>NC_089221.1:49158937-49479903 GCF_963924675.1 Phocoena phocoena
GAGAAAAATGGAGGCCTTGCACATTGAAAAATGTCTTTATCCTATCTTCATCCTTAATCAATCTTTCATTTGGATATATAATTTCAGGTTTGAAATCATTTTCCCTCAGAATTTTGAAGGTATTTCTCCATTTTCTGCAGGTGTCTAGTGTAACTATTGAGATTTCTGATGCCAATCTGATTCTTGATCTTTTGTAAATAAATTGTGTTTCTTTCTTAAAAGATTTTATCTTTTCTCTTGTTCTCAGTGTTCTGAAAATTTTGTAAGAATACGGTTTGTTGTGGGTCATATGTTGGGCACTAGATGTATTCTTTTGATCGAAAGAATAATTACAAAACTATGTCCTTTGATTCTTGAAAATTTTTAAAATAATTTTCCCATTTTACTTGTTCTTTCTTTCTAGAATAACTTTTATTGGGATTTGGGCATCCTGAAATGATCCTCTAATTCTCTTATAATTTCTCTCCAATCTCTCTCATATGTTTTTAATACTTCTGGGAGACTTACTCATTTTATCTTTTGGCCTTCTATTGAATTTTTACATCTGGTATCATTTTTATATTTCCAGGAACTCTTTTTTGTTTTCTGATATTCTTTTTTTATACCATGTTAGTCTTGTTTCATAGATACAATATCTTCTTTAATTTTTTCAAACAGATTAAATTATTTTTTCAGGTTTTAGATCTATGCATGGTCTTTTTTTCCTACAAATTATTTTTCTCCTGTGATGCTGGCCTCTGTCTTTTACATATAGACAGTCCCCAATGTCTTATGCTCCTTGCCTCTCCTCTTCTAGTCAGAGGGGAGCACCAAAGAGCTACTTGGAGACACAGGACATGCAGGAGAGCCTGTTAGTGTGGGGTCTTATCCTACATATGCTGATCTGTGCATTTCTTAGTGAGTCCTCTAAGTCAGTCTCTTTAGGAATTTTCTCCTGGGCTTCTCAGATTCCCCAAAGAAAAATCTTCCAGGGTAAAGATTCTCTGTTAGGCCAGTTTACAAACCCACATCTATATAAAAGGGTCTAGCACAGTGTCAGGCACATAACACTCACACAACTAAAAATGTTAAGACCCATTCTTCATCTTCACTACCTTGATGCAGTTTTGAAACCAGTTCCATCAGGTACTGACAGACAGCAACCAGGAACTAGGAGCTCCTTCAGACACTATGGAAGTGGGGAAGTGTCTTCCTTATAATGCAGGAATAGTGAATGGATTATTTTCTCCTTTGGGGTTGAGTTCTGCAATATTAGAAACAGAGATTCAAACTGCTTCCAATTTTTTAGCATATTGCTTAGCTATAATAGTGTCACATACATTATTTATTTTATGGGATCTTATCCTATGCCATCCTCTCCACTTGTTATTTTTTACTGACCTCTTCCCCTTTCTGTATTTGTCTCTCTTCCATCTCTTGAGTTTGTGACTTCTATGTGAAAAGCTTTGGCCTTCCTTGAGGAAAACACCATAAAACAGCAGTCCCCAACATTTTTGGCACCAGGGACCGTTTCTGCGGAAGACAATTTTTCCACAGACTGGGGTTGTGGGTGGAGATGGTTCAGGGGGTAATGTGAGCGATGGGGGTGGGGGATAGTTTAGGAGGTAATGCGACCGATGGGAAGCGATGGGGGGCGGCAGATGAAGCTTTGCTCACTCACCCACCACTCACCTCCTGCCATGCAGCCCAGTTCCTAACAGGCGGCAGACCGGTACCAGTCCACAGCCCAGGGGTTGGGGACCCCTGCCATAAAGAGAGAGTTGTAACTGGTAAATGACAGGCCCCAGTGACACACAGAGTCTGGCTGACCTAAAATGCTGACCCATTTAACAGATGCACCCAGTTGTTACATATCCAGAAGATTTCAATAGCTTCAAGACTTCTAAAACTGATCTTACTTTTAAGAATCAGTGTGAAAATAGGCATAAAGGATTCTCAGAGAGGGACAGCAAGCCCCTTAGAGCCCTTACCATAAATTGGATTAATATTGTTTTGAGGAAAATGGCCTAGCAAATAACACCCGACATCGGATTCTATATAATAAATCAAAATGCATTAATTATTCTAAATACTCTTAATGCTGAGTGAAATCTGAGGATTTCTTAATCAGGATCACTATTATTTCTTAAAATATCCCATCCCTCTGTCACTGGGAAGTTAACTAAAGCTTAAAAGTATATGCTGGGGTACAAAGTTTATGTATACTTTTTTTTTTTTTTAACATCTTTACTAGAGTATAATTGCTTTAGTGTTGTTAGTTTCTGCTGTTTCACAAAGTGAATCAGCTGTACGTATCCATATATCCCCATATCCCCTCCTTCTTGCGCCTCCCTCCCACCCTCCCTATCTCATCTCTCTAGGTGTTCACAAAGCACTGAGCTGATCTCCCTATGCTATGCGGCTGCTTCCCACTTGCTATCTATTTTAAGTTTGGTAGTGTATATATGTCAATCCTACTCTCTCACTTTGTCCCAGCTTACCCTTCTCCCTCCCCATGTCCTCAAGTCCATTCTCTACATCTGCGTCTTTATTTCTGTCCTGCCCCTAGGTTCTTCAGAACCATTTTTTTTAAGATCCCATATATATGTGTTAGCATACGGTATTTGTTTTTCTCTTTCTGACTTAATTCACTCTATATGACAGAATCTAGGTCCATCCACCTCACTACACATAACTCAATTTCATTTCTTTTTATGTCTGAGTAATATTCTATTGTATATATGTACTACATCTTCTTTATCTATTCATCTGTCAATGAACACTTAGGTGGCTTCCATGTCCTGGTTATTGTAAACAGTGCTGCAATGAACACTGTCATACATAACTCGTTTTGAATTATGGTTTTCTCCGGGTATATGTGAAGTAGTGGGATTGCTGGGTCTTATGGTAGTTCTATTTTTAGTTTTCTAAGGAACTTCCATACTGTTCTCCATAGTGGCTGTATCAATTTACATTCCCATCAACAATGCAAGAGGGTTCCCTTTTCTCCACACCCTCTCCAGCATTTATTCTTTGTACACTTTTTGATGATGGTCATTCTAATTGCTGTCAGGTGATACCTCACTGTAGTTTTCATCTGCATTACTCTAATGGTTAGTGACGCTGAGCACCCTTTCAAGTGTTTGCTGGCAAGCTGTCTATCTTCTTTGGAGAAATGTCTCTTTAGGTCTTCTGCCCATTTTTGGATTGGGTTTTTTGGTTTTTGTGTTTCTATTGATATTGAGATGCATGAGCTGCTTGTATACTTTGGAGTCTAATCCTTTGTCAGTTTCTTCATTTGCAAATATTTTCTCCCATTTTCATCTTGTTTATGGTTTCCTTTGCTGTGAAAAAGCTTTGAAGTTTCATTACATCCCATTTGTTTATTTTTATTTCCATTTCTCTAGGAGGTGGGTCATAAAGGATCTTGCTGTGATTTATGTCATAGAGTGTTCTGCCTATGTTCTCCTCTAAGAGTTTTATAGTGTCTGTCCTTACATTTAGATCTTTCATCCACTTGAAATTTATTTTTGTGTATGGTGTTAGGGAGTGTTCTAATTTCATTCTTTTACATGTAGCTGTCCAGTTTCCCCAGCACTACTTATTAAGAGGCTGTCTTTTCTCCATTGCATATTTTTGCCTCCATTATCAAAGATAAGGTGACCATGTATGTGTGAGTTTATCTCTGGCTTTCTATCCTGTTTCATTGATCTATCTTTCTGTTCTTGTGCCAGTACCATACTGTCTTGATTACTGTAGCTTTGTAGTATAGTCTGAAGTCAGGGAGCCTGAATCCTCCAGCTCTGTTTTTCTTTCTCAAGATTGCTTTGGCTATTTGGGGTCATTTGTATTTCCGTACAAATTGTGAAATTTTTTATTCTAGTTCTGTGAAAAAATGCCATTGGTAGTTTGATAGGGACTGCATTGAATTGGTACATTGCTTTGGGTAGTACAGTCATTTTCACAATGTTGATTCTTCCAATCCAAGAACATGGCATATCTCTCCATCTGTTGGTATTATCTTTAATTTCTTTCAGTTTTCTTATAGTTTTCTGCATACAGGTCTTTTGTCTCCTTAGGTAGGTTTATTCCTACGTATTTTATTCTTTTTGTTGCAATGGTAAATGGGAGTGTTTCCTTAATTTTATTTTCAGATTTTTCATCATTAGTGTATAGGAATGCCAGAGATTTCTGTGCATTAATTTTGTATCCTGCTACTTTACCAAATTCATTGATTAGCTCTAGTAGTTTTCTGGTAGCTCTTTAGGGTTCTCTATATATAGTATCATGTGATCTGCAAATAGTGACAGTTTTACTTCTTCTTTTCCGATTTGGATTCCGTTTATTTCTTTTTCTTCTCTGATCGCTGTGGCTAAAACTTCCAAAACTATGTTGAATAATAGTAGTGAGAGTGGGCGACCTTGTCTTGCTCCTGATCTTAGTGGAAGTGGTTTCCATTTTTCACCATTGAGAATGATGTTGGCTGTGAGTCTGTCATATATGGCCTTTATTATGTTGAGGTAAACTCCTTCTATGCCTACTTTCTGGAGGGTTTTTATCATAAATGCGTGTTGAATTTTGTCAAACGCTTTTTCTGTATCTATTGAGATGATCAAATGGTTTTCCTCCTTCAATCTGTTAATACGGTTTATCACATTGATTGATTTGCATATACTGAAGAATCCTTGCATTCATAGGATAAACCCCACTTGATCATGGTGTATGACCCTTTTAATGTGCTGTTGGATTCTGTTTGCTAGTATTCTGCTAGTATTGAGGATTTTTACACCTATGTTCAGTGGTGATATTGGCCTGTGGTTTTGTTTTTTTTGTGACATCTTTGCCTGGTTTTGGTATCAGGGTGATGGTGGCCTGGTAGAATGAGTTTGGGAATGTTCCTCCCTTTGCTATATTTTGGAAAAGTTTGAGAAGGATAGGTGTTAGCTCTTCTCTAAATGTTTAATAGAATTCACCAGTGAAGCCATCTGGTCCTGGGCTTTTGTTTGTTGGAAGATGTTTAATCACAGTTTCAATTTCAATGCTTGTGATTGGTCTGTTTATATTTTCTATTTCTTCCTGATTCAGTCTCGGAAGGTTGTGCTTTTCTAAGAATTTGTCCATTTCTTCCAGGTTGTCCATTTTATTTGGTATATAGTTGCTTGTAGTAATCTCTCATGGTCCTTTGTATTTCTACAGTGTCAGTTGTTACTTCTCCTTTTTCATTTCTAATTCTATTAATTTGAGTCTTTTCCCTTTTTTTTCTTGATGAGTCTGGTTAATGGTTTATCCATTTTGTTTATCTTCCAAAGAACCAGCTTTTAGTTTTATTGATCTTTGCTATCGTTTCCTTCATTTCTTTTTCATTTATTTCTGATCTGTTCTTTATGATTTCTTTCCTTCTGCTAACTTTAGGGCTTTATTGGTCTTCTTTCTCTAACTGCTTTAGATGTAAGGTTAGGTTGTTTATTTGAGATGCTTCTTGTTTCTTGAGGTAGGATTGTATTGCTGTAAACTTCCTTCTTAGAACTTATTTTGCTGCATCCCATAGGTTTTGGGTCGTTGTGTTTTCATTGTCATCTGTTTCTAGGTATTTTATGATTTCCTCTTTGATTTCTTCAGTGTTCTCTTGGTTATTTACTAGTGTATTCTCTAGCCTCCATGTGTTTGTATTTTTTACAGTTCTTTTCCTATAATTGATATCTAGTCTTATAGCATTGTGGTCAGAAAAGATACTTGATATGATTTCAATTTTCTTAAATTTACCAAGGCTTGATTTGTGACCCAAGATATGATCTATCCTGGAGAATGTTCCGTGAGCACTTGAGAAGAAAGTGTATTCTGTTGTTTTTGGATGGAATGTCCTATAACTATCAGTTAAGTCCATCTTGTTTAATAAGTCATTTAAAGCTTGTTTTCTTATTTCATTTTGGATGACCTGTCCATTGGTGAAAGTGGGGTGTTAAAGTCCCCTACTATGATTGTGTTACTGTCGATTTCCCCTTTTATGGCTGTTAGCATTTGCCTTATGTATTGAGGTGCTCCTATGTTGGGTGCATAAATATTGACAATTGTTATACCTTCTTCTTGGATTGAGCCCTTGATCATTATGCAGTGTCCTTCTTCATCTCTTACAATGGTCTTTATTTTAAAGTCTATTTTGAGATTTGAGAATTGCTACTCCAGCATTCTTTTGATTTCCATTTGCATGGAATATCTTTTTCCATCCCCTCACTTTCAGTCTGTATATGTCCCTAGGTCTGAAGTGGGCCCCTTGTAGACAGCAGCATATACCTGTCTTATTTTTGTAACCATTCAGCCAGACTATGTCTTTTGGTTGGAGCATTTAATCCATTTACATTTAAGGTAGTTATCGATATGTATGTTTCTATTACCAATTTCTTAATTGTTTTGGGTTTGTTATTGCAGCTCTTTTCCTTCTCTTGTGTTTCCTGCCTAGATGAGTTCCTTTAGCATTTGTTGTAAAGTTGGTTTGGTGGTGCTGAATTCTCTTAGCTTTTGCTTGTCTCTAAAGGTTGTAATTTCTCTGCTGAATCTGAATGAGATCCTTGCTGGGTAGAGTAACCTTGGTTGTAGTTTTTTCCCTTTCATCACTTTAAATATGTCTTGCCATTCCCTTCTGGCTTGCAGAGTTTCTGCTGAAAGATCAGCTGTTAACCTTATGGGGATTCCCTTGTATGTATGTTATTTGTTGTTCTTCCCTTGTTGCTTTTAATATTTTTTCTTTGTATTTAATTTTTGATAGTTTCATTAATATGTGTCTTGGCATGTTTCTCCTTGGATTTATCCTGTATGGGACTCAGCACTTCCTGGACTTGATTGACTATTTCCTTTCCCATATTAGGGAAGTCTTCAACTATAATCTCTTCAATATTTTCTCAGTCCCTTTCTTCTTCTCTTCTTCTCCTGGAACCCTTAGAATTAAAATGTTGGTGCGTTTATTGCTGTCCCAGAGGTCTCTGAGACTGTTCTCAATTCTTTTCATTCTTTTTTCTTTATTCTGCTCTGTGGTAGTTATTTCCACTATTTTATCTTCCAGGTCACTTATCTGTTCTTCTGCCTCATTTATTCTGCTCTTGTTTCCTTCTAGAGAATTTTTCATTTCATTTATCGTGTTGTTCATCATCGTTTACTCTTTAGTTCTTCTAGGTCCTTGTTAAATGTTTCTTGTATTTTCTCCATTCTATTTCCAAGATTTTGGATCATCTTCATTATCATTACTAAGAATTCTTTTTCAGGTAGACTGCCTATTTGCTCTTCATTTGTTTAGTGTCGTGGGCTTTTACCTTGCTCCTTCATCTGCTGTGTGTTTCTCTGTCTTCTCATTTTGCTTAATTTACTGTGTTTGGGGTCTCCTTTTCACAGGCTGCAGGTTTGTAGTTCCTATTGTTTTTGGTGTCTGCCCCCACTGGCTATGGTTGGTTCAGTGGGTTGTGTAGGCCTCCTGGTGGAGGGGCCTGGTGCTTGTGTTCTGGTGGATGAGATCTTGTCTCTCTGGTGGACAGGACCACGTCCAGTGGTGTGTTTTGGGGTGTCTGTGACCTTATTATGATTTTAGGCAGCCTCTCTCCTAATGGGTGGGGTTGTGTTCCTGTCTTGCTAGTTTTTTGGCATGGGGTTGTCCAGCACTGGAGCTTGTTGGTTGTTGAGTGGAGCTGGGTCTTACCATTGAGATGGAGATCTCTGGGAGAGTTCTCGATGACTGATATTATGAGAGGCCGGGAGGTCTCTGGTGGACCAATGTCCTGAACTTGGCACTCCCACCTCAGAGGCTCAGGCCTGACACCCAGTGGGAGCACCAAGACCCTGTCAGCCACATGGCTTCATTTAGAAGCTCTTAAATAGTCCATAAAAAGAGGAGCAATTTGGGGGGGACCTTGAAGATGGCGTAAGAGTAAGACGCGGAGATCGCCTTCCTCCCCACGGATACACCAGAAATAAATCTACACGTGGAACAACTCCTACAGAACACCTACTGAAGGCTGGCAGAAGACCTCAGACATCCCAAAAGGCAAGAAACCTCCCACGTACCTGGGTAGGGCAAAAGAAAAAAAAGAAAAAACAGACACAAAAGAATAAGGACAGCACCTGCACCAGTGGGAGAGAGCTGTGAAGGAGGAAAAGTTTCCACACACTAGGAAGCCCCTCCGCGGGCGGAGACTGCGGGAGGCGGAGGGGGAGCTTCGGGACCACGGAGTAGTGCGCAGCGACGGGTGCGGAGGGCAAAGCGGGCAGATTCCTGCACAGATGATAGGTGCCGACCGGCACTCACCAACCCGAGAGGCTTGTCTGCTCACCCGCCGGGGCGGGCGGGGCTGCGAGCTGAGGCTCGGGTTTCGGTTTTGGACGGAGCACAGGGAGAGGACTGGGATTGGCGGCTTGAACATAGCCTGAAGGGGTTGGTGCAGCACGACTAGCCGGGAGGGAGTTCGGGGAAAAGCCTGCACCTGCCGAAGAGGCAAGAGACTTTTTCTTCCCTCTTTGTTTCCTGGTGCGCGAGGAGAGGGGTTTAAGAGCGCTGCTTAAAGGAGCTCCAGAGACGGGCGCGAGCCGTGGCTAAAAGTGCGAACCCCAGAGACGGGCGCGAGCCGCGGCTAAAAGCGTGAACCCCAGAGACGGGCGCGAGCCACGGCTAAAAGCGCGAACCCCAGAGACGGGCGCGAGCCACGGCTAAAACCGCGGACCCCAGAGACGGGCGCGAGCCGCGGCTAAAAGTGCCAACCCCAGAGACGGGCGCGAGCCGCGGCTAAAACCGCGGACCCCAGAGACGGGCGCGAGCTGCGGCTAAAAGCGCGAACCCCAGAGACGGGCGCGAGCCGCGGCTAAAACCGCGGACCCCAGAGACGGGCGAGAGACGCTAAGGCTGCTGCTGCCGCCACCAAGGGGCCTGTGTGCGAGCACAGGTCACTCTCCACACCCCTCTTCCGCGGAGCCTGTGCAGCCCGCCACTGCCAGGTTCCCGGGATCCAGGGACAACTTCCCCGGGAGTACGCACGGCGGGCCTCAGGCTGGTGCAACGTCATGCCGGCCTCTGCCGCAACGTCACGCTGCCTCTGCCGCCGCAGGCCCGCCCCACACACAGTGCCCCTCCTTCCCCCATCCCCCAACCCCCGGCCTGAGTGAGCCGGAGGCCCCGAATCAGCGGCTCCTTTAACCCCGTCCTGTCTGAGCAAAAAACAGACGCCCTCCAGCGACCTACACGCAGAGGCAGGGCCAAATCCAAAGCTGAGCTCCTGTGAGCTGTGAGAACAAAGAAGAGAAAGGAAAATCTCTCCCACCAGCCACAGAAGCAGCGGATTAAAGCTCCACAATCAACTTGATGTACCCTGCATCTGTGGAATACCTGAATAGACAAGGAATGATCCCAAACTGAAGAGGGGGAATTTAGGAGCGAGATCTATGATTTTTTTCCCCTTCTCCTCTTTTTGTGAATGTGTACGTGTATGCTTCTGTGTGAGATCTTGTCTGTATACTCTTGCTTCCACCATTTGTCCTAGGGCTCTATCCGTCCACGGTTTTTTTAAAAAAATTTTTTTCTTAATAATTAATTTTAATTGTAATAACTTTATTATGCTTTACCTTCGCTCTTTCTTTCTTTCCTTCCTTACTTCCCTCCTTTAGACAACGAATCACCCCAAATTGAGGAGGTGGTCTCTGAGAGCAAGACTTATGATTTTTCCCCCTTTACCTCTTTTTGTGAACGTGTATGTGTATGCTTCTGTTTAAGATTTTCTCTGTATAGCTTTGCTTCAAACTTTTGTCCTAAGGTTCTATCCGTCACTTTTTTTTTCTAAATATTTTTTTAAATTCAATAACTATATTATACTTTATTTTATTTTTACTGTACCTTCTTTCTTTCTGTCTTTTTTCTTTCTTTCCCTCCTTCCTTCCTTCCTTCCTCCCTCCCTCCTTTCTTTCCTTCTTTGTTTCTTTCTTCCTTCCTTCCTTTCCTCCTTTCCTTCTTTCTTTCCTCATACTTCTACTAATTCTCTCTACTTTTTCTCCCTTTTATTCTGAGACGTGTGGATGAAAGGCTCTTGGTGCTCCAGCCCAGGAGTCAGGGCTCTGCCTCTGAGGTAGGAGAGCCAACTTCAGGACACTGGTCAACAAGAGACCTCCCAGCTCCACATAATATTAAACGGTGGAAATCTCCCAGAGACCTCCATCTTAACACCAGCACCCAGCTTCACTCAACGACCAGCAAGCCACAGTGCTGGACAACCTATGACAAACAACTAGCAAAACAGGAACACAACCCCACCCATTAGCAGAGAGGCTGCCTAAAATCATAATAAGGCCACAGACACCCCAAAACACACCACCAGACGTAAACCTGCCCACTAGAGAGACAAGATCCAGCCTCATCCAGCACAACACAGGCACTAGTCCCCTCCACCAGGAAGCCTACACAACCCACTGAAACAACCTTAGCCACTGGGGACAGACACCAAAAACAACGGGAACTACGAACGTGCAGCCTGCAAAAAGGAGACCCCAAACACAGTATGATAAGCAAAATGAGAAGACAGAAAAACACACAGCAGATGAAGGAGCAAGATAAAAACCCACCAGACCTAACAAATGAAGAGGAAATAGGCAACCTACCTGAAAAAGAATTCAGAATAATGATAGTAAGGATGATCCGAAATCTTGGAAGTAGAATGGACAAAATGCAAGAAACAGTTAACAAGGACCTAGAAGAAATAAAGATGAAACAAGCAACGATGAACAACGCAATAAATGAAATTAAAAGTACTCTAGATAGGATCAATAGCAGAATAACTGAGGCAGAAGAACGGATAAGTGACCTGGAAGATAAAGTAGTGGAAATAACTACTGCAGAGCAGAACAAAGAAAAAAGAATGAAAAGAACTGAGGACAGTCTCAGAGACCTCTGGGACAACAGTAAACGCACCAACATTCGAATTATAGGGGTTCCAGAAGAAGAAGAAAAAAAGAAAGGGACTGAGAAAATATTTGAAGAGATTATAGTTGAAAACTTCCCTAATATGGGAAAGGAAATAGTTAATCAAGTCCAGGAAGCACAGAGAGTCCCATACAGGATAAATACAAGGAGAAATACGCCAAGACACGTATTAAACTGTCAAAAATTAAATACAAAGAAAGCATATTAAAAGCAGCAAGGGAAAAATAACACACAAGGGAATCCCCATAAGGTTAACAGCTGATCTCTCAGCAGAAACCCTACAAGCCAGAAGGGAGTGGCAGGACATACTGAAAGTGATGAAGGAGAAAAACCTGCAACCAAGACTACTCTACCCAGCAAGGATCTCATTCAGATTTGATGGAGAAATTAAAACCTTTACAGACAAGCAAAAGCTGAGAGAGTTCAGCACCACCAAACCAGCGTTACAACAAATGCTAAAGGAACTTCTCTAGACAAGAAACACAAGAGGAGGAAACGACCTATAATAACGAACCCAAAACAATATAGAAAATGGGAATAGGAACATACATATTGATAATTACCTTAAATGTAAATGGACTAAATGCTCCCACCAAAAGACACAGATTGGCTGAATGGATACAAAAACAAGACCCTTATATATGCTGTCTACAAGAGACCCACTTCAGACCTAGAGACACATACAGACTGAAAGTAAGGGGATGGAAAAAGATATTCCATGCAAATGGAAACCAAAAGGAAGCTGGAGTAGCAATTCTCGTATCAGACAAAATAGACTCTAAAATAAGGACTATTAAAAGGAACAAAGAAGGACACTACATAATGATCAAGGGATCGATCCAAGAAGAAGATATAACAATTGTAAATATTTATGCACCCAACATAGGAGCACCTCAATACATAAGGCAAATACTAACAGCCATAAAAGGGGAGATCGACGGTAACACATTCATAGTAAGGGACTTTAACACCCCACTTTCACCCATGGACAGATCATCCAAAATGAAAATAAATAAGGAAACACAAGCTTTAATTGATACATTAAACAAGATGGACTTAATTGATATTTATAGGACACTCCATCCAAAAACAACAGAATACACATTTTTCTCAAGTGCTCATGGAACAGTCTCCAGGATAGATCATATCTTGGGTCACAAATCAAGCCTTGGTAAATTTAAGAAAACTGAAATTGTATCAAGTATCTTTTCTGACCACAACGCCATGAGACTAGATATCAATTACAGGAAAAGATCTGTAAAAAATACAGACACATGGAGGCTAAACAATACACTACTTAATAATGAAGTGATCACTGAAGAAATCAAAGGGGAAATAAAAAAATACCTAGAAACAGATGACAATGGAGACACAACGACCCAAAACCTATGGGATGCAGCAAAAGCAGTTCTAAGGGGGAAGTTTATAGCAATACAAGCCCACCTTAAGAAGCAGGAAACATCTCGAATAAACAACCTAACCTTGCACCTCAAGCAATTAGAGAAAGAAGAACAAAAAAACCCCAAAGCTAGCAGAAGGAGAGAAATCATAAAAATCAGATCAGAAATAAATGAAAAAGAAATGAAGGAAACGATAGCAAAGATCAATAAAACTAAAAGCTGGTTCTTTGAGAAGATAAACAAAATAGATAAACCACTAGCCAGACTCATCAAGAAAAAAGGGGAGAAGACTCAAATCAATAGAATTAGAAATGAAAAAGGAGAAGCAACAACTGACACTGCAGAAATAAAAAAAATCATGAGAGATTACTACAAGCAACTCTACGCCAATAAAATGGACAATCTGGAAGAAATGGACAAATTCTTAGAAATGCACAACCTGCCAAGACTGAATCAGGAAGAAATAGAAAATATGAACAGACCAATCACAAGCACTGAAATTGAAACTGTGATTAAAAATCTTCCAAAAAACAAAAGCCCAGGACCAGATGGCTTCACAGGTAAATTCTATCAAACGTTTAGAGAAGAGCTAACACCTATCCTTCTTGAACTCTTCCAAAATACAGCAGAGGGAGGAACACTCCCAAATTCCTTCTACGAGGCCACCATCACCTTGATACCAAAACCAGACAAGGATGTCACAAAGAAAGAAAACTATAGGCCAATATCACTGATGAACACAGATGCAAAAATCCTCAACAAAATACTAGCAAACAGAATCCAACAGCACATTAAAAGGATCATACACCATGATCAAGTGGGGTTTATTCCAGGAATGCAAGGATTCTTTAATATACGCAAATCTATCAATGTTATAAACCATATTAACCAACTGAAGGAGAAAAACCATATGATCATCTCAATAGATGCAGAGAAAGCTTTCGACAAAATTCAACACCCATTTATGATAAAAACCCTCCAGAAAATAGGCATAGAGGGAACTTTCCTCAACATAACAAAGGCCATATATGACAAGCCCACAGCAAACATCATCCTCAATGGTGAAAAACTGAAAGCATTTTCACTAAGATCAGGAACAAGACAAGGTTGCCCACTCTCACCGGTCTTATGCAACACAGTTTTGGAAGTTGTAGCCACAGCAATCAGAGAAGAAAAGGAAATAAAAGGAATCCAAATCGGAAAAGAAGAAGTAAAGCTGTCACTGTTTGCAGATGACATGATACTATAGAGAATCCTAAAGATGCTACCAGAAAACTACTAGAGCTAATCAATGAATTTGGTAAAGTAGCAGGATACAAAATTAATGCACAGAAATCTCTGGCATTCCTATATACTAATGATGAAAAATCTGAAAGTGAAATCAAGAAAACACTCCCATTTACCATTGCAACAAAAAGAATAAAATATCTAGGAATAAACCTACCTAAGGAGACGAAAGACCTGTATGCAGAAAATTATAAGACACTGATGAAAGAAATTAAAGATGATACAAATAGATGGAGAGATATACCATGTTCTTGGATGGGAAGAATCAACATTGTGAAAATGACTCTACTACCCAAAGCAATCTACAGATTCAATGCAATCCCTATCAAACTACCACTGGCATTTTTCACAGAACTAGAACAAAAAATTTCACAATTTGTATGGAAACACAAAAGACCCCGAATAGCCAAAGCAATCTTGAGAATGAAAAAAGGAGCTGGAGGAATCAGGCTCCCTGACTTCAGACTATACTACAAAGCAACAGTAATCAAGACAGTATGGTACTGGCACAAAAACAGAAAGATAGATCAGTGGAACCGGATAGAAAGCCCAGAGATAAACCCACGCACATATGGACACCTTATCTTTGATAAAGGAGGCAGGAATGTACAGTGG
The DNA here is from genome assembly GCF_963924675.1 of Phocoena phocoena. Lineage (NCBI taxonomy): Eukaryota > Metazoa > Chordata > Mammalia > Artiodactyla > Phocoenidae > Phocoena > Phocoena phocoena. The sequence continues at coordinate 49,173,164 of NC_089221.1, forward strand.
AGAAAGGACAGCCTCTTCAATAAGTGGTGCTGGGAAAACTGGACAGGTACATGTAAAAGTATGAGATTAGATCACTCCCTAACACCATACACAAAAATAAGCTCAAAATGGATTAAAGACCTAAATGTAAGGCCAGAAACTATCAAACTCTTAGAGGAAAACATAGGAAGAACACTCTATGACATAAATCACAGCAAGATCCTTTCTGACCCACCTCCTAGAGTAATGGAAATAAAAGCAAAAATAAACAAATGGGACCTAATGAAACTTCAAAGCTTTTGCACAGCAAAGGAAACCATAATCAAGACCAGAAGACAACCCTCAGAATGGGAGAAAACATTTGCAAATGAAGCAACTGACAAAGGATTAATCTCCAAAATTTACAAGCAGCTCATGCAGCTCAATAACAAAAAAACAAACAACCCCATCCAAAAATGGGCAGAAGACCTAAACAGACATTTCTCCAAAGAAGATATACAGAATGCCAACAAACACATGAAAGAATGCTCAACATCATTAATCATTAGAGAAATGCAAATCAAAACTACAATGATATATCATCTCACACCAGTCAGAATGGCCATCATCAAAAAATCTAGAAACAATAAATGCTGGAGAGGGTGTGGAGAAAAGGGGACACTCTTGCACTGCTGGTGGGAATGTGAATTGGTTCAGCCACTATGGAGAACAGTATGGAGGTTCCTTAAAAAACTACAAATAGAATTACCATATGACCAAGCAATCCCACTACTGGGCATATACCCTGAGAAAACCAAAATTCAAAAAGAGTCATGTATCAAAATGTTCATTGCAGCTCTATTTACAATAGCCAGGACATGGAAACAACCTAAGCGCCCATCATCGGATGAATGGATAAAGAAGATGTGGCACATATACACAATGGAATATTACTCAGCCTTAAAAAGAAATGAAGTTGAGCTATTTGTAATGAGATGGACAGACCTAGAGTCAGTCATACAGAGTGAAGTAAGTCAGAAAGAAAAAGACAAATACCGTATGCTAACACATATATATGGAATTTAAGGGGAAAAAAATGTCATGAAGAACCTAGGGGTAAGACAGGAATAAAGACGCAGACCTACTGGAGAACGGACTTGAGGATATGGGGAGGGGGAAGGGTGAGTTTTGACAGGGCGAGAGAGGGTCATGGACATATACACACTAACAAACGTAGTAAGGTAGATAGCTGGGGGGAAGCAGCCGCAAGGCACAGGGATATTAGCTCGGTGCTTTGTGACAGCCTGGAGGGGTGGGATGGGGAGAGTGGGAGGGAGGGAGACGCAAGAGGGAAGACATATGGGAACATATGTATATGTATAGCTGATTCACTTTGTTATAAAGCAGAAACTAACACACCATTGTAAAGCAATTATACCCCAATAAAGATGTTTAAAAAAAAAAAAAAGAGGAGCAATTTGGAACCCTATTATTGACTTGCACCATGATGCCAAAATCTAGGAAATTCTTTGATGAATATAACACGTCTAAAATATCTAGATCTCTCACAAAACTCCTTGGTTAGTCTAGAGGGCATTGAGGACCTGACTCTTCAGATAGCCTCAGTCTCTACTACCAGCGCATCTCCTCCCTGGTGGAAGTCAGTTTATGTATACTTAACAGTTGTGCTTAAATATCATGATTATATTGTCCTACTCACCTTAATTATCTAGCTAATGACCTTACTACTCCATTTTACTTTGCTAAAGCTCCCAGTGTATAACTCTAAATGCTTACTCTGATTTTTCTGTCTAAAGAAATTCAAATGAAATTATTCTTTTATCAATATGTCTCACACAATACACAGTCATTCAACAAACATTCACTCAATAAACATTTATTGAGCACCTCCATGCATCTAGCATTGTGAGAGACACTAGGGAGAGCAGAAACAGACCTAACTGTCACCTTTGTGGACCTTACAGTCTAGGGCAAGGTAGGCATTAATCAAACAGTCACAAAACTAAAGGTACCATTACAAAAAATGTATGATTGTTCAATGGTATATCATAAGGGAATCTGAGCTAGGTTAGGAGAAGATCACAAAAGTAAAATGTGGTATGTCATCTGCAGGAGATGTAGATGGTCACTAGGCAAAGTGAAGGGGAGTGGACCAAAGGAAAAAACTGGCTCAGGGCAAAGGAATACCCTGTGCCGGGGTTTGTGTGGCACTTTTGTGAAAGAAGAGAAAGGCAGTATGGCTAGAACAGGGAGCCAGGGAGAGAGTTGTATGAGACAAGACTGCAGTGGTGGTCAGCTGGTTACCACCAAGAAGCACTTTAAGCCAAAGAAAGGACTTTTGTCCCAATCCAAGAGGAAATGGGAAGTAACTGGAGTGTTTTCACTGGGAGCAGTGCAACACTAAAACATTACATCTTGCTAAGGTCACTCTAGCTCACTTAGGAGAGCAGATTAAAGAGTGACTGAAAAGAGCTACTAGTCAGCTATTGCTGTGGTCCAGGCAAGAGATGATGGGAGCTGGAGCCAGCATGATGGCAATGATGGAGTGGATATAGGAAGAGCAAGGGAGGTGACATCTACATTTTTGTGTTGTTGTAGAACTGGATGAGTGCTGATGCCATTCACTGGGTAGGAAATACCAGAAGAACAGATCATTTGGGTTTCGACAGGCTAAGTTTAAAGTATCTTCAAGTAGAGATTTTGAATGCCATTTTGATATATGGGTCTAGAACTCAAGCGATGCATTTGGGTCATAGATAGAAATTTGAGAAATATGGTATCATGGCCAAGAAAGAGGTGGGTTCATCCAATGTTTCTCTAGGCATTATGAAACCCTGCATCAGAATCCCCTGGATCTCTCTGGGTAAAAAGAAGATTTGGGTTCATCTCGGAACTATAGAATCAGAGTTGGTGGAAGCAAAACCCAAGGAATTTTTATTTTTTAACAAGCACCCCAAAGTGATTTCTCAAACATTCTATATTTGAGCTCTATTGGCCTAGAGACGGAGATGCCTCTGAGGAGCTCCAAAGGTAAGTCTGCAAAGCAGTACCTCAATGTGTTTATTCTCCTTACTTATTTTAAAAATTAGTAACAATAAATAAAGCTCAGGTTTCTCTTTACACCTGATTAACTATCTAGATTAATCTCATAAATCACATAAAATTAAAACTCCAGCTTTCCAAGGTCCACAGGAAAGTCAGCTCTGACTCAGCTAACTCATGCTTGTCACCTCAGCTCTGGCCCTTGTCCTTTGTCTCACAGGCTCCTGCCCTCTCTCTCCTGGGCACTGACCTTTTGACTCTTCCCTTTCCCTAGAAAGACAGCATTTCCAGTGAGCAAAATGTCACATTACCTCTGCTGAACAGGACATTTCAAATAAAATATTAGCAATAACAATTACCTCTAAGCCACTAATCCCTCTGAATCTACTTTAAACCACCAAAGGATTTAAGGCAATTCCCTGAAAATATCTCAGGCTTAATAGATTATGGTGCTGGACGATGAAATATATTGGTTTGTGCTGCCTTAAGTTTCATTATGTGGCATTTTCACCTATAAAAAGAGAGTCATGACACAAACTGCTTCAACTATTATTCAAAGTAAAAAAATGAGATCCTGGAAATATAAATAATAGTAATAACAATAATAGTAATAATCCTGCAGCACACATCACACTGTGGGTATGGTAGTTCCATGACCAGGATATTACTGGCAAGAGAAGCCGCTAGAAAATAAAATAAATATTCAAATACTTATTTCCCTGGGCAGGTTGGCAATTTTATGTGGCCCACATATACAAGAGAATTCTGAAAGAATGCCTTTCCCTGGTGGTGCAGGAGGGGCATGAATTAGAGTGGTTGTTCTTAACTCTGAGTTTTCATCACCCAGGCTGGTTTTCTTTGCCTTGAATTTCTGAAGACAGGACTGTACCACATGCAAACAACATGCTTTCTGGGAAAAAATGTGGTGTGTGAGACCCTTACTCTTAGAATTACTTTTGTGGATTCATTTTTTGTTTTACTCATTTAACAAATATGTATTGCATGCCCACCATTACCAGGTACCATGCTGGGGTCTGGGAAGTGAAAAAGAAACAAAACACAGTAAATGACTACCAGAAGTTCACATTGTAGAAAAGGAGATAGACAAGTGAACAGAAAATATCAGTGTAATAGGGGAAGGGCTACAAAAAGTCTAAGGAGAGGGGCATGAAACCACAAAGGAGGGGTACCTAACTCATTCTGAGAAGGTCAGGAAAGGCTTCCAAGAGAAAGTGAAATTTAGACTAGGGTTTCTGCATCTCAGCACTTACTGACATTTTAGGACAGATAATTCTTTGCTGTAGGGGTCTTTGATGTGGGGGGCATTATAGGATGTTTAGCAGCATCCTGGCTTCTACCCCCTAGATGACCATAGTACCACCCCCTAAGCTGTGACAACCCAAAATGTCTCCAGACACAGCTAAATGTCCTCTGGAGACAACATCACTCCCAGTTGAGAACCAGTGATCTAGACTAAGACTAAAGAGGAAATAGAAATTATTAGGAAAACCAGTTTAGGGAGAGGGTAGTTAGGGAGGCATGCCAAGTAGAACCAAGAGCATATACAAAACCCAGAAGCAAAGAGGACACAGTTAGACTGTGGAATTGGAAGAAGCTCGCCAGGGCTCTACTGGAAAGACAGGAGGGGTAGGGAGACCTGTCCTGCTATGGGGTGTGACTTTACCTACACAGCAACAGGGCACCACTGAAGAACAGTCATCTTTAAGGTGGTTTGACAGGTTGTCAGAGGTTGAGGGAGGGAGAAGCCAACCATGCATCCCAGTACTTACTTGGTCAATACCGTGCACAGGAGGTTATCTTCCGAGGACTATGATGAGGATAGAGAAGAAGCAGCACAGGACATACAGAAAAGTTAACAAGCTCAGTTTGGACTGCTGGGTTTGAGAGTCTATCGCCATCTAAGTAGAAACTGCCAAATATCCAGGTTTGTTGCTTCAGAGGAAGTTGTGCCAGGAGACACAGCCTATAAAATGTGGGTTGATGAGACTGCCCATGGAGAGTGTGTGCTGCGAGAAGAAAGAGGGCTCAGGACACAGCACTGAGAAGCACTGACATTTAAAGGATAGTCAGTCCTGATACACAGCTTCTCAGGTCCAAAGAAGCCACGGACCAAGCCATAAAATTGGTCAAGTTCGCTGCTGGCTTCTAAAGTCTCCTCTTTCTAACCCACTCCATCCCCATGAACACATCCCTCAGTCATTCCCCCCTCTCCTTCCCCTTTTAGTCATGCCTTTTCCTCTCCTCCCTTCCACCCTTCTCCCTACAATATGCTCTCCAGGAATGGACTTAATAAGTAGGAAACACAAACAGAGCTTTTCTCCCCCTTAACTTATTCCAGATAGGTATATTTTTAGAGAAAACAAAGCCAAATCCTTATTTGTATAATTTTAAGTTTCTAGAAAAATATATTCTGGTCAGTTTTTGCTGAGTAACAACCTCAAAATCTCAGTGGCTTACAACAACAAATGTTTATTTTGCTTGCTTGTGGGTCTTCAGGTCAGTTCTACTTCTGTCTGACAGTGGGTTTAGATCTGTTCTATAAGCTCCACATTCTCCTTGGACCAGCAGCTATTGGGGACTTGTTCTTCTCAGGGTGAAAGGCAGGAGCGCACAAAATCAAGCGACATAGTGATAGAACTTCTGCTCTTGCAGCACAGCTGGTAGCATCCTGTTGGCCAAAGCAGGTCAGTGGCCAAGCCCAACATCCATGGAGCAGAAAGAGTTCTCTGCCCACAGCTGGAGATACAATAAGGCTACATGGCAAAAGGTACGGATCTTAAAAACAGGTGATTTATTTGAAAATCTATCAAATAAATCTATCAAATAAAGTATCTTGGTCATTATTCTCCCTTTTCAGGAGTTTTCCTCGTCACAAGTTGGGCACAGCAAATTTGTGCTGCTGGTCAAAGGTAGGTGTCTTGAAGAGAAAGCACAATGGATGAATTAGGACAAACGCTTCTATACAACTGAAAGCCATATTCTAGCTTGCAACAAGGCAATAGTGTCTCATTTTTGTGTTCAGGGCAGCATAAGTAAATGGCATAGTAATAAGAAGAATGTTAGAAATGGTGATTAAGGGCTTCTCTGGTGGTGCAGTGGTTGGGAGTCCGCCTGCCGATGCCGGGGACATAGGTTCGTGCCCCGGTCCGGGAAGATCCCACATGCCATGCCATGGAGCGGCTGGGCCTGTGAGCCATGGCCGCTAAGCCTGCGCGTCCGGAGCCTGTGCTCCGCAACGGGGGAGGCCACAGCAGTGAGAGGCCCGCGTACAGCAAAAAAAAAAAAAAAAAAAAAAAGAAATGGTGATTAAGCCTAAGTTTGTCTTTTTAGAGATACGTAAACCAACACTGATAAAGTAAAGAGACTTTGCCCCTAATCGATCAGTGACAAGGCTGATACCCTTGTCCAACCTCATGTCCTCCCTTTCCCACTGTCCTGGGAAAGTCTCCCCAGTGCACTGAGTCAGGCATAAAACACTGACACATGGGACCTCCCTGGCAGTGCAATGGTTAAGACTCCACGCTTCCAATGCAGGGGGCACAGGTTCGATCCCTGGTCAGGGAACTAAGATTCCGCATGCCAAGCAGCACAGCCAAAAAACAAAGAAAAGAAAAAGCTAGCCCCTCCCAGCTGCAACTGCAAGGTAACCTCCGAGTGGGTGTGCCCATGGGTAGAAGCAGGCAGCAAAAAAAAAAAAAAACATTGACACATGAGCTTAGAATTTCAAAACAGAGGCTGAAGGCATTGTAAGCCTGGATCCACATCCTCTGGCAGAGGTGCTTCTGCAATCTGTTGATGGCAGCTCACCTAATGTTCATTTTCTAGGCAGTATAACATACAAATCAGTATTTCTCGCCACCAATTCTCCGAGGATAAACCAAACCCAACTCCCTTTGTGTTTTCATCACTCACAATGTAGTAAGATACAGGGTAGATGGTTTAACTACGTTATGTCCTTACATGACAGATGGGCAGCATACATCTTTCCTAGTGTAAAAATGTCACTGCAGCTACAGATACAGTTGGTGGCTGAAAATGGAAAGTGATGCAGATTAACCTAAGAGGACAGAGAAGAACTCGAGTAAAACACACAGACCCACTTTCAAGGAGCAATTAATTAGTCTCCAATCCTGACAAACAATTGATGAGCAATAGGGGAAAAGTCAGAGAACCAAGAATCTGGAGCATTTCCAGGTAGACAATATTTAATTTATTGTGATTTTTTTTAATCTATCCTAAAGAAATGGGCTTGAATTAGGAAAGCAGTGCAACTTTTGTAGTTTCCTATTTAAAACAGATTGGAGAGACTACAAATAGTTTTTTAAAGAATTCTTCACAATGAACCAAAGGATAGTCTCTGTCCCTTAATGATTTTCTAATGCAATTTAAAAAATATAAGCAGAGGCCCAAGAAATCCCTTCCCCACTAGTATAAGACTAGGTGCATTAGTACTGTCATATACTATGTGATATATATGAGTGATAAAAATAATGACATTTTGGTTTTATTCTATTACCAATAACTAAGCAAGTATAATAAAAGAAACATTACACAGAACCTGACATTCGCTAGGAAAGTTTAATAACAGGATCTGGATGGAGCAAAAATGGTGAGAAGAATGAGGCCAACTAATATTTATTTCCTACTTTCTTTTCTAAATTCTTGTCCTTTGGTGATTTATGGTGTTAATTATTAACAGTAGAGAGTGATCAAGACAGCGGAGGAGTAGAACATGGAGCTCACCTTCTCCCACAAATACATCAAAAACACATCTATATGTGGAACAATTTGCACAGAACATCTACTGGCAGAAGACCTCAGACTTCCTAAAGGGCAAGAAAACCTCCATGTAGGCAGGTAAGACAAAAGAAAAAAAGAAAGGGAAAAGAATTGGTATGGGTCCTGTGACCCAGGGAGGGAGCTGTGAAGGAAGAATGGTTACCACAGCCTGGGAAGTCCTCTCACTGGCAGGGAGATCAACCTGGAGGGGGAGCTTCAAAGCCTCGAAGGAAAGCACCGTGACCAGTTTGCAGTAGGCAAAACAAAAGGGACCTGTACTGACGGTGGGTACCACCCCCCCATGCTCCCTAGCCTGAGATGCTCATCTCCGGTAGGGGCTGGGCGCCAAAGCTCAGGCACCCAGGGAGAGGACTGGGGTTGGCTGTGTGGAAACAGACTGAAGGTGCTGAAGTGTGGCAACTGAGGGTTTATGTGGAAGAAGTCTGGGCCCACCAGAGAGGCAAGGAGCCATTGTTGGGGGGGGGGTGCACGAGGAGAGGGGCAGGACCACCACAGGAGCTTCTTTCCCTGTGAATGCACTCAGGCAACAGGTCACTGTCTACGTGAGCTCTGGGGGCAGGCTGCCACTACCATCACAGGCTCCAGTGGCAGGCATGGGGCAGCGCTGCTGCTGCAGAGAGAAATGGAAGCAGGCACCAATCACTGCCCTCACCTGGCGCGGGCCCCAGGAGCACAAACAGGCCGCCACACCTGCACACCCCCTATCAAGGGGATAATGGCCAACACACACTGAGGAAAGAGGCAGCAAGCACCCAAACTAAAAGCAGCCCTTGCAACAAATGTATTAAACCCATACAAGCTACGCAGGGATGCTCCCACATATAAATAGCCTTCCAAGACTACGGTACATAATTGTTTCTCCTAAACTCACAGAGTAAGAGAAATATAAGTAAAATGAAGAAGCAGAGGAACCACTCCCAGTTAAAAGACTAAGAGAATTCCCGTGAAGGAACAAACAATGAAACGGACCTCTACAGTCTAACAGATACCAAATTCAAAAAGGAGGTAATGAAAATACTGAAGGAATTAAGAAAGGTTATCAACAGAAATCCAGATTACTGTAAAAGGAACTAGAAACTATAAGGAGGAGCCAAGAAAAATTTAAAAATTCATTTGCTGAGACGAAAGCTGAGCTAAAGGAATGAATAGCAGAATGAATAATGAGGAAGAATGAATAAGTGATCTGGAAGATAGAATAATGGAAATCACCCAATCAGAAGAACAGACAGAAAGCCAAATGAAAGCAATATAAGAGACCTATGGAATAATATGAAGTGTGCCAATTTATGCATAATAGGGATTCCAGAAGGAGAAGAAAGAGAAAAGGAGATGGAAAATGTATTTGGAGAAATTATGGCTGAAAACTCCCCAAACCTAAAGAAGGAAATAGATATCCAGACACAGGAAGCACAGAGGGTCCCAAACAAGATGAACACAAACAGACCTACACCAAGACCTGTAATAGAAAATGGCAAAAGTTAAAGATAAAGAGAGGATTCTAAAGGCAGCAAAAAAAAAAACCATAGAGTTAATTATAAGGAAACCCCCATAAGATTATCAGCTGATTTCTCTACAGAAATGTTGTGGGTCAAAAGTGAATGGCAAAATATATTCAAAGTCTTGAAAGGGAAAAATCTGCAACCTACACTACCCAACAAGATTATCATTTAGAATAGAAGGAGAGATAAAGAATTTCTTAGACAAGCAAAAACTAAAAGAATACAGCAATACTAAACCTATCCTAAAAGAAATATTGAAAGGTCTTCTTTAATTAGAAATGAAGCAAGAAGGTATAGGAAATAGGAAATCACAATTGGAAATCACAATTGGAAAGGTGTGGCGGCCTGTTTTTTTTTTCTTTTTGATCTGTATACTGGCTTATTTAAGTAAATCACTTAAATAAGCCAGTATACAGATCAAAAAGAAAAAAAAAATTGTGAAAGCAATGATAAACACAAGGAAGACCAACAGGAAAAACATGAAGATGTAAAAGAGGACATCAAAAACATAAAACATGGAGGAGAGTAAGAAAATGTAGATTCTTTCTTTAGAATGTGTTCGAGCCTATATGACTATCAGTCTAAAGCAAGCAGATATAGGAAGGGGTTAACATACTTGAAAAACAGGGTAACCACAAATCAAAAACATACACTAAGACTCGTTCCGGGAAGATGGCGGAAGAGTAAGACACGGAGATCACCTTCCACCCCACAGATACACCAGAAATACATCTACACGTGGAACAACTCCTACAGAACACCTACTGAACGCTGGCAGAAGACCTCAGACTTCCCAAAAGGCAAGAAACTCCCCACGTACCTGAGTAGGGCAAAAGAAAAAAGAATAAACATAGACAAAAGGATAGGGACGGGACCTGCACCAGTGGGAGGGAGCTGTGAAGGAGGAAAGGTTTCCACACACTAGGAAGCCCCTTCACGGGTGGAGACTGCAGGTGGCGGAGGGGGAAAGCTTCAGAGCCGCGGAGGAGAGCACAGCAACAGGGGTGCGGAGAGATTCCCGCACAGAGAATCAGTGCCGACCGGCACTCACCAGCCCGAGAGGCTTGTCTGCTCACCCGCCAGTGCGGGCAGAGGCTGGGAGCTGAGGCTCGGCTTCGATCGGAGCGCAGGGAGAGGACTGGGGTTGGCGGCATGAACACAGCCTGCGGGGGGTTAGTGCACCACAGCTAGCCGGGAGGGAGTCGGGGGAAAAGTCTGGACCTACCGAAGAGGCAAGAGACTTTTTCTTCCCTCTTTGTTTCCTGGTGTGCAAGGAGAGGGGATTAAGAGCGCTGCTTAAAGGAGGTCCAGAGAAGGGTGCGAGCCGCAGCTAAAAGCGCGGACCCCAGAGACGGGCATGAGACGCTAAGGATGCTGCTGCCGCCACCAAGAAGCCTGTGTGCGAGCACAGGTCACTATCCACACACCCCTTCCGGGGAGTCTGTGCAGCCCGCACTGCCAGGGTCCCGGGATCCAGGGACAACTCCCCCGGCAGAACGCATGGCGTGCCTCAGGCTGGTGCAACGTCACGCCAGCCTCTGCCGCCGCAGGCTCGCCCCGCACTCCGTGCCCCTCCCTGCCCCCCCCACCGCCGGCCTGAGTGAGCCAGAGCCCCTGAATCAGCGGCTCCTTTAACCCCGTCCTGTCTAAGCAAAGAACAGACGCCCTCCGGCGACCTACACGCAGAGGCGGGGCCAAATCCAAAGGGGAGCCCCTGGGAGCTGTGAGAACAAAGAAGAGAAGGGATAATCTCTCCCAGAAGCCTCAGAAGCAGTAGATTAAAGCTCCACAATCAACTTGGTGCACCCTGCATCTGTGGAATACATGAATAGACAACGAATCATCCCAAATTATGGAGGTGAACTTTGAGAGCAAGATTTATGACTTTTTCCCCTTTTCCTCTTTTTGTGTGTATGTGTATGCTTCTGTGTGAGATTTTGTCTGTATAGCTTTGCTACCACCATTTGTCCTAGGGTTCTATCCGTTTATTTTTTTAATTTTTTTTCTTAATAATTATTTTGTATTTTAATAACTTTATTTTATTTTACTTTTCCTTCCTTCCCTCCCTCCTTCCCTCCCTCCCTCCCTCCCTCCCTCCCTCCTTTAGACAACGAATCATCCCAAATTGAGTAGGTGGACTTTGAGAGGAGGATTTATGATTTTTTTCCCCTTTTCCTCTTTTTGTGAGTGTGTATGTGTATGCTTCTGTGTGACATTCTGTCTGTATAGCTTTGCTTCCACCATTTGTCCTAGGATTCTATCTGTTAGGGTTTTTTTGCTTTTTAATTTTTTTCTTTTTTTTTCTTTTAATCATTACTTTTTTACTTTAATAACTTTATTATATTTTATCTTATTTTATTTTACTTTATCTTCCATTTTTTCTACCTTCCCTCCTTCCTCCTTCCCTCCCTCCTTTCTTTCTTTCTTTCTTCCTTTTTCTATTTCTATTAATTCTTTCTTTCTACTTTTTCTCCCTTTTATTCTGAGCCGTGTGGATGAAAGGTTCTTGGTGCTCCAGCCAGCAGTCATTGCTCTGCCTCTGAGGTGGGAGAGCCAACTTCAGGACACTGGTCCACAAGAGATCTCCCAGCTCCACAAAATATCAAACGGTGAAAATCTCCCACAGATCTCCATCTCAACACCAGCACCCAGCTTCACTCAACTACCAGCAAGCTACAGTGCTGGACATCCTATGCCAAACTAGCAAGACAGGAACACAACCCCACCCATTAGCAGAGAGGCTGCCTAAAATCATAATAAGTCCAGACACCCCAAAACACACCACCAGACGTGGACCTGCCCACCAGAAAGACAAGATCCAGCCTCATCCACCAGAACACAGGCACTAGTACCCTCCACCAGGAAGCCTACACAACCCACTGAAACAACCTTAGCCACTGGGGACAGACACCAAAAACAACAGGAACTACGAACCTACAGCCTTCAAAAAGGAGACCCCAAACACAGTAAGATAAGCAAAATGAGAAGACAGAAAAACACACAGCAGATGAAGGAGCAAGATAAAAACCCACCAGACCTAAAAAATAAAGAGGAAATAGGCAGTCCACCTGAAAAAGAATTCAGAATAATGATAGTAAAGATGATCCAAAATCTTGGAAATAGAATGGACAAAATGCAAGTAACATTTAACAAGGACCTAGAAGAACTAAAGATGAAACAAACAACAATGAACAACACAATAAATGAAATGAAAAATACTCTAGATGGTATCAATAGCAGAATAACTGAGGCAGAAGAACAGATAAGTGACCTGGAAGATAAAATAGTAGAAATAACTACTGCAGAGTAGAAAAAAGACAAAAGAATGAAAAGAACTGAGGACAGTCTCAGAGACCTCTGGGACAACATTAAATGCACCAACATTCGAATTACAGGGGTTCCAGAAGAAGAAGAGAAAAAGAAAGGGACTGAGAAAATATTTGAAGAGATTATAGTTGAAAACTTCCCTAATATGGGAAAGGAAATAGTTAATCAAGTCCAGGAAGCACAGAGAGCCCCATACAGGATAAATCCAAGGAGAAATGCACCAAGAAACATATTAAACAAACTGTCAAAAATTAAATACAAAGAAAACATATTAAAAGCAGCAAGGGAAAAACAACAAGTAACAAAGAAGGGAATCCCCATAAGGTTAACAGCTGATCTTTCAGCAGAAACTCTGCAAGGCAGAACAGAGCGGCAGGACATAATGAAAGCGATGAAGGAGAAAAACCTGCAATCAAGATTACTCTACCCAGCAAGGATCTCATTCAGATTTGATGGAGAAATTAAAACGTTTACAGACAAGCAAAAGCTGAGAGAGTTCAGCACCACCAAACCAGCTTTACAACAACTGCTAAAGGAACTTCTCTAGACAAGAAACACAAGACAAGGAAAAGACCTACAATAACGAACCCAAAACAATAGAGAAAATGGGAATAGGAACATACATATAGATAACTACCTTAAATGTAAATGGACTGAATGCTCCCATCAAAAGACACAGATTGGCTGAATGGATACAAAAACAAGACCCATATATTTGCTCTCTACAAGAGACCCAATTCAGACCTAGAGACACATACAGACTGAAAGTAAGGGGATGGAAAACAATATTCCATGCAAATGGAAACCAAAAGAAAGCTGGAGTAGCAATTCTCATACCAGACAAAACAGACTTTAAAATAAAGACTATTAGAAGAGACAAAGAAGGACACTATGTAATGATCCAGTGATCAATCCAAGAAGAAGATATAACAACTGTAAATATTTATGCACCCAACATAGAAGCACCTCAATACATAAGGCAAATAACTAACAGCCATAAAAGGGGAAATCGACAGTAACACATTCATAGTAGGGGACTTTAACACCCCACTTTCACCAATGGACAGGTCATCCAAAATGAAAATAAATAAGGAAACACAAGCTTTAAATGACACATTAAACAAGATGGACTTAATTGATATTTATAGAACATTTCATCCAAAAACAACAGAATACACATTTTTCTCAAGTGTTCATGGAACATTATCCAGGATAGATCATATCTTGGGTCACAAATCAAGCCTTGGTGAATTTAAGAAAACTGAAATCATATCAAGTATCTTTTCTGACCACAATGCTATGACACTAGATATCAATTACAGGAAAAGATCTGTAAAAAATACAAACACATGGAGGCTAAACAATACACTACTTAATAACGAAGTGATCACTGAAGAAATCAAAGAGGAAATTTAAAAATACCTAGAAACAAATGACAATGGAGACACAACGACCAAATATCTATGGGATGCAGCAAAAGCAGTTCTAAGAGGGAAGTTTATAGCAATACAATTCTACCTTAAGAAACAGGAAACATCTCGAATAAACAACCTAACCTTGCACTTAAAGCAATTAGAGAAACAAGAACAAAAAAACCCCAAAGTTAGCAGAAGGAAAGAAATCATAAAAATCAGATCAGAAATAAATGAAAAACAAATGAAGGAAACAATAGAAAAGATCAATAAAACTAAAAGCTGGTTCTTTTAGAAGATAAACAAAATTGATAAACCATTAGCCAGACCCATCAAGAAAAAAAGGGAGAAGACTCAAATCAATAGAATTAGAAATGAAAAAGGAGAAGTAACAACTGACACTGCAGAAATACAAAAGATCATGAGAGATTACTACAAGCAACTCTATGCCAATAAAATGGACAACCTGGAAGAAATAGACAAATTCTTAGAAATGCACAACCTGCCAAGACTGAAACAGGAAGAAATAGAAAATATGAACAGACCAATCACAAGCACTGAAATTGAAACTGTGATTAAAATCTTCCAACAGGGCTTCCCTGGTGGCACAGTGGTTGAGAGTCCGCCTGCCGATGCAGGGGACACGGGTTCGTGCCCCGGTCCCGGAAGATCCCACATGCTGCGGAGCGGCTGGGCCCGTGAGCCATGGCCACTGAGCCTGCGCATCCGGAGCCTGTGCTCTGCAATGGGAGAGGCCACAAACAGTGAGAGGCCCGCATACCGCAAAAAAAAAAAAAAAAATTAAAAATCTTCCAACAAACAAAAGCCCAGGACCAGATGGCTTCACAGGCGAATTGTATCAAACATTTAGAGAAGAGCTAACACCTATCCTTCTCAAACTCTTCCAAAATATAGCAGAGGGTGGAACACTACCATACTCTTTCTACAAGGCCACCATCACCCTGATACCAAAACCAGACAAGGATGTCAGAAAGAAAGAAAACTACAGGCCAATATCACTGATGAACACAGATGCAAAAATCCTCAACAAAACACTAGCAAACAGAATCCAACAGCATATTAAGAGGAACATACACCATGATCAAGGGGGGTTTATTCCAGGAATGCAAGGATTCTTCAATATATGCAAATTAATCAACGTGATACACCATATTAACAAATTGAAGGAGAAAACCTATATGGTTATCTCAATAGATGCAGAGAAAGCTTTTGACAAAATTCAACACCCATTTATGATAAAAACCCTGCAGAAAGTAGGCATAGAGGGAACTTTCCTCAACATAATAAAGGCCATATATGACAAACCCACAGCCAACATCATCCTCAATGGTGAAAAACTGAAAGCATTTCCACTAAGATCAGGAACAAGACAAGGTTGCCTTCTCTCACCACTCTTATTCAACATAGTTTTGGAAGTTTTAGTCTCAGCAATCAGAGAAGAAAAGGAAATAAAAGGAATCCAAATTGGAAAAGAAGAAGTAAAGCTGTCACTGTTTGCAGATGACAGGATACTATACATAAAGAATCCTAAAGATGGTACCAGAAAACTACTAGAGCTAATCAATGAATTTGGTAAAGTTGCAGGATACAAAATTAATGCACAGATCTCTGGCATTCCTATATGCTAATGATGTAAAATCTGAAAATGAAATCAAGAAAACACTCCCATTTACCATTGTGGCAGAAAGAATAAAATATCTAAGAATAAACCTACCTAAGGAGACAAAAGACCTGTATGCAGAAAATTATGACACTGATGAAAGAAATTAAAGATGATACAAATAGATGGAGAGATATACCATGTTCTTGGAGTGGAAGAATCAACATTGTGAAAATGACTCTACTACCCAAAGCAATCTACAGATTCAATGCAATCCCTATCAAACTACCACTGGCATTTTTCACAGAACTAGAACAAAAAATTTCACAATTTGTATGGAAACACAAAAGACCCCGAATAGCCAAAACAATCTTGAGAACAAAGACAGAGCTGGAGGAATCAGGCTCCCTGACTTCAGACAATACTACAAAGCTACAGTAATCAAGACAGTATGGTACTGGCACAAAAACAGAAAGATAGATCAATGGAACAGGATAGAAAGCCCAGAGATAAACCCACGCACATATGGTCACCTTATCTTTGATAAAGGAGGCAGGAATGTACAGTGGAGAAAGGACAGCCTCTTCAATAAATGGTGCTGGGAAAACTGGACAGGTACATGTTAAAGTATGAGATTAGGCCACTCCCTAACACCATACACAAAAATAAGCTCAAAATGGATTAAAGACCTAAATGTAAGGCCAGAAACTATCAAACTCTTAGAGGAAAACATAGGAAGAACACTCTATGATATAAATCACAGCAAGATCCTTTTTGACCCACCTCCTAGAGAAATGGAAATAAAAACAAAAATAAACAAATGGGACCTAATGAAACTTCAAAGCTTTTGCACAGCAAAGGAAACCATAAACAAGACCAAAAGACAACCCTCAGAATGGGAGAAAAAACTTGCAAATGAAGCAACTGACAAAGGCTTAATCTCCAAAGTTTATAAGCAGCTCATGCAGCTCAATAACAAAAGAACAAACAACCCAATCCAAAGATGGGCAGAAGACCTAAATAGACATTTCTCCAAAGAAGATATACAGACTGCCAACAAACACATGAAAGAATGCTCAACATCATTAATCATTAGAGAAATGCAAATCAAAACTACAATGAGATATCATCTCACACCAGTCAGAATGGCCATCATCAAAAAATCTAGAAACAATAAATGCTGGAGAGGGTGTGGAGAAAAGGGAACCCTCTTGCACTGTTGGTGGGAATGTAAATTGCTCCAGCCACTGTGGAGAACAGTATGGAGGTTCCTTAAAAAGCTACAAATAGAACTACCATATGACCCAGCAATCCCACTACTGGGCATATACCCTGAGAAAACCATAATTCAAAAAGAGTCATGTACCAAAATGTTCATTGCAGCTCTATTTACAATAGCCCGGAGATGGAAACAACCTAAGTGTCCATCATCGGATGAATGGATAAAGAAGATGTCGCACATATATACAGTGGAATATTACTCAGCTATAAAAAGAAATGAAATTGAGCTATTTGTAATAAGGTGGTTAGACCTAGATAGAGTCTGTCATACAGAGTGAAGTAAGTGAGAAAGAGAAAGACAAATACCGTATGGTAACACATATATATGGAATTTAAGAAAAAAAATTGTCATGAAGAACCTATGGCTAAGACAGGAATAAAGACACAGACCTACTAGAGAATGGACTTGAGGATATGGGGAGGGGGAAGGGTAAGCTGTGACAAAGCGAGAGCCAGGCATGGACATATTTACACTACCAAACGTAAGGTAGATAGCTAGTGGGAAGCAGCCACATAGCACAGGGAGATCAGCTTGGTGCTTTGTGACCTCCTGGAGGGGTGGGATAGGGAGGGTGGGAGTGAGGAAGATGCAACAGGGAAGAGATATGGGAACATATGTATATGTATAACTGATTCACTTTGTTATAAAGCAGAAACTAACACAGTATTGTAAAGCAATTATACTCCAATAAAGATGTAAACTTGAAGTACTGCAGGTACTTTTAAAAGTGCCCTGAAACATGGATATTTTTTGGTTCTTTGAATTTAATAAGATGTGAAAAAAATAAAGAAAACATTTGCAGTTTAAAAAAAAAACATACAATATGATTCACAAAAACCAAAAAGAAGAGAATACAAGCATAATATAAAAGGAAATAGTTAAACCACAAAAAGAAAACAGAAAGGAAAAGAAAGGAACAAAGGAGAAACAAAGAATCAACTGGAAAACAAAGTTTAAAATGACAATAAATACATATTTATCAATAATTACCTTAAATGTCAATGGACTGAATGCTTCAATCAAAAGACACAGAGTGGCAGACTGGATAAAAAAAAAAGAGCCTACAATATGTTGCCTACAAGAGACCCACTTTAGGGCAAAGGACACACACTGATTGAAAGTGACGAGTTGGAAAAAAATATTTCATGCAATCGGAAATGAAGAAAGCAAGGGTTGTAAAACTCATATCAGACCAAATAGACTTTAAAACAAAGGCCATAAAGAAAGATAAAGAAGGACATTATATAATGATGAAAGGATCAATATAAGAAGAGGATTTTACATTGTCAACATATATGTACCTAATATAGAAGGACTCAAATACATAAAACAAATACTAACAGACATAAAGGGAGAAATTGATGGGAATACAATAATAGTAGGAAACTTTAACACCCAACTCACATCAACGGACAGATCTTCTAGACAGAAAATCAGTCAGGCAACAGAGATCCTAAATGCTTCAATATAACAGTTAGACTTAATTGATATTTTCAGGACATTACATCCCAAAACACCAGAATACACATCCTTTTCAAGTGCACATGGAATATTCTCTAGGATTGACCACATACTAGGGCACAAAACAAACCTCAACAAACTTAAGAGTACAGAAATTATTTCAAGCATCTTCTCTGACCACAATGGCATGAAACTGGAAATCAACCATAGGAAAAGAAATGAGAAAAAACTATTACATGGAGACTAAACAACATGCTACTAAAAAATCAATGAGTCAATGAGGAACCCAAAAAGGAAATTTAAAAATATCTTGAGACAAATGACAATGAAAACACAACCATACAAAATCTATGGGACGCAGCAAAAGCAGTTCTTAGATGGAAGTTTATAGCAATACAGGCCTTCCTCAAAAAACAAGACAAATCTCAAATAAATAACCTAACATATCACCTAAAATAATTAGAAAAAGAAGAACAAGCAAAACCTAAAGTCAGCAGAAGGAAGGAAATAATGAAGATCAAAGAGGAAATAAATAAAATAGAGATTAAAAAAAGAATAGCAAAAAATCAATAAAACCAAGAGCTGATTCTTTGAAAGGGTTGACAAACCTCTGGCCAGGCTCACCAAGAAGAAAAGAAAGAGGACCCAAATAAACAAAATAAGAAATGAAAAAGTAGAAATATCAACTGATACCGTAGAAATACAAAAAACCATAAGAGAATACTATGAACAATTATATGCCAACAAATTCAACAACCTAGAAGTAATGGACAGTTTTCTAGAAGCATACAGCCCACCAAAATTAAATCAAGAAGAAATAGATAACTTGAAAAGACCAATCACTAGAAGTGAAGTAGAATCTGTAATAAAAAAACCACCCTACAAACAAAAGTCCAGGACCAGATGGCTTCACAGGTGAATTTTACTAAACATATAAAGAAGAACTTATACCAATCCTTCTCAATCTCTTCCAAAAGTTTGAAGAGGAGGGAATACTTCCAAAGACATTCTCTGAAGCCACCATCATCCTGATACCAAAAACAGACCAAGATATCATCAAAAAAGAAAACTACAGGCCAATATCTTTGATGAATATAGATGTAAAAATTCTCAACAAAATACTATCAAACCAAATCCAACAACACATAAAAAAGATCATACACCATCACCAAGTGGAATTTATCCCAAGTTCACAAGGATGGGTCAACATATGCAAATCAATCAATGTGACACACCATATCAACAAAAGAAAAGACAAAAACCACATGATCATCTCAGTAGATGCAGAAAAAGCATTTGACCAAATTCAACTTCCATTCATGAAAAAACTCTTACCAAAGTGGGTATAGAGGGAACATATCTCAACATAATAGAAGCTATTTATGACAAATCCACAGCCAATATTATACTCAACAGTGAAAAACTGAGAGTCTTCCCACTAAAATGTGGAAGAAGACAAGGAGGCCCACTCTCACCACTTCTATTCAACACAATATTGGAAGTCCTAGCCACAGCAATCAGACAAGAGAAAGAAATTAAAGGTATCCAAATTGGAAGGGAAGAGGTAAAATTGTCATTATATGCAGATGACATGATACTATATATAGAAAACCCTAAAGACTCCACACAAAAACTACCAGAACCAATAAATGAATTCAGCAAGGTAGCAGGATACAAGATTAACATACAGAAATAGGTTGCATTTCTTTATACTAAAAATGAAATAGCAGAAAGTAAAAAAAAAATACTGTAAAACATTAATAAAGGGGACTTCCCAGGTGGTGCAGTGGTTAAGAATCTGCCTGCCAATGCAGGGGACATGGGTTCGAGCCCTGGTCCGGGAAGATGCCACATGCCATGGAGCCACTAAGCCCATGCGCCACAACTACTGAGCCTGAGCTCTAGAGCCCACAAGCCACAACTATTGAGCCCGTGTGCCACAACTACTGAAGTCCTTGTGCCTAGAGCCCGTGCTCCACAACAAGAGAAGCCACCGCAATGAGAAGCCCGGGCACCACAACAAAGAGTAGCCCCCACTTGCTGCAACTAGAGAAAGCCCATACACAGTAACAAAGACCCAATGCAGCCAAAAATAAATTAATTAATTAAGGAAATTAAATATGATTCTAAGAAATGGAAAGATATCCCATGCTCTTGGATTAGAAGAATTAATATTGTTAAAATGGCCATACTACGCAAAGCAATCTACAGATTTAATGCAATCCCTATCAAATTACCCATGACATTTTTCACAGAACTAGAACAAATAATCCTCACATTTATATGGAACCATAAAAGACCCAGAACTGCCAAAGCAATTCTGAGGAAAAAGAACAAAGCAGGAGACATAACCCTCCCAGACTTCAGACAATACTACAAAGCTACGGTAATCAAAACAGTGCGGTATTGGCACAGAAACAGACATAAGGATCAATGGAACAGAATAGAGAACCCAGAAATAAGCCCACAAACCTATGGTCAATTAATCTTTGACAAAGGAGGCAAGAATATAAAATGGGAAAAAGACAGTCTTTCAGCAAGTGGTAGTGGGAAAGTTGGACAGCCGCATGTAAATCAGTGAAGTTAGAACACAGCCTCACACCATGCACAAAAATAAATTCAAAATGGCTTAAAGACTTAAGTGTAAGACAAGACACCATAAAACTCCTAGAACAGATCATAAGCAAAACATTCTCTGACATAAATTGTACCAATTTTTTCTTAGGTCAATCTCCAAAGGCAATAGAAATAAAAACAAAAATAAACAAATGGGACATAATTAAACTTACAAGTTTTTGCACATCAAAGGAAGCCATTAAAAAAAAAAAGACAACCTATGAAATGGGAGAAAATATCTGCAAATGATGCAACAAACAAGGGCTTAATTTCCAAAATATACAAACAGGTCACACAACTCAACAACAAAAAACAAAACAACCCAATCAAAAAACTGGGCAGAAGACCGAGATGGCCAATAGACATATGAAAAGATGCTCAACATCACTAATTATTAGAGAAATCCAAATCAAAACTGTAATGAGATATCACCTCACACCAGTCAAAACGGCCATCATTAAAAATTCTACAAATAACAAATGCTGGAGAGGGTGTGAAGAAAAGGGAACCCTCCTACACTGTTGGTGGGAATGTAAATTGGTACAGTCACTATGGAGAACAGTATGGAAGTTCCTCAGAAAACTAAAAATAGAATTACAATATGATCCTGCAATCCCACTCTTAGCCATATATCCAGACAAAACTACAATTCAAAAAGATACATGCACCCCTCTGTTCATAGCAGCACTATTTACAATAGCCAAGACATGGAAACAACCTAAATGTCCATCAACAGATGAATGGATAAAGAAGATGTGGTACATATATACAATGGAATACTACCCAGCCATTAAAAGGAACAAAATAATGCCATTTGCAGCAACATGGATGCAACTAGAGATTATCATACTAAGTGAAGTGGGTTAGAAAGAGAAAGACAAATACCATATGATATCACTTATATGTGGGAACTACAATATTGTATGATACAAATAAACCTGTCTACAAAACAGAAACAGACTCACAGACATAGAGAACAAACTTGTGGTTACTCTGGGGTAGGGATGGACTGGGAGTCTGGGCTTAGTAGATGCAAACTATTACTTACAGAATGGATAAACAACAAGGTCCTGCTGTACAGCACAGGGAACTATGTTCAATATCCTGGGATAACCCACAACGGAAAAGAATTTATATATGTGTATAGCTGAGTCACTTTGCTGTACAGCAGAAATTAACACAATATTGTAAATCAATTATACTGCAATAAAAACCTTTTTAATTATTAGCAATAATAATTTGTGATTATTTTGTGATGATAATATGATTCAGCATTAACATCCTAAAGATGAAGTTTACTCACTTTATGCAAATAATTTCTAGGGAAACTCTACATTGGGGTGATATTTACTGCCTTGGCATTGTTGTTTCACTAGTTTCACTCACATTTTATTGCCTCTAAGAGTAACTTGAAATATGAAGAGAAATATTAAATAAATTGTTTCTAAAGAGAAGATCAAAATGTAAATATAGAAATTTTTAAATAAAACATAAAAAAGAATAGTCTAAGTTTTGAAAATGGGCAAAAGACATGAACAGAGAGGAAGAAGTAAATAGGGTAACTAAACAATAAGACAGTGTCTAACCTTACTAGAAAAGAAACCCTGAAAACTGAAGTAAGAAGCTGTTTGTAGTGTAGGGGAGAAACACCTGGGAGCAGCTGATGTGGGTTAGGTAATAGGAGCCCTCCAATACAATTGCTGGAGAAGGGTACATAGATACCAAGAGACAGAACTGAGTTCAACCCAGGCAGTCCAACCCTAAAGCTACACTCATGATTAGAATAGGACGGAAATAGATAAGAAATACACTTTGGAATTCAGGTTAATAGGACTATGTGATGGGTCAAATGAGGGTGATGAAGAAACAGATGTATTTGTGGAGTAAGGGAGGAAAGTCCTCAGTGATTTCCAGATTCATGACTTGGATCACAGAGTGGATGGTGATGTCATTGAGCACGAAAGGGAATAGAACTTCCAATTTCCAAAGGCTTTCAAGTGCCCCAGTAAAGAAAATTACAAGAAAAAAGAAGATAACTTTTAGGATGCCACAGTAACTTGCCACTTGCATCTGTATGGCTTACTCTCTTAGTATGACTATTGACAACTGGTCTAACCTTTCACAACCTCCCACATATTTTTTGTTATACTGTTTCTCAATAATAATAGTTTGTCAATAATAATTGTTTCTCATTACTCAGCTGTTGGGGAAGATAGCTTCAGATTACTGCAATGAAAAGGCAGCTCTCTCTCCCTCCTATGAAATCAGACTGCCTTAGACATTTCTAGATGACCAGTGGAGGTATATCATGAGTATATACATGGAGGCAGGCAGGAACAAGGATATAGGAGTTGAAAAAAAAAAATCTGCTCCCATCAAATGGAACCAACAGCTTACCCTCTCTAAAAAACAATTTCCTCTTTGGTACAACAGGAATTTTCACAATTACCCCCATAGAGAATTATGAGGTAGAACAGAGCAGTGGAGAACCATCCTATACGTGCTTCATTTCAGGGTCAGAGATGACTTTTGCCAGAGAGGGTAAGCCAGTGGTTTCCAACCAGTGTTGTAGGTCATGTCTGTGAACCTTAAACCCTCCCGGTGTTCTGCCAAATCTTAATCTGGGTAAGAAATTGCCTTCTGCTACAACTTCCCATCTGAGCAGACAATTCAGACAGTTAACTGCCTGATGGGAGTATTTCGCTGAGTAGGTTGTGTTGCAAGATGTAGAACTGGGAACAATTTTGCTCACATTAGACTAGGAAGCAAGGAAAGCAAAAAGGCAAGTCAGCACCAAAGGGAAATAAATAAAAGCTTTACTCCATGGATGGAGGTATCATCAGGGCATGTATACGCCAAGAGTGACATCCTGCTGAAGGGAAATCTTTCATATTAAAAGTACAGAACTTTGGATACCTTTATAGACTTTAGGAAACATCTATATAGTAGTAATGCCTACATTTCAATTATTACAAAATGGTTCAATTTCATTTTAAGTCTTTCATCTCTTCAATTGTGTTGCCCAAAATTCCAATATTTGTAAGTGCAGCCTAAACTAAGAGGTTGAGAATGACTATAGAAGTACTCACCTCTGATTACACAGCCTTAATGTGGCAAAGCTGCAGCCCCAGCTAAGTCAGCCTGACTCTGAGCCAGGATTTTCCCAGAAATCCCATGTGTAAAGAGGGAATAGACATTTCTCTTGCTCCACAGTGCCTGGAGCTCAGATTCCCTGGACTCTGGCTTCATTCTCTCAAGGGGGCAATTCTTTCTGTTCCGAGCAGTACCATTAGGGGTCATGACAGGAAGAGGCAGGCTCTGCATAAAGCCAGCATTCCATCATTTGCTCAGTTTCCCACCTGAGGGAACTCCCTCTCAGTCCAGCGGTTAAGACTTGGGCTTTCACTGCCGTGGACCTGAGTCTGATCCCTGGTCAGGGAACTAAGATCCCACGAGCCACACAGCACAGCCAAAAAACATATATATATATATATATATATATATATATATATATATATATATATTTTATATATATAAAAATATATTTTAAAAAAAAAATATATATATATATATTTTTTTTTTTTTGCTTTTCGGACTTCCCTGGTGGTCCAGTGGTTTAAGACTCCGCACTTCCAATACAGGGGGCGTAGGTTCAATCCCTGGTTGGGGAACTAAGATCCCACATGCTGCGTGGTGTGGCCAAAAAAAAAGTACTATCAGTTTAACCACCTTAGGCTCCTGGGCCTCACAGCATCTCTTTCTGCTCTCTTTTTTCTCATATTCTTGGGACCCAGTGTGCCTTGCCAATGGATAAATCCTCCTTTGCACCTGCAGAATGTGTCTTAGTTCTTTATATATTGATCTCTTTTTATGTATTTTTATTACATTTATTTATAATATATTTTATAGTACATTAAACAGGTTTCATTATCACACACAGGCTCCATAAATTATCAGTGTTCCCATTAGCTTCTTGAATATCATGATCAGATACTAAGGGGACAGGTACAACTAGATTCTGTCTGGGGTTTTTTGTACAAGTATTTTATTTTATCCAGTTAATATACGCCTATGTTTTTAAAAATCAAACACCTCCAAAAGTCTTAAGACAAACAATTTTCTACCCTAATTTTCTACCCTACTCCAACTCATCTCCTGTTCTATTCCCCAGGGAAAAATTCCTCTCCCCATGCTAGTCACCTCCATATTCCTTTTTAAAAAAAAGTGGATATTACTTTTATCAATGCTATTTGGTACCAATTAGTTTATTCTTACAGTAGATGAGCTTTAGTTCTTTCATCTGTCACCATCTCTCCTGTCTCCCATTCTCCCAAAGAGTCATCCACCAGTTTAGAAGAAATCAATTATCAGCAATAGACACAGTTTTGCTCATGTAAATACTGTTCACTACAGAGTCAAGTACACTATGACTGCATTACTTTCTTGATCAACTTTTCATTTTTCCTGAAAATTTCAATTGCCTTACTTGCTCACTCGCACTATCCGGAATCTACATATTATTACTGAATCCTACTCCTGGAGTGCTTCATCCTCCTAGTTCATTCTGAGTTAGTCACTCTTTAAACCAGTGCTGTCCGACAGAATTTTCTGTGATGATGGAAATTTCTATATCTCTACTGTCTGGTGTAGTTGCCACAAGCCCTGTGTAGCTATTGAGCACTTGAAATGTAACTGGTGCAACTGAGAGACTGGATTTTTAACTTTTAAAAATTTTAACTGATGTGTTTAATTTGTTTACATTTAATTTAATTATTGAAATGGTTGGATTCAAGTCTTTTATCTTGGTATTTGTCTTATATTTATCACATTTGATCTTTGCTCTTCTATTTCTCCTTTCCTGGCTTCTTTTAGGTGAATTGATTATGCTTTAGTATTGACTTCTTTCATATACCTCTTCCTGATTTTATTTCTTTAGAGGTTGATCTAGAAATTACAACATGTACCTTTAAGTCATCTAAGACTACGTTTAAACAGTATCATCTTGCTTCATGAACAGTGTAGGAACCTTAACAAAAGCATGGGTTTATTTCTACCCTTGTGCCCTTTGTGCTACCACTGTTTTTATATTTTACTTTAAACCCTCACAAAACATTTTAATAATTTTGCTTTAAATAGTCAATAGTCTTTTAAAGCAGTTTAAAATTTTGTATAAGCACACACATACACACACACACACACACACATACATACATACATACATAAATAAGTAAGTATCTTTATAAATATTCCTAGATAATTCCTTTCTGGTGCTCATTCATTCTTAGAGATTTGGAGCTCCATCTCTGAACCTGGTTTGCTTTCCAAGTCTTGTGTGTGTGTGGTGATGGGGAGATGATAGACACCTAGCTGTGGCATTCTTTGTATGAACTGGGGAGTAGGTTATGAGTATTGACCTCTCTATACACTAAAGTTGGACCAGTCTCACCATTTTTGGCCTTATACCCAATGATATGCCAGAACCATCTCCTGCCAGTCCAAAGAACCAATCACGTACATTTCTTCTCAATCAATCCCAGATTCAATGATGCCACACTGGTAACTTGAAACTGACTATGTTGGTGTACTTCCACCACAAAAATCAGTAAATGCTACAAATTGGGGCTTGCTTTCTTTCCTCCCTTCTTCCTTTTTTCCTTTCTTGCTTTCTTTCTCTTTCAGAGAACTGGCTGTAAGATATTTACCAGCACATTCACTGCCTACACCTTACTCCCACTTTTCTACTGCACCATGACGTGGGGAGGGAGAACGGCTCTCTCTGACCACAGCCCCCATAAACACCCTGGGCTCTGACTCCCCTCGATGCCATATCTGGCACCCTCCATCCTATGCTGGGGACTCATGCTCTCTTTCTCTTTGTCCTTGTGAATTCATATACTTTTCATTGCTATTTTAGTGGGTCCTTGAGAGGAGGTGAGTGGCAAGTATGTAGCTAATCTAGTCAGATTTATCTTCTAAAAAAACCTCTATCTTTGTCTTTAAAAGTAGAAAGTTTAAAGAAATAAGCAACTTCAGCAACTCAAGAAGGCTTAATAATGAATCAGGTCTAACATCCAAAAGTTCTAATAACCTCAACATTAGTCCAAGTTACCTTTTAATATTATTCTTAGGCAAAAAAATAAGGATGATGAGCAGCTATTTTTCACCTCTAATGAAGAAAACTGGTCTTTAACTACAGCATAAGTCATTTAGATATCAGTTATTTGATTCCAGTTAACATTTACTGAGCAATTACTATGTGCTATACAATACGCTGTTAGAGAAAAAAAGAAGGAACAAGGAAGACATACCCCAGCCCTCAGAGAGTTTACAGTGGATCAGGGGAGACACACAAGTGATTTAAATCACCTCTAAAAATATGATACATGTTAGAAGAAGAAAAGTACCATCTACCATAAGAACATACAACGAGGAGATTTAATGTAATCTGGGGGCCAAGGAGGACTTCCCAGAGAAAACAGTGTTCTGACTGAGACTTGTAGGAGGAGGAACTGCTTATCATTCCTGGGTAGAAAAAACAGAGGTCCCATAGCTTGTTTAAACAAAGATGAAATTTATTAAAGCATATTAGGTAGCCTATACAACCTTCAGGAAGGTTAGAGAACCAGGCTCGAAGGTTATGAAGCCATAAATAATGCCCATATTAAACCATCGGACTATTCTAACAAGGACCTCCTGCCGCTGGTGCAAACACAAGCACAGGCTGAGCAGAGGCGTGACACTGCTAACATCCGCTATTGCCAATGCTGCCTCTTAAAAATGAATGTCTCTCTGCCCTTCTGGCCAAAATGGTCTTTTTTTCCCTTCATGTTACCTTTTTACTTGCTTAAATTTCAGAAAAGGTATGTTCCTTGCCAGGGCTGAGTTAACATGAGTGTGTCCTAGCTCCACCCGAGGCTGAGAAACTGAGTTTGACCCATTTATTTTGAGTTTTAGGAATCACAAGATGGTAAATTCTAAAATAGGATATTTAAAAGGTGCTTAATGGCCAAAAAGCATGAAAAATGTCAATCCCAAAATGCCACTATCAATGGATTTCTAGTGGTACTATTTGGATTAATCAGTGTATGGCTGGTTGTTATTTTGATGTGTCAGCACTTCTGAGGTCTTGCACACAATCGCAGATCTTAAAACTGCAAGGGCCTTCCAGAGATCAGCTGGCCGAACGCCCACCTTCAAGAAAGAAAAGTGTTATTTATACCCAATGGAACAACGGGGGCATGTGGGTCCTTGGGAGGTCTTGTGCCCTAGCTAAGCTCACACAGCCAGTAAACGACAGAGCCAAGACCAGAACTCTTATCTCCTGAGTGCTCACAATCTCCTATCAGGTTCTTTGGCACCCTTGGGTGAGAGGTAGTGGATGTACATTGTGTATCGGGATGGTTGGAGCAGGCAAAGTACAAGACCAGTTGCTCAGATCAGGATGGTGGTAGTGGAAATGAATCAAAGCGGGCAGATGGGAGAGCTGTATAAGAGATAAAATTGGAAGAATTTTGCAATGGATTAGACGTGGCAAGTGATGAAGAAGAAAGAGTTAAGGTTGGCCCCAGTTTTTGGCTGATTAAACCAAGTGGATGGTAACACCTTTCACTTTAGTAGGTAAGAGACTCTAGAGTAGGAGTGGAAGGTAGGCAAAGGAGTGGAGGGTAAGCAAAGGAGGTAAGGAATAAAGAATATGATGTGCTCAGCTTGAGATATGTCAAATTTGAGGGGCCTAAGGACAGCTATATGGAGATGTTAAGTCAAAAGGCCTGGGCTGGTGACACAGATTTTGGTATTGTCGACCTCTTTATGGTAACTGAAGGAAGGACTTGGACAAAATCACCCAGGGAGAAAGTGTAAGTGACAATGAGAAGAGGGCCTAGGATATAACCCCAAGGACTAGCAGGATATAAAGATTGGTGGAGGAGAAAAATGCATGTAAAGGAGACAAAAAGCAAGTGACCACAGGAGAGGTAAAAATCAAAGAGAAGCAGGATCAACAAAGACTATGGCTAAATCCCCTTTCCTTGAGATGTTTAACAATTCTTCAGAATAGGATAGGATATTTTGCTTCTTCTTAAGTGTGAATGCTTATGGGGTGGGCACAGGCAGTGCTGTTTCTTTAGGTCTTTAGAGCTAATTTATTAATCTAATGCTGACACAGCCATGCGGTGGATTGTTTAGTGTGCTTTGGCTTTGGTTTCAGTTTCAATTCCAGTTTGTTTACTGGCTCTCTCCCCACTCACCAAAAATCGTATTTATCTCCATGATGCAGGTTGGCACTGGCCGTGCCCGATAAATAGCACCTGAGAGACAAAAAAAAAAAAGAGACAGAGAAGGTATGTGATTCTGGAACTCTGTAGGGTCAGAATAAAACATTGAAAGGGTTCCACACTTTTTGAAAGACTGGAAAGCCCAGCAAATCAGGAGGACTGGCTTGATTCCCAGTTCTACCCATGGCTTCTGTGAACTCAGAGAAGTTGCTCAACTCTCCTGTCATTCAGCGGCTCACTTTGTAAAAGGAAAATAACATGATCATGTTCTCTTGGTTTAATGAGAGAATGTCCCTAAGTACAAGCTTCTTATAGCCAAACGGAAAAATATATAAAAAACAAAATTTTGATTGCTATCCTTGGAACAAGGGTCTTCATAACAGACGTGTATAAAATACAAAAGTAATAATCTCACGTTATTAGGTTATGTGAACCAAAGACTGGACATCGAAGGTCAAAATGAGCTATTTCCTTTCTGTCAGATACATTAAGAAGTTCAATTAGAATGTAGCCTATACAGTAGGAATATAAAGACCCTGACCTTTTGAAGCAGTTCTTTCTCACATAAAGCGGAGAATGCGATGTAGCTTCCATTCTGACTTGATAATTACATAAAATTTAATCTCTCACTGTTTTCATGATTGAAGAGATTTGCTAGAGTTTTCCAAACCATAATTTCCACCTAACACAAACATTAGAGTTGAACATTTTACTGCACTTTGGGGGACCGTTTCCAGGCTGAGTATTTACCAAGAAGCATTGGGAAGTGTCTGGTCTTGCAGATTGCAGAGGAGTTTACAACATTCTGTCCTGACTTCCTTACCCCTGAACACTATTGCATTTCATATTGATTAATATTAGCAATATTTTATTAATACAATTTTTTTTTACATTATGCCTTTATCCAAAGGGTCACACACACTAAATCAGCAAGTCTCATAACAGCTGGAAGAGAGAGAAACTATATTCTTGATCTATTTGAATAAAAAAACTAAGCAGTGGGCAACAAGTTCCTTGTATGTCCTTTGTATATTGATAAGCATCATCATGCTGGCTTCTTTATAAAGGAGAAGGGGTTTCATAGTGAGAGAATGATGCTGGGGTAGGTGTCTGGAGACTCAGTTCCTCACTCTGACTCAACCACTAGCTGGCCATGTTCCCGAGGGCACCAAGCCAGATAGACTCATGGGAGTGCTGCCTGCAGGCAAAAAACCTGATGCTCCTTTAAATACTTCTCCAAAATTTAGGGGGAAGGCTGAGCACTAGATGTGGGAGGAGGGAAAGAGAAATGCATATATTCTACTTATTGAAATGAGAATGTGCAGTTTCTTGGTTCCATCCTCCCACAAAGCAGTTTTGTGACCTTATGTGGCCTCACAAGTGCCCCTTGAGGCTGTCATACCGCACACCCATGAAGCTCATCTTTGTATTCCTTTGAACCCCACACATAATGCAGAGGTCTGGTAAACGCAATTCACTACATCTTCTCACACCTCCAGGGATGTATTTACATTCTCTATAGGTTGCTGCCCCAGGCTGTGCTGCTTCCTGATCCAGCTCTGTCTGAACAGGTTACTTAACCTTGCTGGGCCTCATTCCCAGAGATTTCAAACTGATTTTAACAGTGGAACCCTTGATGAAAAAAATTTACATGGAAACCCAACACATGAAGTACATAAAAGCTGGAGGAGGAGAAAGGGAGCCACTGGAAGCCCACTTGCTCCCTTCCCTCACCCTCCCTGTTGTTCTAAAGTTGCAGAAGGAAGACAACAAAATCTCAAACAGCCTGTGAAGCGAAGTTGGAAACCACCGAACTAGACTATCTCTAGGGTGAATTCCAGCACTCACATTTTATAATTCTGCTTGAGTATGGTAAGGGATTTGGAGTAGATAGGAGAGGGGACAGGAAATAAAGGGAGAGTTACACAGTGTCACACACATCCCCAAACCGGATTTATCCCCGGTGGGGGAGGGGAGAAAAGTGGGTGATTACCCTCCTCAAAGACAGGAAGAGGCAAACCCTCAGAAAATCACTCAAACTAGCACTCAAACATCTGGAGTTGACCTCACAGTAACCTCTCCACTACACTCAGCATCTCCATCTGAAACCACTGGGGCCGCAGAGCCCCGGAAGCTGCTGGAGTGTAAAAACTTCAAGAGGATACACAGTAGCATCCCCAGGACTCGGCGCATCCCTGCCTGAGATTTCCCCGTGGAACATGCCTGGGCTCGAGACATTTTACTGATATCCCTCAAAAAGATCCTATACACAAGACTCTATGGGATGGACCAGGTGGTATATAGTCTCCATCATTGCCGTCAATAATCCCTCCCATGTCTGTAAGCACTTCCCATCAAGAGGCAGAGTCTACTTCCAGAAAGCTTCCCCATTCTCAAAAGAAACTGCCCCCATTATTGCCCCAAATCCTAAAATTCTATTGTGTTGGCATCACCTCCTCTCTGAGGACACTGTATTCCAACAGGGGTTGCATACTGAGTTCCCGAACACCGCAGTATGAATTAGTTTATCACATCCTTCCCTTTTTTCCCCAAAGTGACCAGAATCGTTTCAAAGTACAGTAACAGAGTGTACTAGTTATCTATTATTTATCTATTGCTGCATAATAAATTACCTCAAACCTTAGCAGCTTAAAACTACCTCACAGTTTCTGTAGTTTAGGAATCTGGGCGCAGCTTAGCTGGGTCCTCCACTTCAGGTTCTCTCATAGGCTGCAGTCAAGGTCATGGCTGGGATGGAGTTATCTCAAGACTCGACTAAGGAAGGATCCACTTCCAAGTTCACCTGATTGTTGGCTGGATTCAGTTCCTCTCTGGCTGTTGGCCAGAGACCACATGCAGTTCCTCACCACATCAGACCTCTCTAGCATGGCAGCTTGCTTCATCAAAATGTGCAAGTGAGAGGGCAATGGAGAGACTGCCTGTCTGCAAGTCACAGTCTTTGAAACTGAGTCATGAAAGTGATATCCATCACTTTTGCAGTACGTTATCGGTTGGAAGCAAGTCATTCCAGGGGAGGGGATTACACAGAGCGTGAATACCAGGAAGTGGGACTCCGTGGGGGCCATCTTCAAGTCGGCTGCCACACAACATCAGGACAGATTCACTCAGAGCTCACCTGCTCACCATATGAACCTAGAGGCACAGAGACCCCAGGTAGTGAGCAATTCTCAATTATCTGTGAGGAAACCTGTTTTAGAGAAAATTCACGTGTCTCCCTTCATTCAATGCCATCTCCACTCTTCCTTCATAGAGCCCTGTCCCTCACTAACAGGTAATAATATGGCAAAGTCTTTGCTTCCTTTTCTTCTAATATAATGCTAATAAGCATCAAATTCTATCTAAAATGTAGGATTCAAGGAAGATAATATTGTAAGAAAGAAAATATATCAGTAATAAATGCGCTATTTTCATCATCACTAAGTCCTTTTATTACACGCCTGGCTATTAATGACACAGACTGTTAAATTTAGAAAGGCAGAATGAAAATTTTACATCAATCTTCATTCTAGACGAAAATAATGTGATAGAATCCAGAACTTTCTATAAACTTTTATCATTCAAGGTAACATACACATCAGAAAAAAATTTTAAATAGTTTCTGGCCCTTTAATGATTTTAATCAAATGGTTTCTTCAGAGTGCAAAAGCTATGCCTCAAACGGAGGCAGCAAAAATATAAAATTACTGTATTTGTGATTCAATCCATATGATTTTTTAACTTTTCTTTGTAAATGATGTAATCTTATAAAGATTCCTTATTTTTCTCTACATGTCTTATAACAAGACTAGAATTAGAGTATTAGTTCATCCCTTTACCCTGAAAAGCATAGAATTCTCACACATATTATTGTTGAAGACAAACAGTATTATTTTCACTTTATCAGATGGAAAGAGACCTAGTGAGTGAAAGGTTTGGACCTGAGCCCCACAGTGAGGAGGGAGAGAGCAGGAATTCCATTTCAGAGTTCAGGGTCTGAGGCCAGGGTGGAGAAGCTTCTAACCCAGACAGTGCAGATAAACACACAGGAAAGGCCGTGTTTTGTTTCTGACAGCCAAAGGTGTGTTGAGGGGAAGAATTGGATCTGCGCAATTCCTGCCTCTCTCTTTGCAACTTCTGATCACTTCTCTTTCCTATTTAATGCTTGGAAAACTTGAAGTGAGCTCAAACCTTTTAGCACCAGGCCAGCTCACCCTTCCACACCCACCACCCCTACACTAAGCTTCCTCTCACCAAAAGTGTGGCTCCACATTTCCCTCCAACGGACGTTTTTACCTGGACAAAACACAGCCTAACCCCTGAAAGGTGCATTATTATTTTTAAAAAGTTACCAACAGCTGATTCCAAATTCTATAGAGATCCCACCCCATCCCCAGCCAAACCACACAAAAAGATATTGGAAAACAGTAGGTGCTCTTGCCTACACATTCAGAAGAAAAGAGGGACAATCTGTTTTAAAACATACAACTTGGGCACTGCATAGGGTGTGATCTCATCTAAATGGCTCTCAATTTAGCATGTGACAGGATAGAAATTCAGGAGATTCTTCTCATTTCCCAAAGATATATTTATTCCCTAGGGACACATTCATGGTTTGCTTTTCCATAATCATTTCTGATGTATTACTTATCAGACTCCAAGTTCCCTCAAAGAAGAGAATTAAATAGTCAGTCTCTATTATAAATGCTATGAACAACCAAAAAACTGTAAGAACCTTACTCTAGATGCTACAAAAAGATACATGTTGTAGAATCATTGTTTCACGGATTAGAAATGATACAAACTCTAATTATTAACATAACTGAATAGACAATGATTACAAATTATTATCTATAAAAATAGAATCAAAGCTGTGCAATACTTTGCACACAGAAAGCATCTTTTACTAAGAGGAAAGACCAATTCTATTCACATACACACAAATGTACACAGGTACCAACCTACTCACAAACCTCAAGTGAATTGAACAAAAACTCTTTATAGAAACTCTGTAACATACTTATGAACAGGTATCTCTAAATTAAAACTACAGTTTTATATGGATACCACCTAGTGGCCCAGAAATGAGGCATCAAACAAAAAAAATTGTATCTAGGTTACACTAGGAAATAGAGAACACATCATTCATAGTATGCTTTGAAGTTTCTAATCTGTCTTTACCTGTATAACTCTTCTCTGCACTGATATTTTCCCTACACCAGGAGGAGATACAAACTGTAGCCCTGTTTCCACTCTTCTCTTAGTGGCTTATTGTATAAAAGGGCAGCTCCTCCCACATTATGTGAAGATAAACCATAGCAAAGTCGATTGTGGCTTAGCCCTCCTGATATTTTTGTGAGCACTTGAGGGATCTAGATGAGAAAGGAGTGTTTGTCCAATGTCATCGCAGCGAGACCAACTTTGCAACACTTTTTTTTAAAACTGCAACACCCCTATACCCTTGATCCCCTTATTTTGCTCTACACTTTATTTCAATAGCACTTATCTTCTAATAAGATGTGAAGGGTAGCAGAATATGCCACACCAAATACACCACTTTGGCATAAGGATTATTTTGAGCTGAAGGCAACTGAGAAAAAACAAATGTAAGAAAAGCTCTGTGGCCACCCCCTATTTGCCTAAAAGCAAGACATAAATTTGTAAAGGTGTCTCCCCTCCCCTCTCTGCCAGGAAGGACAGTGGTTAATCAAAACAGACCCGGTATCAGCCCGGAGACAACACCAAAGAAACCTATATAACAAACCTTACTAACTAGCCCTTATCTTCCATTTGTTCCCTCATATATTTACCTTCCCACAATTTGCTGCTCTAAAAACTCAAAGTCCTTTTTCCCTTTGTCTCATCACTTCTCTAAAAACGTATTGTTCTTTTGTTAAGATGCTATATAAGCCCGAGATCCAACCACTCCTTTGAGTTACTCATCACTGAATACTCACATGGGTGTGTGATGCACATGTTAAACAAACAAACAAACAACTTCTGTTTGTTTTTGTTCTTGTTAATCTGTCTTTGGCAACTCTGATTTACAGGGCCCTATCCAATGAACCTAAGATGGATAGAAGAAAAAGAAATGTTTTCCTCCCCTCCAGCTGGATAATAAACTCATTTATTAGATTTATTATATATTGTTTGTCTTCCCCAACTAGAATCCAAAAAACTCACAAGAGCAAGGATCTGGGTTTGTTTTGTTCAGTCATATCTCCCAAGTGCCTAGAACAGTGCCTGGAAAAGTTGGTACCCCATAAATGATTGTTGAAGGAATGAATGAAAGATGTTTTGAAAATGACTTACATTTAGCAGTTCTTTCAGCTTCTGGTTTGAAACTAAACATCCAGGGCAAAAAAATCATAACACTACTTTCGCTGCTACTTGCTGTTCATGTTCCTTGAAAAGAACTATATATACCTTTTGATGGGTCAAAAACACGCCACCTGGGGGAAAACAGAAAGAACACAGACAAAAGTGAGGAAGGAAATAGCCAAGCTGGGACAGAAAGTCAATCTAGCTCCCCTCTTTTACCTCCTCTGGGTGGCAAACTGTCTGCACTTCCTATTACTTGACTGTTTCCCTTAAAGATAAGCTATGTTCCATTCAGAGAAACCTGTTAGCAGAAGCAATTACTCTTTTCAAAAATAATGTTTCGGGTTTTTTTAAGTGGAACCAAAGAAAAAATGGGGGGTTAGAGACAGATAGACATTCTTCTCCCTTTTTGGGGGGGAGTGGTGGTAAATGTTGGGAAGGATGACCAAGAAATACTAAAAAATAAATATGCAAGTGATTTTCTTCTAGGTGTAATAGTATAGGGTAGACTTATATATGTATTTATTATTCCCTAATTTTTGTATTATTTATAAGCTTTTTAAAACATGATTTTTTTTAATTCTTTATACTAAAACGACAAAGATTACCAAATGCCTCAAACAACACGAAACACAAATTATCCCTTCTTTGCCATGTCCAATACAGTGCCAACCACATAGTAAGCACTTAGAGTTTGTAATGGTAATTATTATGAATCAGTTAATAGAGAACAAAAATCTTTAAGAGAATATAGGAAGATGGAGAATATCAAAATAAATTCACCAAGATTCAACTGAGAAATGTAAGGAGGAGAAGGAGGAGGAATCACAGAAATGAGAGAGGCAAGTAAAAGATTATCCACCAGTTCTTGTTCAAATAGTTTGGAAGATTAAACCCTTCAAACATTATTCTCCAATTGGAGATAATCCTTAAAAGGATAAGTTAGAAAGAAAAATGGGGGCGAGCCCAGTAGATTCTTTCAAAGCTCAAAAGCCAAATTTTATGGAAGAAAAATCATTTGACATAGCCAGTCTGGGACTTTCTATTAAGTGCTGGTGAGAGCTGTTGCTTTGACAGCTAACAACACTCAGACCATGATGTATTCAAAGAGCTGGTGTGGCAAAGACACAAGCAATGGGCACTTCCCACTGCCCAGCACTGACTTTCAGTCCACACTGGAGGACCACCTCCCCTGCTTCATCATTCCCTCCTCACTGCCAGCCTCCCTGGGTTTAGGGCTCTCAGGTTAGCAATCCCGCTCTTGGAACTCTACAGTTCAATGTAAACGGCCATGTGCTTTGTGACTAACTGGGCACAAGGTTGCCCAGCTCTAATGATGGGCTTTCCAGTTACCAAACAAGTTTCCCTGGAGTACCAGAGGACCACCTCAGTCCTGTGAGGAAGAAGGTGACTTACTCAGTCACTAGCAAGGATCAATGCTCAGTAATTTCTTTAGTCTTCCTGAACTTATCCCTGACCTTGTCCAGTTATTTGTAAAGGACTGTCAGAAAATGTGCAGAAAATTGGAGGTAGTATTTATAGACCTTAGATGAGCCAAATTCTCCTTTACCTGTATTTATTCCCAAAACCTCCTGCTTCTGTGGTATTTCTTTTCCTTTGGGGGGGAAAAAAAAGCCCACTTCCACTTGTATGTACTTTTAATGGAAAGACCTAATAGTTTTATTTTTCTGCTAACTCTCAGAAATGCATCATGGGTGAGAATAAATCTGAGCCCTGATCTGACCTTTATCTTTACAATATAACATGAGCACAATAATAATTTACAGGGCTCAGTCCTAAGTGTGATATTTCAATGAGCCAGGTAAATATCATTACCTGTAGCCAGCATCCCACCAGGATTCAGACTGAGAGGCAGGTGGGTGTGGGCATTTCCAGAGGAGAATCATTAATTTGATGGTAGGTATGCCTCTAAAATCAGCAAAGGTTTCACTCATCACAGGTACATTAACAATTGACAATGTGATTTAAAAAAAAAAAAAAAAAAAAAAGGTGTGTTTTGGGGGGTGGGATAGGCTTTCATTTAGCTGAAGAACAAGAAAATCTCCAGCCCTAGCTGTGTCAGGTTGACCCAGGTGCATGAACAACTTCTCAGGGCTTCCTTCCCTCTCTGTGCTGGTAAAAAGAAGGTCAAGGAGGCCAGACACGTTATGAATGGAGCAGAATCCCCGGGGGTCCAGAGGTTAGGAAGAAACTTGGGAAGAAGAAACAAGGAAATGGACTGATAGTTCTGCCTGTCTTCAAAGCCCAACCAACATATAAATCATGGAAGAGGGAATTCCCTGGTGGTCCAGTGGTCAGGACGCACTGCCTGGGGCCCAGGTTCAACCCTTGTAGGGGAAAGATCCCGCAAGCCATGTGGCTTGGCCAAAAAAGAAACCAAATCATGGAAGGTATTTGACATCCAATTTCACTCTTCTTTGGGAAGGTAACAATATCAAATGTCTTTTCTTCCTACCTTCCCAAATTCCCCATGCTCCTGAAGCCTGACTTTTCTAGACAACATATCTTGTCCCCTGATCCCAGGGTTCCATGAGCAGCCTGACCCGGCAGGTCACTCAGGTTCGTTTTCTATCTTCCCCTTCTCTGAAAATCGAAGCCTCTAGACTTGTAAGAAACCAGTAGGCAGCACCCAGCCTCACTGGCACTCATCAGATTCTTTTCCATACAGAAGGAAGTGTGGAAACCTTTGAGCTAGCTGAGAATATTTCACGGCTCTATATTATATATGTTTCTTCCTATGTTTGCCTATTTTCACCGTATCACAGAAGGCACTTTGTCACTCCCACACTTCCCATTTCTTGTCAGTTTATCCTGTCCCCCACGTAGAATGGAAATTCTCCCCGTACCACATCAAAATGATGTACAGAAGGCAACTACTCAAAAAATAAACTCTTTAAAAAGAACGCTAAACAACAATAAAAACCCACAATATGTTCTGATAGAATTGTGCACTTTAATAGGGAAATTGCTCTTCTGAGGAACTAAAGCCATCTTCAAGTTGCAGAGAAATCCCCTTGATTCAGAGGTTTTCCCCTCTGACCTGGCTCTGCCCCCCACTACAATTTTAATATCATGCTTTGGTAGGTTTGAGAAATATCTTGACAAAGTTCTCTTTTGTATGGAAGAAAAAGTTTGGATTTTGTGTAAGACATTCATGCGCTTGTCTTGCCCATAACCAACAGATTAAATACACACATATCACTTGCTGAGAGTTCCAGCTGTTTAGATTTTCACCCAAACATGTGAATAAAAACCGCAGGCAAAACAAGTACTGTCTCTCATACCTTTTATGGATTAACAAATAGCCCTTACTCTGCTGATGCCCATTCTTAATTGGACTATGCTGTGAGGAGCAATTAAGCCTAAATGGCCACTTGCTGAGAGCTGGTGAAAGAAATGCTGCAGCTTGAGGCACTGGCATTCTCCAAATAGAGCACATATGCTTGGCTTTGGTGCCCATAAAGAAAGGGGATTTACTTATTTTTCTGTGCTTTTGAAAGTGAAAAGGGGCTATTGTTTCGGGTACTCAGTGGAAATTATTCAAGGAAATTTTTTAGACAAAATAATTTTTGCAACTTTCGTGCAAGTAAGAGATGCAGAGATGAAAGAGCTTTGTTCCCTCGCGAAAGAGGGCAGCAAACTGTGCGAGAGAGGCCTCTCCCCTCCCTCCACCTCATGGCTTGTCTCCATTGCCTGAGCAAAGGATCACAACGAGCAAAATGAAGCAGGCAGTGAGACAATCCCCTGAGCACAAACAGACCCTCACCTGAATAGCAGGTAACGGTGGAAGAGAAGTTTTATTAACGAACACATACTCAGAGGCATTATTTCTCAATGTATGTTTTTGCTCTTGAAAATGGAGGAGAGCAAGAATAATGAGGTTAAAGTAAGACTGATCTGCTCCTTTCAGCACGGAAAGAAAGCTCATTTCACGCAGCCCCCAAGACGTTCTCCAATCATAGACACATGTGTTGTTGGCCTCGGTTACTGATATCTGTGTCGTTCTATTTTCGTGTGGACCAGGGACAGAGGAGACAAACTGGACTTTTCTCCTGAGCCACAAGGAGATCCACTGAAAAGGTTTTGCTATTGTTGCTGTTGCTTTTCTTGTAGGAAAGAAGAGAAAATCCATTGCTTTTGTAAACATTATATTCATCATTATCGAAAAATAAACTTTAAGTGATCAAGGAGGAAGAAAAGATGCAAAGAGAAAAAAAAATTACTCCAAATTCTACTACCTGTAAATACCCATCATTTTTCATTCTGAGAACACCATTCCAAACACCTCTGTATGTACATATATAGATAGAAGAAATAGGCATAATCCTACAAAACCAAGATCACAGTATAAGAGCTATATATTTTTGTGTTGTTTTATTTCATTCACTTTCACAGCAAAAATATTCTGTAGTAACTTTGAATAAATTACTGAACTTCAGAAAAACTTTTCTCCCCAACAAATTATTTTAATATTTAAAATATGTCTCTTTGTTACCGGGGGTGGGGGACGGTCTGTGCATGGTAGGTGTTGAAAGGAAAACTTTACCCACTTAGGTTCAAATGTTAGGGGGCCTGCAAATTAACTGGCAGTAGACAGATTAACATGAAAAAAGTTGGGGTGTATTTACACATGCACTTGGGAGCACTGAGGAATGAGTAACACACTGAAGAGCCAGAGGTAAAGGTTTATGTACCAACATAACAAAAAGGGAGAGGGGGTTGGGCATCAGTGGGAAAGTATGATAGAGCCTATCGGGTTTTTTGATGCCAATAGGCAACTGTTGCTAAGAGTCAGTCTTTTCCAGAATAGGAAACTCCCTCAGGAAAGGATCGATGGCAGCTGTATTTTCAGCAGGCTCTGCTTAAGTTTAGATAATGTTTCTTCTTGCAGCTGTTCAGATGTTTTCATTTTAAAGTAATTTTCATGTCACTTTGGTGGGCTGTTAAGCCCTTCCTAGGATTTTTAGATGCATCCCTGGCCTTTACCCACAAAACACCAGTAGAAACACCATCCTCCCCCAGTGAGACAACCAAAAATATCTCCAGACAGGGCCAAATGCC
Organism: Phocoena phocoena; assembly: GCF_963924675.1. Lineage (NCBI taxonomy): Eukaryota > Metazoa > Chordata > Mammalia > Artiodactyla > Phocoenidae > Phocoena > Phocoena phocoena. The sequence continues at coordinate 49,213,897 of NC_089221.1, forward strand.
CCTGGGAAGGTGGGTCAAAAACATCCCTAGGTGAGAACTGCTACTCCAAGGTTTAATAAAAAAGAAATAGAATTAAGGGGAAAAAACACTGACAGAACCATACCATTCGATGTTGAACAATATCTATTTACTCCTTGCCATGAAAGATGAAAAAATTGACACTTTTAATCCCTTCTACATTTCCTCCTTCCATCTCCCAACATTGGTTAGCCATTATTTTTATGTTTTCAAGATTTAAAACACATTTTGTTAGGGAATCGTTGCCTGAAATCACCCACCTTGGCCAGGCACAATAATAACCATCTGCACAAGTTGTCTCACAATAGGAGGTCCCAATAAGGAACATGGTGCTGCCACTGAAAACTAACCAACTAATTCAGGAGGGGCCAAAAGAAGGGAGGAGATGCCAGCGCATAATATGTCTTGTAAAAGTAACTGGAAGAATACGGGAGGGACCAAAAGGAGGAAGGAGACACCAGGTCCTAATATGTCTCGTCCACCTCTCAGAAACCCTCAGGCTGGAATCCATCTTGGCTTAGAGATGCACACACCACCAGGAAGGACCCTGTGTCAGATGAAATACGGGCACAAGCAAGATGACTGACCAGAGACAACCTGGAAGGCTAACCCCATTACCAGAAAACCCGAGACTATGAGCCACATGGCAGAACAGTCTCCTGGGTTCCCTTGAAACAGGAAGCGGGTAGGGCACAACGTTTAGAAGAATGACATAGCCCACACAGGCGCCATGACAGTTCCAAGGCCGACCATAAAAGGTCAAAAAGTGGGCAGTGGCCCAATTCCTGGAAATCCCCACCCCTCCCCCCAAATAGCTAGAATACTCCTCCTACTCATGAAATTACCTATGAAATTACTCACCCCTATGAAAATTGACAACCCCACACCCTGGTGCCTCTTGCCTTGGGAGATGGCCCACACTCTGTCTATGGAGTGTATTTCTCCCTGAATAAACCTTCTTTCACTTTACAATGGCTCACTCTTGAATTCTTTCCTGCACGAAGGCAACAACACATGCTCAGCGGCCATCCCAGGAACTCTCCTGAAACCTGGGATGTGACCATCCTCTCTGGCTCCACTTTCTTTCCTGCAACACTCTTACCCTGCTGCTCTCTGCCCAGGTGCCCCTTCCCAATAGTCTTTTGCTTTGTCAGTACGTGTGTCTCCTCAGATAATTCATTTCCTAGTGTTAGACAAGGGCCCACTCTCAGGCCCTGGAATGGTTCCCCCCTTCAGGTAACAATTAGGAACCTATTAATATAAATCCAGGTTTACCCCCCACCCCGGCCTTTATCACAGCTCTCTCTTTATTCCTGAGTTCATGAAGCAGATGTCAATGGGACTCCTCCAGAATTAGAGATAAAACTTCTAAATTGTACATAGAAATAAAGCACCCCTACATTCTAGAGAGAAGTACCAAGGAACCCCAGACACACCCCTCCTAGAACTTTGAAGAGTCATGGCAGTTCTGACCCTGCTATCATCTCCCATTCCAGCCTACATATGCAGAAGACAAGAACTCAAGGAAGATTGTGGGAATCAGCTAGGAGGATTTTCCTCTTCTGCACTCCCCCTCAAAACACACACACACAGCAAGCCAAATGAGGGACCAATGTAAGAATCACTAGTAGAGACTTGTGGTGCCTGAAAAAATCTGAGACAGGGCTCTCAATCCTCTTTGGGCATCTGCACACTTGCTGATCTTCCATTCTGTACCTAACTGAGGTTGACAAAAAAGAGATCTGGAGAAAGAAAGCAAGGCAGAGAGTGCAGGTGATGGTGAAACAACATATACTCTAGATATTTAGTGGCAAGAGGCATGAGTTTCCTGCAGGTCAGGTGCCCACGAGGTAGTCAGGTTGAGCCACCTCAGTAGCACCATATCTAAGAGGACAGCCTGCCAGACAAGAGGATTCCAGCAGCTGGAGGCTGCGGAGTACACTCCCAGAGGTGGGAACTCAGCTGGAGTCAGAGGGGTCTTGACAGAGAACCAGCCATTTGTCTGGGAGGGAATGTTCTTGAAGGACCCCCAAGAACTCACACATATCCCTTTGGAGAACACCAGCATTTGGACCTCTCTCACACAGAATAAATCAGAGGCAACAACAACCTAAAAAACACCCAAAGGCACCATCTAAATGATGTTCACCCCCTCTTCCCCCCATCTCTTCTTCTCACTACAACACAACAGAGGAGAAAAGGACTCACAAGAAAGAGAGTGTAAGGAAGGGAGATGACAAAAGGAAGAAGGATCTCTGTGTAGGGGAGGATAAATCATTTTTCTTCTCCCCTCTTAGGTTCAACGGCTGGAACCCAAAATAAAACTGATAAAGACAGAATAAGAAGGGAGTTCCCTGGTGGTCTAGTGGTTAGGATTTGGTGCTTTCATTGCTGTGGCCCAGGTGCAATCCCGGGTTCAATCCCAGGTTCAATCTCTGATCAGGGAACTGAATTCCCACACAGCATGGCCAAAACCAAAAAGCAAAAAAAATCAGAATGAGAAGAGAAAACAACAGTTTTAATTATGTACTATGCACAGGAGCTCACAAAGTATAATGTGGCTCAAGGAAGTGGCCAAATGACTGAGGCTTATATACCATGTTAGGCTAAACAAAGTGGGATTTGAGCCTCTGGGGTGAGCAGGAATGGTTACAGGAATAAGAAACAAGAGCTGTCTTTTTATGCAGATAAGATTCTCAGGTGATAAAAGTTGACTCTGGGAGTAGATCTCTTCCTGGTACAGAGACATCTTTACAAATGGAAATTTCCTTTACAAATGTAAATTTCCTCTGCAAAAGGGAAAATCTGTGCTCTATTTTTAGGGGAGGGAGGTAAAGAGCTTTTCCTACATCTGCTGGTTCTCGGTTGGCAGTTAGCTCAAAATAATTCATATGCCAAAGAGACATATTTTGGTACCCATCATCTGCCATAGGTGCCCAACCTTGGAGTGGAAAGAAAATGAGAGTTAAATTGAATAAGAGATAGAAGCAGCCTTATTGGATTTTGAATACTTGAAATTACCAGAAAAGTGATGGGATCAGACCAAGATATTGCTAAAAGAGCAAGAAAGGAAGATTTGACTAGGACAGTCTAAAGACTTTGGAGAATGTGAAGAAAGATTTTATATTTGGATATTTCAAATTCAACCTATTCAATAAACTGGTTACATTTATTCTGAATCATCTCCTGATCCACTGGACTTATTTTTTCCAGTGACTCCTATCTACTGTACTGCCTAAGTATTTGCATTATCGAGATTATCTGTTGCCTTTAGATTTGAACTTGCATAGTTAATAAATTATTTAGTAACACTTTATTGGCATCCCTTCACCATTTTTTGGCATTGAATCTTGCTATGAAGTCTGAAGTCAGCCAGACTTTCCCCTTCTCTGTGACTTAATTTCTTTTCTTCATGCCCATATAAATCTTCCTTTATCTCATATCCAGTAACTTTTTAAGGATATGGCTGTGTGTTGGCTGTGTCGTGCTGATCTTTACTGGATCGTGCTTCAATGTGCTGATTCAGGCTTTTACTGAAGGAAACTGTTTTCTTTTATAGTATCGAAATCATTTCTGTTCCATCTGTTCTATTCTCTCTCTCTCAGAAATGTCAATTCGTATATACTGGATCGCCTTTGTTTTTCTTCCATATCCAGTACCTTGTCTATAATCTCTTCTATGTCTTTGTTCTTTTCCATTTCATTTTGGGTGATGTTGTCATATTTGCCACTATACATGTGTTTTCAGTCACATTTATTCTTTGTGTTGTTTTTCCTCTTCCATTCCTTTAATTCCTTTCCCATCTTTTCCTACTGCTTTTTAATTTTTCTTTGAACTTTTTATGCTTCTTTGAAATCTTTTTCTCTGACTAATTTTTGTTGTGGGCAACCTCTTTGAGACCCTAAGAACAATTTCTTTGTATCCTTTCTATTATTCTATAGATAATTTCTCTGTGGTATATGTTTTACATCAACTTTAAAAAAATTGTTTCTCGGACTTCCCTGGTGGCGCAGCATTTGACAGTCCGCCTGCCGATGCAGGGGACACGGGTTCGTGCTCCGGTCTGGGAAGATCCCACATGCTGCGGAGTGGCTAGGTCCGTAAGCCATGGCCACTGAGCCTGCGCGTCCAGAGCCTGTGCTCCACAATGGGAGAGGCCACAACAGTGAGAGGCTCGCGTACCGCAAAAAAAAGAAAAGAAAATTGTTTCTCTCTTCCCAACTTCACTCTCATTATTATTATTATTATTTTGGCAGAATCTACCCATAGGGCTCCATTCTGATTACTATTATTATTATCTTTGAATCTCTGAATGGTTCAGTTTTGTTCTGTTTTTTAATAAATTTATTTATTTTTGGCTGTGTTGGATCTTTTTTTTTTTTTGTGGTATGCAGGCCTCTCACTGTTGTGGCCTCTCCCGTTGCGGAGCACAGGCTCCAGACGTGCAGGCTCAGCGGCCATGGCTCACGGGCCCAGCCGCTCTGCGGCATGTGGGATCTTCCCAGACCGGGGCACGAACCCATGTCCCCTGCATCGGCAGGTGGACTCTCAACCACTGCACCACCAGGGAAGCCCTGGATCTTTGTTGCTGCGTGCGGGCTTTCTCTAGTTGCGGCAAGTGGGGGCTACTCTTCATTGCAGTGCACATGCTTCTCATCGCGGTGGCTTCTCTTTGTTGCATAGCACAGGCTCTAGGTGCACAGGCTTCAGTAGGTGTGGCACACGGGCTCAGTAGTCATGGCTCACGGGCTCTAGAGCACAGGCTCAGTAGTTGTGGCGCACGAGCTTAGTTGCTCCGTGGCATGTGGGACCTTCCCAGACTAGGTTTCAAACCCGTGTCCCCTGCATTAGCAGGTGGATTCTTAACCACTGTGCCACCAGGGAAGTCCGGCTCACTGGTTTTGTGATTTTAAAAAATCATGTGAATTTGCTGAAAAATGTGGTACAAATCACATACTCACAGTCAATCTTTATTTCCCATGTCTTGGGGCACTTCTCCCCTTAGCTTTAGGCCGACAGGAACTTCTGTGGGCACTGCTCTCTTCTTTACCTCATCTTTGGGATCTCCCCTCAACCTGGAGGTTAGAGCATTCATCGAAGGTTTTTAAAGAGACTACTGAGAACTCTATTTGTGGGTGAGTACCCTAAAAGTCAAGGTATATAACACAGGAGAAGAATGAAGGCAGTGAAAACAATTACTTTAGCCCATGAGTTTTAGTGTTCCCTCCCCATTCCTAATATATCTCAGCAACACATAAAACTAACTTTACCTAATGTTTTAATTGCTCTTTTTGAAGAATAAAAAAGTATGAAATCAGGGCTTCCCTGGTGGTGCAGTGGTTGAGAATCTGCCTGCCAATGCAGGGGACACAGGTTCAAGCCCTGGTCTGGGAGGATCCCACATGCCACGGAGCAACTAGGCCCGTGAGCCACAACTACTGAGCCTGCGCGTCTGGAGCTTGCGCTCTGCAACAAGAGAGGCTGCGACAGTGAGAGGCCTGCGCACTGTGATGAAGAGTGGCCCCCGCTCGCCGCAAATAGAGAAAGTCCACGCACAGAAACGAAGACCCAACACAGCCAAAAATAAAAAAAATATATAAAAAAGTATGAAATCAAAGAGATACATTGAGAAATTTTTAGGAATGGACATCACTCTCTGTCTGCCCACAGTATTACTCAGCCACCGTGTCTAAGATGGGAGGAGGGAGAGGGGGAGGGGGAGGGAGAGAGAGCAGTATCCCTGTGCCCAGCTTAGAGGACAATCACACAGAACCCCCTGGCAGACTACATTAGGGGTATCTTCTTGCTTAATATTGGCTATCACAGTTCAGAGCATTCTCCAGGTCTCCCTCTCCACCCATACCTCTGACTGCCTCACCTGTAAGAAACTGGCTAGGTGGTATTTTTCTGAGGCCAGCTTGTACTACCTAGAAGTACACTCTAGAAAGGTTGGGGGACATGGATGAGGAAGGATTAGATTATATGCCAAGCTTCCCATGGCTAGTTTTCTACTTTATCAATGCATCTAAATTTTAGGGGTATGTGTGTTGGTGGTGGTGGGGTTATTATAACTTTCTGTCTAGAAATGAAACATTTAAATTATTTAACAGCATTTCTCACCTAACGTTCAAAACTTCCTAGAAGGCAAAGTGGAAGGGATGAAGACCACAGAGTGCAACCCTTCAGTTTAGCAATGACAAGAGCAAAGGTTAGTACCTAGACTAACTGATCCCCAGACTAGTGTTCTTCCACTATATCAGATGCTGTTCCTCCCCATAGGAAACTGTGAACAATAAATAAAGGGGACAAGGGACCAATCTTATTAAATGATAGAAAAACAAATTAGCAGAGAAGCCCCCCCAGAGTTCTCAGTAAGGGGGATGTCACACCACTGCAACTTGCTTCTTTTAGAGAAGTAGAGCTTTTGTTGTTGTTAGAGATTAGTGAATTAAACGTGTAATTTTTCCCTTCCAAATTCATTGACCCTCTTCCCCCACCAAATTCTCTCTGTGAACCCCGGATTAAGAACCCTAGATGTGCTGTAAAACCACCAGTTCCAATTTGCAATATCAGCAATGTATCTCCCCTGTTCAAACACCAAGCTGCTTAAGGTTTCTCCAGTAGCTGTATCAGGAGGTAATCATCATAAGAAGAATCTGGGAGAGTTTAGTTGCTCCCTCCAGGATGCCAGGGTGTGGAGCAGGAATGGGATTTTGGGACCAGAACTAAGAATGGAAGGATTTCAGTAGGAGCAATTACTCAAGAGAGTGAAGAGAGATCCCTGGCTTACAGAAGAGTCTAGTGATAATTCCTTCTAATCCTACTTCTTTCTCCCTTTTTTTCCTCTTTTCCCCTTGATCCTTCTCTTTCTCCTTGCAGTAGCAAGAACAGGAGGCATGGCACTAGATTATTGCTGAGGTTTTCCTTGTGTAGCTATTAAGTAGTATAGAACAGCAAAGTCCTTCTCTTGGAATCACTCAAAAGATATGATATAAAACATACACAATGATTTGGTCAGAGTTGTGTATTTCAGTAGTATTTAAAGTTACAAAACATTATTATATGATTGAAACGTCATTAGTGAGGACATAATTATGAATTGAGATAGCACAAGACACAACAAAAATCCGTTGTCAAATATGACTCACACATAAAACATCTTATCTACTACCAAGCTTTACCAATAATTTCAAAGATGCAAGTAATGAAGAGGCACAGGTACAATGGGGAGAGGTTCACAACCCCTCATACAATTCCTTTTATTCTTCCTGTATCAAAGGTGCTCTGGTCCAACATAATAGATGAGGCCTCTAAGAAAGGTATGGAACCACTTTGCTTACCCAGAAGGAGCTACTTAGTTCTGGAAACATCTGAATCATCTCCATTTTCTACTCAGATATTTACATAGTTCACATGACATTTTCCAGAGAGCCATGCCCCATAAATCCGAAGATTCCAGGTTTGTTTACCTAAGAAATTTTAGACACAAAGCTCATTCTGCTAAAAGCATTCCATGGATAAGGACTCTTCTGTCTGCAAAATCATTTAGTTTGTTGGGAGGTTTGCCATTAGTAAATTAGTCTGTAAATTAGTATTTACAAGATTAGTCCAGTTTACTTGCCATCCTTCTTACCTAGGAGCATACTGCCTCACCCCAGTAAAGGGAGACAATGGATCACAGACCTACTTCTTCCAAGGCACATTATGCTACATCCAGATACTTTTATGGAATCATAATAGTTTATATTGACAGAGGATATACTGATCAATGACAAGAGCCTAAACTATAATATTTGCATTATCATCTCAACTAAGTAAAAATATTGTAGAAAAGATAAAAACATTATAAAAAACTAAAAAGATTTTTAAACGACTATTTTTGGGTCTATAGATTATGAATAACTATATTTTCAGGATTTTCCACAAGAACTCTGTATTATTATCATTTTTTAATTAAATTAATGCATGCAGGAAAATCTAAGTAGCATACTAGACAAAGCATAGAATTTGAAAGTAAACTGATCTGAATTCAAACTCTGGCTTGACTGCTCACTATTACGAGATCTGGGGCAAATTAGCCTATTTCCTCGGCTGTAAACTGAGAAATAAAATACCTCTGAGGGTTGCTGTGAATTATAAGCAGATACATCAACCATAAATGTTATACACCTCATTAGACAGCCTCTACCTTTTTGCCTCCCATGGAGGACCAACAATTTACTTGCCCTGGGAGAGCCTCCTCCTTGACTACCTCTACACAGTTGGGCCAACCAGCCATATGCCCAGAGTTGCTCAGTCTCCCTTCCATTTCTATGTTTGAATGAAATGCAATACTCCAAGATCTGGGATCTGGCAGCTACTGAAGTGTGAGGAAATTAACTCTCAACTGGAAAAACTTTAACCAGTGGAAAAACAGAGATAGGACAGATACTGGGAAGTAAATTGCCCTACCTTCCGCTCTTCAGTCAACTGCTCTGAGGTGAGATTTCTTCACAGAGTCTTTCCAGAAAAGCCCCACACAATCTTGCAGACACACCTGCTGAGTGGCCTGCCTGGTCTCTCCATGGCTCTTACAAGGCACTAGGCAGTGTAGTCACTTTGCTTTGCTTCACAACTTCTCTTACCTCGCTTTTATGTTTCATCACTTTTGCTGCCCTGAGTTTGTACCTCAACATAAATTATCAGTGCTTTATTCTTTGCCTCATGCTCTGCTCTACTTTCTGGGAAACCTGAGTCAAAAACTGCAGATAATTTATATAAAGCACCCAGTATATAATTATCCCTCAAAAATAGCATGTGTACATATAAACCTATGTGGCGTGTGGATGGGGGTGTGTGCACGAGCACATATGCAGTAGATAATACATGAGCTGTTCTTGTTGCATTATTTTAGGCCTTTATAAATGCTAATGTACCATAAAATTTAAATAAATAACCTCTTTTATTACCATTCCCACTTCCTGCCCCATTTCTTCCTATTAAACAAAGTAGAAACCCAACATATTTATTTCAACCAACAGTGAGATCACCTTCAAACTATGAATTATTATTAAAAAAGTATAAATCACATGCCCAGTGTTTGAGTCAGGATAGTATCATGGTTAACAGCATAAACTTTAACATCAAACAGACATGGATTGTAATTCCATCTCTGTATGATCTGAGAGAAATTAGCCTTTTAGGAACGCTTTCCTCATCCAGAAACTGATGAAATAAATATCTTGCTGCATGTGTGAATTAAATAATGAATGTAAAGTTCTTAGCACAGAATCTTGTTAGTCTTGCTAATATTATTAAAAATGCCGTTTATAATATACATCCCAAATCAAGCCATGGTAACATTTAAAAATGTGTTAATGAAGACTAGGAGTTAGGATGAAAGTAGAAAGTAATTCATTCATGGGTTAAATATGTTCTAATGCTTGGGTATACTCCAGGGAGGATCCAAAGTCCTGAGGCACATGTCAGAACAGTCACTAATAAGATGTGTGAAATGCTGACACATCAGCAACACAGAAGATGGAGAGAAGCTGGGTGGCAAGGGGAGGCTGGGCAAGGCAGCCTGGGGCCTGAAGAAATCAACCCAGAAATATGCCTGGTCCTTTGAGAACAGCTGTGGGGGCTGGTAGAGGGAGCAGACCCTATCACTCTCCTGAGGCTTCATGGCCCCAGCCAAGCTGACTAGGATTCCAGTCCTAGTTTATGCAGTACAGCGTCAGATAGGAGAACTCAGACAGCAACTCACTCTCTACAGGAAGCCCCAATTCCAGGGCTCAGAGGTGCTCCATAAAGTCCCTCCAACCTACCAGCTAGCATGTCTCAAGCAGCGCATCTAATCATAGATCTCAGTGGTCTAGGCTGCTAAGATATCTTTCCGACTTATCTGGATTAACTCCGGATAGGGCTGAACTTGTAGATGGAAGGCATGTAATGACTCAGGTATGAGAACTGAGAATCACAGAGGGTGATAAATAGATCTACGTCAGGAGAGAGAAACTAGCCCACTTACTGAAGAGGGTAAAGAAGGCGAGAGGCCACAGCACACCCATGACCAATTCACCGTAAGAAGCCTTATATCCTTCGTGTCATGAGTAAAATCATAGAAAATCTAAGCAACACAATCTGGACTCAGCCTCCAAGGACACTGAGTCCTCAGCCATGCTAGTTCCAACTTTCTGCAGGAACATTTTAAACCTAAATCTTTACTGGATTCCTGTCTAAAATAAATCTCTTAGGAAACTGTGGCCTACATTCCCTCCCCCACCATACCCCTGCCTTTTTTATTAACAAAGATTCTCTGGGATTCCTTAACTTTTTCATGCATAAACAGTATACTGTAGAACAAAACTTCAGCCTCTCCTCCACTCCCAACAAATACTTCAAAACTCAGTATCATTTGCATCTTTTCACATCAGGATATCATCCATCTCATGGCTTAACATGATGAGATGATGCTGGAGGACATTATTATTTCATGTTTCTATTCTGAGAAAGATGTCTCTCTTCAACTTAACTACTAGCTGACAAAAATAATGTTGAACATCTGCAAGAGATAAAACAACTTGAATCCAATTTCCTTTCACACAGATTAAGAGCCCCATTCTCCTGTCACTTATGTAGCATATAACTCAATTTTTTTGCAATATTTAAATGAGAGGCTAGTTTTTTAGGTCTGTCATGCGGATGACATAAATTTTTTATTTTGTCCCTTCCAGTGATATAGTGGATATATGAGACCCTGTCAGAATATGGCAGTTCAGAAAAGAAAAGGGGAATCACACACTGAAAGACAGAAAGACCAACATACAAGAGAGGCTGTAACAAAATCTCTTTTAAGAATATAAATAAGTAAATCACACAATGAGATATGTTCCATCAGGATATGTGACTTTCAAATTGAACCTGAGTCACCTGTATGGATCAAAGAGGAAATGGCCTATAATTTGTAATTAATTTGACAGTCAAGATACCTAAACAGAAACGTAACAACTGTGACTAAAACAAAAAGTGGCTTGATTGGTTCAAGTAACTGGAAAGTCCAGGGGTTACTGGCTTCAGGCAATGGTTGATCAAGGTCTTATTTAAAGTCACCAGGATCTATTTCTTCATGTCTTCTGGCTCCATCTCCTTTGTGTGGGTCTCATTCTCAGACAAACTTTCCCCAAATGGGAAAAAGTTGGCTACAGTAGCTCCAGTCTTCTGTTACAAATTTATTAGGGAGAATCAACTTGTTGGGCAATTTTAAGGGTTAAGTTAGGAAAGTAAAGAACACTCTAGGTGTTTAAAGCAGAAGGAATCTAATTCAGGGAATTGGTTACATGGGTTACAGAAGAACTAAGAACCAGAAAGATGGCAATCAAGAAGTTAGAAATAGCAGGAGGCTACTGCCACTCTTGGGGCAGGTAGGACAAATGGAAAAGGTAGTGGTATTGGAACTCAGGAGTATAAGTCAACTGGCAGAATGTAGAACCATGACAAGTCTAACAGAAACTGGTATCATAGAGGAGAAACAGCCACTGATGGGGATACTGCCCAAGGTAGAAGGGAAAGATGGAGTTACCCTGGCTTCTTCTACCTGCTCTCCTGTCTTATAGTGCCTCCCAGTGGACAAAACTAGTTGGAAGCCAGTTGGCAAAGTGCCTGGGATATGTAGTTGCCTATAATACAGAGCAGGGGAAGAGTGGGGGAATAGATCTGAGAGCAAGCAGGCAAATGTAAGCATAAAATAGTTTTATTTCTCTGTCATAATTACCTCCAACCATAATCAGTTTAACCCCCTTCCCTGATCAATAATTTACTGATCAGTTTCAGGTATTAAACCTCTGTCCAGTACCCAAGCAGCATAAGTTGGCACACTTCCGAGGCTCGGGAGTTACTCTTGACCACTAAGCCACCAAGACCATGGAGAATTCTCAACCTGCACATGTGGGGGTAAAGAGGCGGGAGACATCTCAATTCTTGGTGGATGCCTCATTGGTGCTAAAGGCACCTCCTGGCTTACATGCAACCAGGGCTGGGGGAGAACTTTCAGACAGTGGGGGCTGGGGTCAGACACATGCTGGGCCAGTGGAAAGCTCTAAAAGTGACCAACCAGGGCCAGAAGAAGGGTAGCTCTTGGTTTAAGTCCTATTGGGGATGGAACAGAACAGGGGAACTCTCAATAGGTATGTATGTGGTGGGGATGGTACTTCTCAGCTGGAGCGAGTCAGTAGCACAGAGCTAAGGAGATTCATTACATGCAAGGGACTGAGACAATTACATACAAGGCACTGAGAAAATAAGGGACTGAGGATAATGGGAGACAAGATTCTTACTATCTTCAAGTATGGAAAAGAGGAAGGCCAGAATAAAACATTTGATGCTGGGTTGCAATTGGAGGTATCTGTATAAACTAATGGTTTTAATATACATGGATAGAAAAATATAGAAATTACTATAGATGTGTGTACGTGAATGTATATACATACATCTCTTATCTACCTTTCTGCTCAACACCTCCATAGCAATGAGCACACCTAACCCCTAGATCTTGGTTTTTAAATACCATTTTACACTAAAAGGAACCAGGCATCCTTGAAGAAATGGCTGATACCAGGGCTGGAACAAGAAAAGTACAAATTAGCCTAGACTATCTTGTGCTGGAACATAAGGGAGATCTCAAAGAATGATGGGGACATGCCAAAAGGATATAGGAGCCAAACTGAAGGGGCTCCCATTAGCCAAGTCTGGGACAAATTGAGCATTAAAATAAATAATGACAGTACAGAATTCTAACATACTGAATAAAATAGGAATCCATAGATCCATACAAATAAATATGTAAGTAAATAGGGTAAAGTCTACCTTATAGTAGACTGTCAACTAATAAATGTAGAAGAAATAATGGAATTAGAAAAACTTACTTGGCTATCTTCACGGTAATAATTGATTTAGGCAGGAATCATCAATGAATGCTTAAGCCAGTGAGTAAAAAATTGATGAGGAGCATATTTCCATAATCTCAAAGTAGCACCCCACAAAACACTTACTAATTAATTTTACAGCAGAAAGATCTGACAGATAGTATCTTAACCAAGTGAAAAAAATTACCATCCCCAGTAATAGAACAAATCAACATCATGTGCATACTCTCACTTCTGTGGTGTTCCTAGGAAAAAATTCATTATATGAATCTAATCCTGAGGAAGAATCAGACAAACCCAAATTTAGGGACATTCTCAAAGTAACTGGCTTAGACACCAAAATTACAAAGGCCTTGAAGGGTAAAGAAAGACTGAAGAAATGTCCCAAATTGAAATAAACTGAAAAGAAATGATGACTAAATGCAATATACGATTGTGGTTTGGATTCTCAACCTGAAAAGAACATCATTGTGAAAATGGGTAAAATTTTAATGAAATCTCTGAATAATATATTAGCATAAAATCAGTGTTAATTGCCTGACTTTAATGGGTACATTGTAGCTTTGTTAGAGGATGTCTTTTGTTTAATAAATATATACTGAAGTGTTTAGGGGTCGTTTGTCTGCTACCCACACTTGAATGGATGAGGGGAAAAAAGGAAGAGAGAGAGAGAGAGAGAGAGAGAGAGTGTGTGTGTGTGTGTGTGTGTGTAAGAAAGAGAGAGGAAGAGAGGGAGAATGATAAAGCAAATGTTGTAGAATGTTAACAACTGGGGAATCTGGGTGGACAATACACAGAAGTTCTCTATTCTATTTTTGCAACTAGTCACCCCTCCTTATGCTGTGCTTTTTAAAGGACCCTACAGTAGGACTGACTGGACCCTGGCCTTGGCATTGCAAGTAGTTTAATTTTACATCCATAGACGCTCTTCCTCTCAGTTCCTGCATGTTTTCAAAGGGCTGGCCCTCAGTGGCTTCCTGTGGCAGCCCCACCAGTATCCAGGAGCAGGCGCCAGCTTTGTGGGACCTAAATCTTACACAATTTGGGGAGCACTCCAAGAAAAAGAATAAAGAATTTCAAATTTGAAATTAGACATGAAAGTGAATATTTATTTAGAAAAAGCTCAAGCAACTGAAGCTCAAACTGAATTAGCATTGGGGTGAATCTACCTCTGCTGGCAAAGCTCCGCCCCCTGGGAGTCATCCACCTGAAGAGGCACGGGCTGAGCAAATTAGACTAGCTCTACACTGGCCCTTAGGTAGAAATACGTCCTCTTTCCCCAATGCTTGGACCTTTCTCACAAACAGAGTAAGAGCTACCCAGGCCTGCGTTTGAGCCTGAGGAAGAGAGCCCCAAGGAGACCACCACAGCCTACGTGACATGTTCTAAACCAAAAAAGCCTGCCTCCAGCCTTAGCAAATGGACTAGAAATATAGCCCCGTCACAGCTGAATAAAGTGCAATGAGAAGCAACAGGCTACCACGTGGATGAGTCTAGGTCTCCAGGAGACCATAACAATTTTGGTTGAACACCTTAAGAGTAACAAAGATCATGCATTTACCTAGCTTTTGTATCTATGTCTTTGAGACCTCATGGCATGGAGATGGGGGCCAAGGGAAAGGTGGCTGTTGCCGGATCCCTTTCCACCAGCCACATAACACCCCATAAGTATCTGTCCCTCACACTAGCCTGCGTGCCAAGATTAAGAAATGGCTGTCAGAATGCCTTCCCCTCCAACTTTCCCTCTTACATAGCAGTAATAAGCAAGCAGGGATCCATGTTCTTTCTAAGAGAATATGTTGTCTGTACTTAACCTGTGCAAGAAGCAAAAAACAGAGCTGAAAAACGGGTGGAAAAAAATGACCTAAATAGTCAGACTGGAAATACTGCTTCCTCTGCTAAGCATCTCACCAAGACGAAACTTTGCTTCATTTTTATAACACAACTCATCACATAACAGAGACAGCTCATATTATCCATCATGCTATGGTAGTGTCCTTGGATGCTACAAAAGAACACGTGTGGGTAGATAACCAATTCGTTATTTTTAGTTTTTGAAAAATTTGACTATGGGGGTAAATTTCAAGGAAATCATCCAGTCCCCAGCCTGTATATGGAGCACTTAAAGCACATCTATTAGTAAGAAGCACCAGTTACATCTGCGGGGATTTGCAGGTGACCAAAGGATATTTCCCAGCCTTCTCCCGTCCAGCCTTCTCACATGGGCTTATAGAAGAGCTTCTTATATGTGTTGAGGAGTCTGTTGAGTGGGAGGAGACTGCATTTGTTACCTTCTGGCAGGAGCTTTCCCCTGCTGATCCTCACATGGCTGGTTCCTTCACAAGCTCCAGATCTCACCCCAGGTTTTACCTCCTCAGAATTTTTTCCTGTCACTGTATCAGAAGTCATGCACATCCCCAACAATCACTCTCTGTCACCTCACCCTGTAGATTTACTTTATATTCCTCACCACTATGTATGGCCATCTATTGTCTGTTTCTCTCAACTAGGTAAGGACTTTGTCCTGTTCATCACTGTATTTCCAATATCCAGCATAGGGCTAGGCACAGGGCCAGTGGGTGCCCAATACATTGTTAATTCAACGGCTGTGAAAAAAGGTTTAAAAAAGCAGAGAAAAACAGAGACTCGTGAGCTGAATGAGCACAGGTGGGTATGTCATTTCTTTCAATATGTTTCTTTTATGAACAAGCCCAAAGTACTGAGTACCTCCGAAGAGACTTATGATTGATGAAGCCTGAAATAGTTCTCAAAATGAGAGATCCCAGTTTCAAAAAAATCAGCTTACACTTTCTCTCTCCAATTTGCTCTGCCAGCCTGAAATCTCCAAGAACATAAAAAAATATGAGAGGACCAAAAACACTTTGCTGTGGTGGCTGAGAAAGTGGCTCAATGATGATAAGACCTCACTACGAACAATCTATGGTAGGAAAGTTGAAAGGGACCTGTGATACAGAACTTCTGTCCAACTCTGGACGTTCAAACAACCCCCTGCAACCCCCTTATCATAGTTCACCAGCTATGAACTATGATAAGAGTCTGGTGGGTTGCAGATCTTTCTGATTGTTCTAGATTGTTAGCCATTTATCACAGCTAATCTGTGCCCTGCAGTAGCAATACTTATTAAGCAAGCACCTATTGTATGGCAGGCACAACGCTAAATACTCCATCCCTAACTCAGGTTTAATTTCATTCCAGATTTTTTACAAGGGGTACTGGATCTGACACATGCAACCCCTGCACTAGAATCTGAAGTGACAGAAACAGAATCCTGAGGCTAGAGGCTAAAACACATGCTACAATGGCTATTTACTAAGCAAGCAACCCCCAGCTCTGTGAGACTCAAGCATGAGTTAGGAGACAGGTTACTTCAGGCTGTGGACACACTACCCCTGTGGACAATGAGCTACCCCAAGCACTGGTCCCTCAAGTTGGGTCCTCAGTGGGTATTGATCTAAGCCAGGGAAGATCAAGTGACCTGAGGTTACATTGTAAGAAAAGAGCTAGAAACTTCCCCAGAATATGAGGCCTCTAAACTCAGATTAGGACTTCCCAATCCAGGGGAAAGTATTTAAAAGTCCAGCTCCAAAAATTCTGAACCAATTGATGGGTAAAGCACTAAGTCAGATCCAGCTTCTATGTGTTCAATCACCTATGTCCTCTTGCCTCCCTTCCTAAAAACTCATTGATTTCAGCTGTTATGTGGGTCTACACTATCAGAGAACCTTTCAGATAAAGTGCTCATTTTAGAGGCTCCACCACCCTAGTAATTTTTTTGTTTTGGTCTGTTTGTTTTGTTTTGTTTGCACCACAGTCTTATCCAAAAGGTCTAAAAGCCATTGTTGTTTTGGAACGTAAAGCTCCTGACAGGAAATTCATATAACCGATGACTTTACCTGACTGTACCTAAAACTTTACATCTGTCTCCAAAAGACACTATGTAGGTCCCAAAGACTAGGATTTGTGCCCCTTAAAACTGCCAACACAGAGCTGTGTGCTATTTATCCTGTGTGCATTAAGAAAGGGGGCTCTGTACAATCTACAATCTTTGAGATCAATTTTAAAAGACAGCACCATTCTCTCAGGTGAGGTGCTAAAACCAAGTTCTCCGATCTCATTATATCTTTTCTCCTTACTTCCTTGGTTGCTGGCCTGCTAACTAAAGAAGCTGAGGCATCTGTTAGTCCCCCAAATAAAGTGAGAATGCTGTGGGAACCTAGGGTGTGCTTGCAAAGGTCATGTTTCACGTTTTTAAATGCTGTTGCCGATGTAAGAAACAACATTATGACACCCAAATTAGTGCAAGAGCTGCCATTTTGCAAAGTCTGTTGCCAGGGTTCTCCACATCAATAGTATCAGTAGTGCCGCCAGTGGAAATCTCTAGTTTGGGATTCAGGATCAATCATTAATGAGAAAGCTTATAACTGTGAGGTACTCTGGCCAATACTAGATTTTAAATGCCTTTAATTAACAAGAGGAAATTTCTAGCTAAAATAACTGTGATTAGGATGAGGCAAAAAAGTGTTGCCTAAATAAATTTTGTATACTGGTTATCTACACAGCTTAAATCCACTGGGGAATTGGCAGCTCTCTACTTTACTCCATCCTACAAATAACTGGGCTCAAGTAATATCTAGAAGCTTGATATCTAAGTTAACCTTGAAAAAAGTAAGCAGTTGTAGTTAAAAATATAATATTGCCTAACAAATTTTCAAGCAAATTTTTAATGTTTCTAAACAAATTTATTTTTCCCTTTCTACTTCTTTTTCTTATGATTTTATACAAATATTATTGGTGTTTAATAACTTTATAATTTAGTCTTTAGTTACAAAATATTCTGATGGGTCCATGACTGAATTTGAGGAAAATTAACATTTCCCAAAGGTGGAGACAATGACTGACAGGACTTCAAGCATCCGTTTTGGGGAGAATAGGAACATCTTTATTCATAGGAAGAATACTTGCATCTTGACAGGTAAAAGTACAAGAGTTCAAATATGTATAGGAGGATGTATGTAGACAGTGAATAGTTAAATTACTAAGCCATCATATAATTCTATATAATATGTAATATTTTATGTATTACTGTTATTATTATTTGAGTTCCACACTCAGTTTTCTATATTGGGGTGGGGACTCTGCAAGCCACATTGCTTCTTTGTCAGCTGGCTCTATATTAGATCCTGCCAATGGAGGATGCTGCCAATGGAGAAATTGGAAAGCAGGAGGAGGGGGAAGGGACTTGTTCATTCCTGTTTGTCTGCTGTTGTCCCTGTTGGCTTGCTCCATCTATGACCCTTCACCCCAGGCAGCAGAAGTTGGTTCTAACAATGGTTTTCCTTGTTAAGCTTCTATTCACACTTTCAGAACCAACCTCATTACACCGTGCTCATCAGCAACAGCAGTAGAACCCCAGCTTCCTAAAGCCCCCTTAGCTGAGCTCCTGGATATGGGCAGCTATGCCTTCCAGGTCCTGAACTAAAACAGCAGTTGGGTGATGCCCCCTCCTCAGAGGTGCAGTCCCCGCTCTGCAGCACCCCTCCTTCAAATTTCTAGGTTATGACAATTCTAACCTCTTCCCTTCTTGAAGTTATTATCTCTGAGATACATCAGTGTTCTCTGTCATGTTTTTTTCAGTACTGCAACACCTATTGACAATGTCTTATACTACATTTTCTCCTTTAAAATAGGTAGTGTGGCTCCCATCTTCCTGAGTCTTCTTTTTTTTTTTTTTTTTTTTTTTTGCCTGTATTAGGTCTTCGTTGCGGCATGCGGGCTTTCTCTAGTTGCAGCGAGCAGGGGCTACTCTTCATTGCAGTGCACAGGCTTCTCATTGTGGTGGCTTCTCTTGTTGTGGAGCACAGGCTCTAGGTGTGAGGTCTTCAGTAGTTGTGGCAGACGGGCTCAACAGTTGTGGCTCGCAGGCTCTAGAGCGCAGGCTGTGTAGCTGCAGCACATGGGTTTAGTTGCTCTGCGGCATATGGGATCTTCCTGGACCAGGGCTCGAACCCGTGTCCCCTGCATTGGCAGGCAGATTCTTAACTACTGCGCCACCAGGGAAGTCCCGAGTCCTAATTCTTGAGTCTAACAGGCGTCTTCGGTGGGGGAAAAAGTGGAGGAGGAAATAGGGACTGTTTGTGGTCAAGTAACTTTAAGAAACACTGAGTTAAGCGAAGTTTAAGAGGTTTTTCTGCAGCAGGACTTACCAGAGTCTGTGCATATGCTACTGTGCATTGCAAATTTATAAGTGACATTTCCCAAACTTAACTGAGTATGGAACCCATTTGTTGTGACATATATTGTGAGATTAATGCTCTATGGAGCAAACATTCAGAAATGCTGGACTCAAGTAACAGGTTCTGGAACTCCCAGGAAAACTCCTCTATTATCAATAGCCAAACACATGGTACCCTGTATTATCCTGCCCAATAGAAGGTACTTCATTTAAAACAGAATAAAAAACCTGGGAGAGCCACTATAATACATTCATTTCAGGCCAGGTCCCCACAGACATAGCAAAATGGAGTACAGAGGCAATTCTTTTAAAAAGAAAATACCAACATTTTGGTGAATATTCCAGATACTTGGATAGCTAGAAAACTGATCATAAAGTACATTCTCATAACACTTTCAGCTTAAAGAATGACCTTTAATTCTCTTTATACTGATGTATTCTTGCTAGTTTATTTTAACTGAAAATTCTATCCAGGCCTCTGATCCAGCTAGCTGTAGCATTTACTTCTCCAATCTCTGCAACTGTGTATTCCACCAACTGAGAAAAAACTATTTCCTTTTTATAAATCAAATATACAAGTGTACATATTTAACATCAAAGGGAATTTGAGGCACCAAGGATCACCATATAAAAAAGCCCTCTGTGGACTGCCCTGGTAGCGCAGTGGTTAAGAATCTGCCTGCCAACGTAGGGGACACAGGTTTGAGCCCTCGTCCGGGAAGACCCCACATGCCACAGAGCAAGTAAGCCCATGAGCCACAATTACCGAGCCTGCGCTCTAGAGCCTGTGAAGAACTACTACTTCACAACTACTGAAGTCCGCGTGGCTAGAGCCCAAGTTCCATGACAAAAGAAGCCACCGCAATGAGAAGTCCCCACTCGTCGTAACTAGAGAGAGCCCGTGCGCAGCAACCAAGACCCAACGCAGCCAAAAATAAATAAATAAATAAAAATTTTTTTTTTTTTAAAGCCCTTTGTGGTCCATTCTGAAGCCAAAATTATGTAGAAACTGTCCAGTGAATCCAGTGAATACAGATGTTGGAACAAGGAAATGCTCGTTGTCTTTTGTTATACCTGCAACCCCATCATCACTCTCCCCTTTTCTGACAGTTCTTCAAGCCTTCCCACCTTGCAGACCCAGCTCAGTGGCATTCCCACCATGAAAACCCTCTCTGATCCCTCTAGTCCATTAAGCACTCTGTTTGCTAAACTCTGATGTTATTTATTGTTTGCACCCCTAATTTGGATATGTCATAAATGCATTTACTTTGTGTCTATTTATCTACAAACATAAATACTGTGTCTCTAAGTGAACTACGAATTCTCTGATAGCAAGAACCATGGTGTATGGCTACAATAACCACATCTGAATGTGGGCTGAAAAAGAAATGGTTTCTGATTTTGGAATCTATCCATATGAAAAGTATTATACACTTAATGAACAAAATTCACAGATAAAGAAATTACATGGAATCCAGATTTCCAGGACAGCAGTGTGTTATGATGTCAGCATGAACACCAGCTTGATTTAGAAGAGCTCACTGCCTTGCTTGTAACAGGTGCTCCAATAGACAGCAGTTGTTGATGATAATGATTATCGTGGAATTAGAATATTTGAAATTCCACTTGGGATCTCAAATGGAACGGGCTAAAGCTGTGCTCATTTTAACAAACATTTATTGCTTGTTGTTAAGTTCCAAATATAGAAAGGATAGGTCGAGTAGTGATGTGGAAAGAACACTGATTTAGAACCAGTCAGAACCTGGTTGTTTAAACCCCACTCATTCATTGTGTGGCCTTGGGCAAGTACCTGGCTTTCCTCAGCATACATTTTCCCATTTAGAAGAGAAAGATAATGACCACTTCAAGTAGCTACTGTGATGACCACATAAAATAAATTTTGGTACATTACTATTTGGCATATAGTAGGTGCTTATTGAAACTTAGTCCCCCTAAAACTGAATTCCCCTGCTGAGTTTACGATTAATCTATCTAAACCCTTCCTATCCCTTTCCTGTCCCGCCACTGTTCCCCTTAGGATTGAGGAGTATCAAAGAAAAGGGGGGTTGAAACCAAGCAGGACCCTGTGGGGCTGTCCTAGGTACAAAATCCCCTCTGTGTCCCCCGTTTCTTGTCTGTAGGGGAAAAAAGGCTTCACTCTCCTTGGCCTTCCCCGAGTTCCAAAGAGCAGACTCAAGCAGTTAATGATTAGGACAATAGAGTCACAGGGCTCCTATTTCCTCCTGAAGGAATATAGATAACAACGTGATGCACATCTTTGAGTTGATGCGTATCTTTGAACTGTTCTGTAAATACTAAGACCCCGACCCAGGTGGATGGCGTTGACTACAAGCTGAGCACAAGCATGTGAACCCCAGGCTGGTTGGAACCAGAAGGCTGAAATTCCAGAAACATCACTCTGTTACCTCATCACCCACCAATCAGAAGAGGTCCACGAGCTGATCAAGCAGCATACGACCCTCTCCCCTAGCACTGTCTTTAAAAACCCTTGCCTAAAAATCCATCACGGAGTCCAGGTCTTTTGAGCATGAGTCGCCCATTCTCCTTGCTTGGCACCCTGCAAATAAACCCCTTACTTTGCTGCAAACACCCACTGTCAGAGTTTAGCTTTCTATGCACAGGCACACAGCCCTTGCTCGGTAACATTAATAACTAGCAGCAGTATTTCCTGCTATAATATTACTTTTAGAGAAAGCCTGTACCCAGGTAAGCAGAGTTTGCAATCACCCACTCAAGGTGAAGGTATTTACCCTTCTGTTCCAGTGTCTAAAATCCAAAACAGAACTCAATCCTATGAATTTAAGGATTGCTGCCTATTATAATGTTTAACACATGAATCTAGTATCAGTATTTACCACTTAATGTGAATTTATCAGCCCTACTAGCTAACGGATGCATTGATTCACTCTTGCAGCGATCATGTCCTGAGGCATTACTATGTCCCAGACACTCTACATACAGGACCATGTGATCACAGAGATGAGTAAACACTCAGAAGCTATGCCCTCGGTGGGCTTGAAGTCTTGCTGTACACTTGCTTGAGAGAAAGTAGAGAGAATGCAGAGGGGAATGAAGGGCCAAGCAGGGAGGCTGAAACTGAAAGGATAAGGATTCTATCAATGAGAGCATTATCTACTCAACCCTGTTGCCTAGAACTGCAACTGCTGATTGACTCATCAGGTGAGGAAACAATGTACGGTATAGAAAAGATTTCGATAATTATGAGGTATTTGTTTAGCAGATCAATATCTAGCTTTATTATCCAGAATAGTGGATAGAGCTGAATTCCTCCAAAGGCTGTGCAGCCTCTACCTGGTACACGTGGAACAGTGAGAAAAGTAGGACTCTGGGGGCAGTGTAGACAGATGTTTTGGCCTCCTGATGGCTATCTGTATAAGCACAGCAAAAATTAGGGGTATATCCTCCTCAATATGGCTGAAATTTTCTTCTGAACAATAAAAAGGACTTTCTAAATAAATTAATATTTTTTAAAAATGAAAGGCAAACAGTAGACCTGTTATAAGAATGAACTGCTTTAGAGTAGTACCGTTCGCATGCAGACAACAATTAGAATAACTGAGCAGGCTCGGATGGACATGTATTCAGCCCCACTTTCCTACCGATTAGACTTCCATTTCTTTATACTTAAAAAACAACATAAGTGGATGTCTTTCATAACGGCTGTAATTCAAGTTTTCACTAGTTCATACTAACCTTAACTCCCAACTCATACAAATTAGTAAGGCCTAACTGCAGTTTCTCAAAGCTTTTGGGGGCTGATTTAAGGACACCTACATCTTTTTCTCCTGAATTATCTGGATTCATCCCCAAGTCCACCATATAACAGCAGTTCCACCCTCCAACTTCAGTTTGGCTACACCTACATATTGAGAAATCTGGGACCACTTCTCCTGCCCAAAGCCATTTCCTCTTTTCACCCAGAAGATAAATCAAGTTACGGCCTAAAATTAGAATTAATCGCCTGACATATTTTATAATTTATGAGAGTGTTGCATGTGATGTGAGATGATCAAGTTATATGGTCTATGTCTGCGTTTCCCGTTTATTGACTCAGAGTTTGGGTATTTAGCTTCTAAAAATGGATTTAATATGGCCAGATTAGCTGGCCCTTCTTACGAAGGCCACCCTGACTTGCTACTCAGTAGTTACAGAGTCCCTCCTAATCCTTTAAATATCCCCTCAATATTAAGGCTGATTCGAGGCTGCATGTGCATTTCATCAGATTAATAACCGCAACAATTCCTTGTATTTGTACAATGCTTAATATTTTTCAAAGCACTGTTGCTAAATGTCATACCCTCCCAAACCGGGTTCAGTGATAGGAAACTGAGAAGAATCTCATTTTCCTCATTAAAATAAAGTAAAAAAATGTTAATACCAGAGAAAATGGAGCTGCCAGTCCCTCGGTTCCATATTCATTAGCAGAGTCCTGCTAAAAATTGCTGAGATTCACGTCACGCCAAGCAGTCCTGGACTCAGTCTTGCTACCTCTCCTCGGTTTCTCTAGAGAGCCCACTGCTCTTCTCCTCAGCTCTCCTCCGTTGATACATGAAGTGACCTGTCTGGGGCGGGCAGTGAGAAGGAACCAGCCGGCTGCTCCCCGCAAGCATCCCCCTGCCAGCTATCATCAGTGTCACTAGCCACAGCCCTCTCGACTGCCGTCTGAATCTGAAATCCTCCTTCAGGTTTTTCCTATGCTCACTGCAATCAGTGCAGAGACGTTAGGCCCTCAAAGCTGACACAGACACAGTCATGATTCCTCACCTGCTAAGTGGCTCTGGGACTTTCCACAGTCCTTAAGAGCTAACAACCCACATTCCCTGCAATCACAGCATTGTGGAGGTCCCTGTCACCAGCAAAAGAAGTCGGAGCAGGCTTGACCGGTAGGAGCAGAGCCCACAGGGATGCTGGGAAGCCTGGCCGAAGGAGCAGGAAGCAGGTCAGCCCCTGAAAGTCTCCAGCAACATTTTTCCAGTTTTCACATTTCCTCCATTCTGGATGTGACACTGTGTGTGTGTGACCTCGGCCTGGCTCCAGAAACTGAAAGTGGAGCGTGTCTCTGTGTGCTTTTGTTTCTTTCACCTTTCTATGCCTAATGCAAATCTCTTTAAGCTATGATACTTCTTCAAATATCTAAGCACTGTTTTAGGACAGTGCTATTTCCATGAGATACCTTTACAGAATAGCTTTAGCCCTGTGGTGTCTTGCCCTCTTCCCTCAACAGCACCACTGGCACAGCTAGAAAGTTCCTAGGCACGTCAACAACTGTAATTGTCCACTCTTTTCATATATCTGTCAGGAGATGTAGTGGTCATCAGTGCCAATAGCCAAATACTTATAGCTCTCTGCCTTTCAGGGGCCTATGGGATATACTTCCCTCCTCTTTGCTGAAGTCAGGCTTAGCATGGAACTTGCTCTGTCCAATAAAGTGAGAGCAGAAGTGACACTTCCAGAAGAAGCTCTTACAGCCAGAATATGACTTGCCACATTATTGCCCCATGACTGCAGTGATAGTGGGGACACATTTCGAGACAAAACCTCCATCAGCCTGAGCCTGGGTGACTGTAATGAGCAGAGACCCTCTACCAACTGACACTGGACACCCGGCATGATTAGGAAATAAATATATATTGTATTGTTTGTTATTACAGCCTAAACTGACCTAATCTGACTAGTACACGAGTAGAGGGATCTGGAAACCAGCCGCTGGAAGCTCGGACAAACGGTTCAGCAAGGCAGGAAGCTGCCTAAACTCTGAGAGAGTCAGTTTGACCCTCAGCAGCCCAATCTGACCAAACAAAGCAGTGGACAGTCACTGCTGCCACTACTGCCACATGCTGAAACGATATGTAAAATGTAATGGCTTGTTGTCAAGATAATTCTACTTCCTGAAAGTCTCTCATTTTGGAGAGGACACACATTACACATTTTCTTCACTACATTTTCAGAAACAAAGGAAGAGAAAAAGGGATCCTGCCAAACAGCATTTATATTTAGCATGCACCATATGCACATGTGCGGTACAGAGCACAAAGACATGTGGCAGTCCCACCAGATTGAAATCAGCAGGATAGCGAGCCGGAGATATAAGTGCGAGACTCTCAGTAGTATAAATGTAGGCATTTCTGAGAACAGAATGGTTCTTTGTGTCTTGACTTCACAAGATTCTTCAGTAGCCACTTCAGAATATTCTAAGGGAACATAATCTTTAGATGCAAGGCCGTGAGCAAAAGGAGGGCTTAGTGGGCAAATGGCCTTTGAAGTGGAGTGTAGTTACTTAGGGCCCTGCAGGTTTCTTGCTAATCCACTTCACTACATCCTCCACTGTGGAGCTCGGTCCTAAATGGGAAGTTTTCTCCCCAGAGTCACTGAGGTAGAAAATATCTGGAGGGGAAGATGTTGTCTACCAGCATCAAA
Source organism: Phocoena phocoena (assembly GCF_963924675.1). NCBI lineage: Eukaryota > Metazoa > Chordata > Mammalia > Artiodactyla > Phocoenidae > Phocoena > Phocoena phocoena. Next base: position 49,239,529 of record NC_089221.1, read on the forward strand.
ACACATTTAAAACAACTAAGCACTTCATGATTATGAAGGAAGCAAGAGAATGAAGTGCTCAGGCCCTGAATAGGGAACTGAATCTAGGAAGCTGCCAATAAGGTAGAAAAGCAAACATGAGCATACACAACTGGAAGCAGGACAGGCTAATAACAACCCTGCCAGCCTCAAACCCGCAGGTGACGAAAAGGCTATTTCCCCTCCCAGGATCCATGAGGAGGGGTTTTTCCTAAACACACACCAGGCTGTCCATGGCCCTTTATTCACACCACCTAGTTGGGGTTGGGGGGGCAGTACTTCATGGGGTGACCCATTTGGAAGGAAAGCCAGGCATGCTTCATTCGGCAATGCCATTCCTCCTCTTCCTGCCCCAACCCAGGGTTCCAGTGACTGTGTGGAGAAATCTACCTATCAGCCTTGTCTAACAGACATAAAGTTGAAACTGTGAGTAATCAGTCAAATCTATTCCATCTGCCTTCACTAATCAAGGTTGCTTTAATTATTGCTACAAAAGACTTGCCTGTCCTCCAAGTTGCTCGTAGCCTAAACAATATGTTTGCCCGAGTTGTTTTCCAGGAACTTGGAGTTAGCTGTGTCTAGTTCGAGCCGAGCTGGTTGAGACTGGATAGGATCACCAACCCTCCAACTGAGCATGCACAAGTGCCGGCTAGGTGACCTTTTGATGTCAGAGGGCCAAAAACTCTACCCTAGATCCTGCTAAACACCTCAATTTTTGAATTTGCAAAGGCCTATAAGCTTAGTTGCACCTGCAGCTGAACAATTACCCAATTACCGCACCTTTTTCCAATCACCTTTCCCCATGCTTCAAACCACCCTACTGCTTTGTTTTCCCATAAGTACCCCCAAGTTCCCCCTTACCCCATAAATACCCCCACCCCTTTGCTTTTGGGGAAGTATATCTGAAAATTGTTTTTCCATCTCCTCACTTGGCTGATTTGTGAATAAACCTTCTCTTTGCTACAGACCTCAGTGTCTTGTGAGTAAACAAACCCTCTTTGCTGTAAACCACAGCATCTTGTGAGTAAACCCTCTCTTTGCTGTAAATCTCAGCATCTCAGCGTTTTGACTTGCTGGAGGTTGAGCAAAATGAAACTGGTCTGGTAATAAAGTCATTCTCCCCTCTGATTTCTATCAGTAATAGTGGTAATATTTTGGATCTTGATCTACCTCTCCTACTTCTTTATTCCTCATGAAACAGGAGAAAGGGAGCAGGGCACAACCTTTTAAAGAATGATAATCTGTTGTGGATACTACAAAAACTGGTTAGGACCGATTAAATCTAAGATGGCACAAGATCTGATCCCACTAGACCTTAAGCCTCATTATATGCTCATTGTAATACATTAGCATCTAAATGACACACCCACAGGCACCCTGACAGTTCTGAGGCCGACCATAAAAGGCCAAAAAGTGGGCAGTGGTCCAATTCCCGGAAATCCCTGCTCCATCCCCAAAATAGTTGGAATAATCCTCCCACTCGTTAGCCTATGGAATTACCCAGCCCATAAAAACTAACCACCCCATATTTGAGCACACTCTTTCTTTCTGAGACAGACCAAGTTCTGTCTGTGGAATGTGTATCTCTCTAAATAAACCTGCTTTCCAACTTAGTTCTTGGGGCAGAGCGCTCTTGCCTGCCGGCTTATATCCTTCACAAGCGTCATTTATCAATAAATCTACTTCTTTGCCTATAAATCTACTCACTTTGCCTCTTGCTGAACTCCTTCTGTGCTGAGACATAAAGAACCTGAGCTTCATTAAGTCTTGAGACCAGGTGTGCAATTTCAGCTGGGAGACTGGGGGGTTCAAGTCTCCTCCTAAGACACAGATTGTGGGTTCAAGTCCCAATCTGAAACACACCTGGGTTCAAGTCCCAATCTGACATGTGCAGTTTCACTCAGATTATTCAGAATCATTGGCAAGCAACAGTCATTAAACTAAGTGGATTTATCCACCACTATCAACATGCACCCACTTGGAATAACTAAGGTTGACTATTTCTTTCCAGGGCCTGGTTTTGCTAATGGTGTGTGTTTCGTGGCCAGAAGTCAATTAGGCAGAGGTTACATTCTATAGAAAACATGGTGTGTTCTATAGCAAAATTATCTACTTTTAACCTTTGAATGATGTAAAATTTTCAATATTATAGGCATACCTATACACATCTCCTGATTCATAGAGTTGCTAAGGACAGTCCATTGAAAAAAAGACTTGACCCAGTCCATCACTGCAGATCAGACTCATATAAATGTGCTTGGGCTATTCCAGTGAAGACCAGGAGAAAGGAACTGTCCTGAGAGAATTTACCATGGGGGAAGAAGGAAAGTTAGACTCAGCAATAGCTCCTGATTACCAACCGTGAGTGGCACTTCCAAGAAAGCACAATGGCTGATACAGGAGCTCACCCAGACACAGCTCACCTGGAGGCTTGGATGCACACGGTCAGAAAGGGGCTGTAAGTTTACAGAACTATTATATTAACCCCTAAAATTTGGGGGATTCAAGAAGCCTTGATGTGGGATTTCCTACAACTGAGCATAGTACACAGGGAATATTTTTCTTCCCAATTTGCAAATAAAGCAGTAAGAACCATCAGCCTTGAGACATAGCAAGTGAAATCCGTTTCCACAGACATGCAGATTTCCAGCTCCAATGGTGTCCAGCTGGCAGCAATGGTAACATCCAAGTAATGGGGCAGAGGTGTATCTAGCCCCAGAGAAGCACCCTGTGGAACTACAGCTCCTAACGCTATGGAGTTGCAGCTCCCCTAGACTGTGCCATGCAACAGCCAGAGCTCCTCACTGGAATATGAGAGCATCCCTGGGGAGTCTCAGTAGTACCTGGAGAGGACAGCACTCGTTCCTTTTATTACTTGGAACCGTTCCAATGGCACAACCTCCAATAGACAAGAACTGTGTATTAGATCTATGGATGATCCATTTGATGGGTAAAAACAAACCCTCAATCAGTTTAATTCAAAATACTTCAGTATGCATATGTATGTTTTCTGTTATTTATTCCTATGCATGAAATTTCTGGGTCATTCGGTATGTGTATGTGCAATTTTATTAAATACTGCTCAGTAGATTTCCAAGTGTGTGTGCCACTTTACACTCCCACGAGCACTGTATAAAAGTTCTAGTTGCTCTACAGCCTCAACAATACTTGGAGACTGTCAGTGGTCTTTTATCTGCTTATTAGTTTGTTTTGCTTTGTTTTAGCATTTCTGATGAATGTGGAGTAGTTTTATGTTTTTCATTTGTAGTTATGTTAAACACTTTTTAAATTTGTGATATTAAGCACCTTTTCATATCTCATTAGCCATATAGGTATCTCTTTTATGAAGTGCCTATTCACGTCCTTTCTCATTTTCCTATTGGATTACCTGTCTTTTCCTCATTTATTTGTAAGAGCTCTTTTTATATTCTAGAAACAAGTCATTTGTTGTATATATGTATTGCAGTTATCTTCTTGTATTCTTTGGTTTGCTTTTTCGTGTTTTCAAGATGCCTTTTGATGAACATAAGTTCTTAATGAACTTATTTTAATGTTTTAATAAAACATTAATGAAATCCAATTTACCCATGTTTTTCTTTGATTAATGAATTTTATTCTAAGAAATCTTTGCCTACCCCTAAGACCATGTTCTCCTATGTGTTCTTATAAAAGCTTAATTGTTAAGCTTTCACATCTGTGATTCCCCTCAAATTTCTGTGCACTGTATGAAGAAGAGGTCAATTTTCATATTTTCCCCTCACGAACATCCACTTCCTCAACATCCTTTATTGCTAAGACATTCTTTTCTTCCCCTGAATTGCAGTGATACCTTTGTTTTAAATCAGGTGACTGTATATATGTGGTATATTTCTGAGCTCTATATTCTCTTCTTTTGGTCTATGTGTCCATCCTCATGCCATTACCACACTTAATTACTATTTCATAATATGTCTTGAAATCTAGTAGTACATGTCCTCCAACTTTGTGTCGTGTCAAGTATGTCTTTGCTATTCTTGACTCTTTGGATTTTCATATAAACTTTAGAATCACTTTGTCAAGTTCTTCAAACCAAACATCCCAGGATTCTGATAGGGCTTGTACTGGATCTGTAGGTCAATATAGTGAGAGCCGATATCTTACCAATACTGATTCTTCAAACCCACAAAGATGGCATATCTCTGAATTTATATAGGTCTTGTTTAATTTATCTCAGTATATTTAGTAGTTTTTATCTGTGTAGAAATCTTATATCCTTTATTTGACTCATTTCTAGCATTTAATATTTTTATTTTATTATAAATTATATAATTTTAATTAAAATTAATTGTTGCCAGCATAAATATATACTACATATATATATAACTTGTATATTGATCTTAGTAAATACACTTATTAATTGTAAGTTTATCTATTTTTATGCTTACAAATTATGTAGTCTGAAAATGATAGGTTTTTTTTTCCTCTCATCAGTTTACCTTTAAATCTTTTTCCAGGCATCTGTATTGACTAGAATCTCTAGTAAAATGTCTAAAAGAAGTGATACTATATATTCTTATCTCATTTCTGATCTCAGAGAAGCTTTTGATATTTCACCATTATGTTTACTACAGATTTTTAAATAACTTATTATCAGATTGAAAAAATGCATAGGTGTACCAAAACACACACAGGCATTCATAGCAGCAGTATTCATAAGAGCCAAAAACTAGAAATAAAGTAAGCATCCATCAACAGTAGAACAGATAGATAAGTGTGGTACAGCCATGCAACAGAATACTATACAGCAATATAAAAGAATAACCTACTACTATTATATACTGAACGACATAGTGATTCTCACAGACACAGTGTTCAGTGAATGGACATATGTATTTATAATTCTTCATATTTGGACAGATTTTCTTTCCTACATTGCAGCCATCTGAAGTTTCTTGCCAATATGTTGATTAGAAGAACATCAGACATCAACGTAACCATTCTTGTTATAAAATACTTCTTTATTGCCTTATCACTCAATCTCAGTCATGTACCACCATCACTGTATATATCATCAGCTACATGAATAGTTCTGTGGTAAACACACCCTAAAGTCATCCCCCCCGACCATGAGTCATTCCCTTACATAATCCCCTGTAGGCAGAACCTATGTCTTCTCATCAATAGAATATGGCAAAGGTGATGGGATAGCCACTCCCTTCAGTACATTACACTATAAAAGACTCAATCTTCCTCTGAGAGATTCCCCTACAGGACTTGAAGAAGTAAGCTGCCACGTTGTGAGAGGGCCACATGGTAAGAAACTGCAGGTGGCCTCTGGGAGCTCAGAGTGGCCCCAGATGGCAATCAGCAAGAAAACCCGGCCTCAGTTCTACAATCACAAGGACAAAAACTGCCAACAATCACTAAGCTGCCAACAATCATTTAAGACCCTGAGTTCTAGAAAAGAACTCAGCCCTAGCCAATACCATGATTACAACTTTGTGAGACCCTGAGCAAAGAAACCAGCAAAGCTGTACCTGGATTCCTGACCCACAGAAACTGTAAGATGATAAATGTATGTTGTTTTAAAGCACTACATTTTTTGTAACTGGTCACAGCAATAGGTAACTAGTAGAGTTCAGCTGTTAAATTAGGTAAGACTGAGTTGAAAGAGATAGAAACCCAGCTTGAGATCGCCTGAGCCAAAAAAAAAAAAAGAAGAGGGAAGTGGGAGACTTTACTGGGCAGATAACATCAAGTCACAGGAAATACAGATTGTGCTGGACTTTAGAAACAACTGGACTGGGGGGAGGCGGGGTTTGAACACCATCTAAATCGGGTCTCTACTTCTTGTCTCTGCTTTTCTCTGGTGCCTTTATTCTTCCCTCTTAAGGCTTTAGCCATATAACAAAAAACATGGTCACTAATAGCTGCAAAAGTCTTACATCTTACAGCTTCAGTCACCAGTAAGAGACTGACTCAGCTCCGAGTCCCAAATCCCCAAATCCTGGGTAATCAGTTCAATCTGATACTTGGCAAGCAATCCCATAGATGATCCTGGTAGTAAACCTTCTTTTCCAGCTGTAGGATACGGATGTTGGATGTTTACCAAACAAGCATCACACTTCTCTGAGACACTGCAGCCAGATCCTTCATACGCTGAAATGACATTTTGGCATCCAAATCCTACTGGGCACGAGGCAGTTACAGCATAGGCAACCCAGAGCAGGAAATTGGTTGATTTATTAATATCTATTTTCCAAGTTCATAGTGAACACTGAGTAAAATCTCAGTAAATACTTCCAGGTAGTAAGTATTCTTAGTAAACAGCAGATATAAACATACAGATTTACCTTAATGCACTTGAGGAGTAACTAACCTATCCCCGCTTCACCAGATAATTTCCAACCTTCTATTTCACTGGCTGTGTAGACTTGGCTCAAGAAGCCAGGTTAAAAAAATGCCTAAGTGGATGGTGAGCCACCTGATACACTGTAATTTTGTGTAGGACAAAGGAGACCTTCAAAAACTTTAATTCTGATGTTAATAAAAGCAGGAAGAATATGATTTGTGTTAAACTTGTTTTGATTGGAATGCTGGGTTCTTAGGTCTTTCTGAATTCTTTTCAGCTTCTCCCAAGTCTTATAGTATTTCACTCACCTTTTGCTCTGGTCTTCTTTTAGCTACTCCTTTCTCTTTTTATTTCTGTCTCTCTTCAACTTTTGGTTGAGATGGTTACCTACAGAGAAACAGAATTTCTTCTAAAGAAAGCAAAAATCTATCTTGCAGTTGTGAACACTATTTTACACTATTTTTGTATAATTACATTCGTTTTCTGTAGTGGAGCAGCTGAGAAAAATTGCTCTAATTGTGTAATTTTCTGCAGCTACTCTGGGACAAAAATCTTGGTAATTGGATTTTTTTAAACTAACAAGTTGTCACAATTGGATAGTTCTTAAACTATTTGTGCTTATGCTTCAGAAATTTTCAGTGGATGTACAGTGTATTTTAAATGTTTTGCATCAGCTTGTGGTCTCAAATTTGATTTATTTAACTTTGAATTTTAAAATAGATAGACAACTCTGATTATACATTGTCTTCTCTAAATGGACCTTTGCTAAGTTTTGTAGTGTGTTCGTTCCCCACTCCACACTCTGCTGTTGCCATGGGAGCCAAAATCCTGGCATGTGCAGCTCCACCCCCAAGTGGCTGTGTCTCCCAGAGTGCTTTGCTGTTACTATGGAAATGCCTGCCTATTAATCTTGCTGTCCTTTTACTACCAAAGCACCTTTAACTGTCTCAAGCAATCAAGTGATGTTACCTACAACAGGGAAAGTAGGGAGAAGACTGCTTCCCATCCTACAACTGCAGTGCTGATTTTAATCAAGATTTAATCAAGGAGCAGAAGGAACTACAGCTACTCTAATAGCTCTTTAAAAATATACAAAGCTGGATCCTTCTTGATGCATAGGCTCATGCCCTTGTTCATGCCCTTGCTTGAGACCTCTGAAAAAAGCATACCATATTTTTAAAGTTACTTTTGTATTTAATATACATTAAGCACCATGGAATCAGGAGGACAAGTGATGACTCATTCTTATAGATAAGAATGTAATGCTTTACTACAAATGTAATAAATGTAATGCTTTACTACAAATTTTCTGAACAATATGTTTTGGGGAATAGTCATGAAAACTACCTCAAGAAAAATGTGCATGCTGATTTGGACAAAAACCTTATCATCCTATAGAACTTGAGGGGAGTAAACATAAGTCAAGAGAATTAGCTAAAGATAATGAGTTAAAGATACTTTCATAAACTCCGCCTCCATTGCTTTCAGGTTAAGCATCTATGAAATCTTGAATTTGACTGCATGGTCATTTGTTCAAAGTGAAAATAGGACTTTGTAATTGTGGAAGGATTTTCCAGGTCATCAGGAAAAGAAAAATATTGGAAAACAAATCTTGGCCACCCTGGATCTGAGATGCTAACTGTGGAAAGATTAGACTGGCTCTGACAAATGATATGTGCCCAATAGCTATTTTTAGAACTAGGTAAAATTAAGTTGTATAAATGTACAGGGGGATCTAGTTGATGCAGGCAGCACAGAGAGAGGCTGCTTTTGCACTGAAAATAATCAAATGGTACTGAAGTTGGGTAAAGGAAGAGAGGGAAGAACACTGGTGGGAGAATCACTAAAGACGAGATACTGGGCTTCCCTGGTGGCGCAGTGGTTGAGAGTCCGCTTGCCGATGCAGGGGACACGGGTTCGTGCCCCGGTCCGGGAAGATCCCACATGCCGCAGAGCGGCTGGGCCCGTGAGCCATGGCCGCTGAGCCTGCACCTCCGGAGCCTGTGCTCCGCAATGGGAAAGGCCACAACAGTGAAAGGCCAGCGTACCGCAAAAAAAAAAAAAAAAAAAAAAAAAAAAGACGAGATACTTCTTTTGAAAACACCCACAGGAGCTGGAGTGGTTGTGATTTGGGGCAATCTAAATGAGGCTGCTTGTTACTTCAGCACTCTGCTCTAGTGCAAAAGAAGAGTAAATAAATGAATGAATGAACGAACGAATGAACATGGCACAAAATTTGAGGAGGTTTGTTCAAGTGTCTGATAGGAAAGAACATGTTCATAGCCTACCACTAATAAAATAGTAAGGAAAATCTTGCCCTAAAAAGCAGATCTTGTTAATCGATTAGAATAAGAAAAGAAGAAGCAGATTGGTGGGATTTTTGTCAAAACCTTCAGAGAAAACAAAGTAACAACTTTGGCATTTGAATGTCACCCTAAGCTTCCAGTGACCTGATTGGTTCAGTCTGAGTGCTGTTATCTCTTCAGCAGTAATTTTTTCCATCCTCTTCTGTATTAGGTTCCTAGGGCTATCATAACAAAGTAACAGGTGACTTAAAACCACAGAAATTTATTGTCTCACAGTTCTGGAGGCTAGAAGTCCAAAATCGGAATATCAACAGGGTCATGCTCCCTCTGAAATGTGGAAGAAAATCATTCCATGACTCTTCCAGCTTCTGGTATTTGCCAGCAATCCTTGGCATTCTTTGCTTGGAGATCATCATTCCAATCTCTGTCTCCATCATCATGTGGTCATCTTCATATCATCTGTGCATCCCCATTCCAAATTTCCCTCTACTTACAAGGACATAGTCATATTGGATTAGGGGCCCACCTTACTCCAGTACAACGTCATCTGAACTAATTACATCTTCAATGATGTAACCTTATTTCCATATAATATTACATCCTGAGGTACAAGTTGTTAGGACTTCAACATATCTCTCTGAGGACACAATTCGACCCAAAACACCTTCTCTCAGACATAGGATCAAGAAAGGTATACAGGAAAATTAGTGAATAATTATAAAAGTCAGTTATTGGAAATCTTCATCAGTTTCGGCCATCTGAACTCCTTCAGTTTGTTGGAGTACAAGTTAATGGGGTCAGGCTTATTGAAGTTCAATTTACTTTTATACCCAGGAGGATACACATGAGATAAAGATGATGATGGTGATGATGGTGATGATGATGGCAGCTGACACTGAATGCCTATGATGAAGCAGGTAGTATTCTAAATACTTCACATGTATCAATTTATTTAGTCCTTATGACCACCTCATGAAAAAGGTTCCCATTACCATCGGCATTTTATAGATGAGGAATCTGGGGCACAAAGAGGTTAATTTATTTGGTTTGAAGCAAGGCAGCCAGCAGAAATGCCACTGCAGCATCTCTGTTAGCCTAGCCTCACCTTCTACTCTAAAGGCCTCAGTGTGATCACACTGAAGTGTGGAGCTTCTGGACTTAGAGAATTTTCATACACCAGTCCCCCAAAAATAAATGCAGGAAGGAACTACCTAGCTGGTCTTGTATATCTTTATATCAGCCCCCATTTCTCTTCCCATGCGAAAGGAATGTGTATATGCCTGCCCATATGCGGGTCTCTGGGAGGCAATAGAGCCAACATAGAATGAGTCCTCTTAACACTAAGTTTTTCAATATTTTTAGATATAGAAATATGAATTCCTTCCAGAATACAAAAAAAAAATGAATTCTGGATCACCAGTCTAAGGACAACATGCCCCCCAAAAGTGTATATTATGATTTTTATTTACCTAGATCTGGGAAAGCCAGGGTGACTTATAGCAATTAAGACATCAATAGAAGCAGATCTCATTCTCTTGGGGTTTCTTGGATGAATTAGAGGCACACACTGATTGGACTCGTTTGTCCATCCATACATTTAATTAGTTCCACCAGACAATAAAACAAATTCTTTGTTGTATGCTTATCAAATCTTCAATGTCCTAGGGTGACTTTATGTAAAAGCAGCATCCTCAAAAATCAAAAATTCCATGAGTGGACTTGTCTCACCACTGGAGCTTCAGTGTTATGGAGTGGAGCGCCATAAAATTTAGAAGCTTAAACCGTGGGCATTCAATAGGTATGAAACAATAATCAAGTTAATCAATTAAGCACAAAGCTGAAATTAGATGCAATCTCACACCTTAGGTAGAATTTTAGCTGTTAGTGCCACTCTCCGTGTCTTGAGACATTTCACTCTGGAGAGATCAAAAATGAAACCTTCTCTACGTGTGTTTGCCTTCCCTGCCCATCATCTGAGGACTTTTAGAATTCGATTTACCTCCATGGGAGCCCAAATAGCATTGCCTTTGATGACAGGACACAGTCTGCAGCAAAGGATATATGTCAACAGGAAGGGTACCTAACCTCAGAGTCCACTTGTCCTACCATAAGTATATTCATCCAGAAGCAGGAAGGGTACCTGACCTCAGAGTCCACTTGCCCTACCATAAGTGTATTCATCCAGAAGTAGTAGTAGTAGATGGCCTATTAAAGATTCAGATAAGACAGCAATTCAGACATGAAACCCTCCAGTTTGGGGAGTTCCCTCAGATACACTGAGCTGATATATTGGTTCTGCACCCCAACAGCTAAAATATATCGGTGGAAGGGATGGAAGTAAAATTGGCCCCTTTCACCACTACTGATAACTCACTTCATATTTGTGCTTCCCATTCCTACAACTTAGGTTCTGTTGGATTAGAGGTCCTGGTTCCCAGTGGGGTTACCCTTTCACCAGGGAACATGGAAAGAGTTCCACTGAGCCTGCAGCCACAACTGCTGCATGGTCACTCTGGGCTCTTCATGCCTATGGACTAGCAATCAAAGGAAGGACTTACTATACCGATGGGAGAAATCCTTCTTAATGATCATGAGGTGCTGGGGTTGCTGTTATGTAATGGAGGCAAGGAGGCATATGCCTGGAACTCAGGAGATTCACTGAGGTGTGTCTTGGTGCCTTATTCTTTTTTTTTTTTTTAATAAATTTATTTATTTTATTTATTTATTATTTTTGGCTGTGTTGGGTCTTCCTTGTTGTGCACGGGCTTTCTCTAGTGGTGGTGAGCGGGGGCTACTCTTCGTTGCGGTGCACGGGCTTCTCATTGCAGTGGCTTCTCTTGTTGTGGAGCACGGGCTCTAGGCACGTGGGCTTCAGTAGTTGTGGCACGCAGGCTCAGTAGTTATGGCTCACGGGCTCAGCCGCTCCGCGGCATGTGGGATCTCCCCAGACCAGGGCTCGAACCGTGTCCCCTGCGTTGGCAGGCGGATTCTCAACCACTGCGCCACTAGGGAAGCCCGGTGCCTTATTCTTGATGGCAATGGTGAGTTGGAAATTATAGTGATCACAGCCTAACAAGGGCATGGTAACAGAGGGACAGATTCTCAGAGATAAAGGTCTGAGTTATTCCATCAGGCAAGCAATCTAAAGCAGCAAAAGTGATGGCCAGGGGTAGAGGAGATCTAGAACGGGTGGTGGAGGAGGGAGATGATAAATATCAATTACAACCCGAGAACCAGCTACAGCTCCAGGTACTGTACTTGTTCTTCTAAACTTTCTTATAGTTTTAATGAGATTGTGGCTGAACATGACCTTTAAGAGGTCATGCCACATAGTGGCAGAATGGGCTTGTTGTGTGGCCAAGCAGATCTGAGAGGGGAATACAGCAGTCAGTATGTCTGAGATTTCTTTCAAGTGATGCCTTGAAGAGCTAGTGATCCACAAAACATACTTTTGGGAGTGCAGTTTTTTGCTTATATTTTAGATGATTTTGTTTTGTTGATTTAAGGGGTAAGCTGGGACGAAGTGAGACAGCAGCAATGACATATATACACTACCAAATGTAGAATAGATAGCTAGTGGGAAGCAGCCACACAGCACAGGGAGATCAGCTCGATGCTTTGTGACCACCTAGAGGGGTGGGATAGGGAGGGTGGGAGGGAGATGAAAGAGGGAGGGGATATGGGGATATATGTATACGTATAGCTGATTCACTTTGTTATACAGCAGAAATTAACACACCATTGTAAAGCAATTATACTCCAATAAAGATGTTAAAAAATAAATGTTTTTTAAAAAAGTGTATCTCTAATGATCCAACTATCTCTTTATTATACTACTGATAGACACATTTCCATTTGAATCCCCCCCCACCCTACCCCACCCCCGAAAAAAAGGAAGAAAGAAAAGAATTTTGAAAGTAGCAAAAATTCACTACCAAAATTGTTGTCCCACTCTGGGTACTCTAAATGCTTCAGTATATCTAGAAACCACACTGCTTGGAGAATACTGGTGTCCACATTTAGAAAACAAACTTTCTCTGGCCTCGTAGAGTATTATCATTTAGAACCTAGTGTTTTCTTAGGATGTGTTACTACATTTATACTCATTACAGGGATTACTCTAAAGTGGTGGGGTCACTTAGCTGAAAAGCCAACCTCACCGTAGTGAATTCTAACATTTGTAGAGATCAGCATGACCTTAAAGGATTGCAGTGATATCTGTCTTTCATTAAAGACTTCTGTGTCTCAGAATAATTTAGCTTGTAAATACGAGCTTGCTTGATAAGGGTAGACTGAAAAGATATGTGCATTTGTTAAAGTGTAGAGCCAAAGACAAACTTCTGAAAAGGGGGGAAAAGAACATCTACATGTCTCTCTCCCCATCTCTCTCTCTCTCTCTCTCTCGCCCCCCACCTCCCCTCTATCCCCTCCACCCCGTGTTGCCCTCCCTCCCTCCCTCCCCACCTCTGCCTCTATCTCTCTCTCTCAACTTCAAATAACTCCATAGCAACTATATATGTATGAATGTTCCTAGTCTTCATATTTCTCTGACTCAGAGCTTAGTGGTTTTGGTAACTGTGAGTTGTTTTCAAAACATTACTTCTTCGTTTGGCTTTTCTGGCATCAAACTGGATGACATGTATCCATAAATATATTAATCTGTGTCATTTTTTTTTAGTTTTGCTTTCCTCCTGGATATTAACTCCCTATTTTTTTCCAACTCCTTGATCATAATGAATTCCAGAGCAATGCAATATATTACATCTTCCACACAACTTAGAATTCACTATTTCACATCTGTCATTTGAAGATAATCAAGATTCTTTCACTGCAAAATGACTCAACAGTGTGTCCAGAAAGAAATAAATGATGGATTTCTTCTCAAAGCACAAAGAGAAAAGTATTGAAAACACTGCATCCAAGACAGTGTCAGAAAAGTAACATTAATTAAATCTCCACATACAAATAATATTTGGTTCATCTTAATTTTCTCTAAATGCAGTAACATTCTTTTTTTTTTTTTTTTCTTTTTTTGGCCATGCCTCGCGGCTTGTAGGTTCTCGGTTCCCCAACCAGGGAATGAACCCGGGCCACAGCAGTGAAAGCCCAGAATCCCAACCACTAGGCCAGCAGGGAACTCCCTCAGTAATATTCTTAAAACCACTGTTCTGTTGACCCATTACTTGGTCCAATTTCATTTCACCAGGCCAATAACGATGATAGTAACGATGATAACAGTAATAACTGGAGTTTATTAAGTGCTCACTGTGCATCAGGCATGGGCCCCGAGTACTATGCATGCATACCTACATTCCACCACCTCCCAGCATCTCTACACCTCCACCTTAGTCCAAGCCACCATTGTCTATAGCTTGGACATCTACAGTAGACTCCTAATGAGTTTTCTTTCTTAGCTCTTTACAATTCATTCTCCACACAGCAGCTGGAGTGATCTTTTATATAGTATTTTAGAGCATATCAGTCCCTTGCTTAAAACGCTTCCAAAAGTCTCCCACTGTACTTAGGAGCTCCATTCCAAGCTCCTTACCATGACTTTCAAAGCCACACCGCTTAACCTCTGGGATCCCGTCAGCCACACAGACATTCTTCAGATATCATCAAGCCCATGCCTGCCTCAGGGCTGTGGCACTAGCTACTTCCTCTGCCTTGATCTTCACATCCTCAATGTCATCCCCTCAGAGAGGCATTCCATGATGACACAGTCTAAACTAGCCATCCAGTCACTCTCTATCTTTTGCATCATTCTACTTGAATTCTTTTACATAGCACTCATCACTATCTGATATTATCCTGTTTTCCTATTTGTTCATCATCTGACTCCTTCCCCTGGAATATTTGTACCGTATCCGTTCTGTGCAGCCCTAGAACACTACCTGGTACACAGTAAGTTCTCCATGAACATGTGCTGAGTGAATAAGTGAATGGATGAACAACCTTATGAGCTAAGAACATTATATTTAAGAGGAGAGGAATATTTCATTATACATGAAGAAACCAAGCTTTAGAAAGGCTAGGTAAGTTGTTGAAGCACAAAGCTTCCATGTGGTAAAACCAGAAACTTGGGGCAGGACAGGTAAGCAAGCCATTGACCCCCACCGTAAAATTAAGAAAGCTAACTTACAGCCAGCAGACCTCTCTTTGGCAAAGATATACCAGGCATAGAGATAGCACTGATCCATGAAGAAAAATAAAATATTCCACTAGTGGCATATTCAGTGCTTTTTACCTGACGACAATATCAAAAGTGATCCCCCTCAGCCCATTTCAAGAAAGGGTTTGGAGCAATGATTCTTACCCTATTGAAGGGTTATAGACAATTTTGAGAATCTGATTAAAATTAAGAACTTTTACTCTAGGGAAAAAAGGACTTTTTATACACAATTTCAGAAACTCTTAAACCCAAGTGTAGTTCTGATATGGAAAGAAGAGTTCTGGGGTTTTTCTCTGCAGCATTAAAAGGAGGTTTTGGTCTTCTGGGCAAGGCAGACAGATGTTCTCCCCTCCCTGGAGAAGCAACTGAGCAATGATAATGTACTGAAGGCTGAGCCTTCCCTAACCTTGAAGAGGAAGCCAACTCTTGGTTTCTAATAAATTGAGCTCAGGTTTAAAGGACCACCCAGGCCCTTACTGATGAATCTTCCATTCTTTCATTCAACAAACATTTGTGGGCACCTACTGTGTGACAGGCATTGTACTAGGCTCAGAGGATACAGGAGAGCAAGGTGTGGCCCTTGCCTTCATGGAATCCACAGATGCATAGAGAAGGCATATATACAAAGGGACAATTTCACTCCAGAGCACCGTGGAAATACCCCTCCTATTCCCCTTGCAGTAGGTGGTAAGTATCATTTGATCAGCAGTAGAGTAAGAGAAATCCAAGTCATCAGACTTGGTTTGGCCAAAGGATTTCTGAGTAAGGTCCATAAAACACATTTTTGAATACACTTTCTAGGTTTTGTTATATGATGCGCATGATTTACTTGAATTATACAGACCATCTGGAACGTATACTGCTGCTGGACTCAACAGCCGACTTCTGAGAGAATGGGAATAAGGCTTGATGAAACTGCCTCGGAACATTTTGATCTCACCTACTTTTGAGCTGCAAAAGTTATACTTTACTAAAAGCTAGAGACACCTGGGACTTTGAGGAGAGGAGAATCCTTCTTTTAGCTAAAAGCATTTTTATACTAAATATAGTGTAAATGTATAAACAGTTTGTACTACTCAGCCACATTCCCACTCTTTAGCCTCCATAAATGTGAAAAGGGTAACATTAACTGAAGAATAAAATGCTGTGAAGACACACAGAAGAGGCCTTTAAAACCAGGTTTGAAGAAGCAGAGAAGCCCACCTAAAGGATAATCAGGAGTTAGCCAGTTTTTTGACACAGGTTGTGTCCAGGCAAATAGAAGAGCATATACAAGGGCACAGAGTCAAGAAAATATTCAGAATTCTGCAGTCCATCTCTGCATTGGTGCACTGGCCTTTAATCTGGGCAATAACACTGGTTGAGCTTCTAAATTTCCAAATCAGCTTATCTAGTATCTAACAGATATGTCCTTTATCTTCCCTTAATCTGCAACAGAAATAAACGCTTCATATTCTCTTTAGAGTATAACCTCAAATGTCTTTTAATTATAACACTGAAAATGAGAAATCAATCCTTCTCTTGCTAAAAGGTTTAAAAATGCTTTGAGAGTGGTTGAGTTTCCTCAACTATCTAGTAGTTTATGAGTTCAGAGTGTTTATGTTCAACAGCCTAATGCTTATGCATTAACAGTTTATACCATTCTTGTGTTTATATCAGCCCAACCACCATTTTAAACCACTGCTCTTTTGGAGTTTGCAGCACATTCAAATTGCTACACTTTCCAGCCAGTTCTAATTTCAGGTCATCCAGCAGCAGGCTAAGAGGAAGTCACCTCATTCACCCTCTATAATAGTAGTCCCTACCATTGCTTAAACACATTTCTTATGCCAAAAATGCTGTTACATATATCTCATATAATCTTCACAATATCCCCAAACAGTGGGAATCATTTCCCCTATGGTGCAGATGAGGAAACGGCAGCTCAAAGACATTAAGTAACTTACACAAGATCAGACAGCTAGACAGTGGGAGAATGTGACATCTGTGCTATTTATTATTGTATGTTTTGTAAGACTTCCAGTAATGTATTCTAATCATAAGTTTACATTGGTTTGAGTCCCTTTCTGAAAGTTTCTGAACATTAAGTATTACTAGGTGTTCCTCTTACTGGAATTAACTTATATAAAAAGGAAAAAAATATTGTACTATTGCAGTCTAGTCACATAATTTCTCAGTAAGTACTCCTTGATTTAATTTAAATGTTTGTCTGCCTTGACTCCTTCCTCAGATCATAAGCTCTTTGAGGCCAGGACTGGGTCTCCTTTATGTCTGGAAGTATTTTACATTAGAGAGATTCAATGAGGGTCCAACAAAAACTAGGTCATGAATTTACAGTGGGACTTCAAACTGCAATTATGCTTCCTAACATAAGGATTTCCATTTATATACAATTATTTCCTTTTTGTAAAGATAATAACAATAAAAAGAAGAATTTATACACACACTGCAAAGAGAATGGAAGGAATTACACCAAAATAAGAATAATAGCTCTCTTTGGTGACAGAATTATGGATAATTATTTTTCTTTTACTGTTTTGTTTTTCTGCATTTTTATATTAGCTATACTCTTAAATTTTCTACAATCAATAGGTAGTACTTAAATAATTAGAATAAATTATGTTAAAATATTAAAATCTAAATCAACTAGTTAACATCAAAAACTTTAAAAGCTTCCATTCCCTTCCAGATGTCATTAGCTTTTGTTTGGGGAAGTCCTACTTCATAGGACTCTTCATTCTGTTCAACTACTAATGACATACAACAATTTTCTCTTGAGTACTTTACACATCCCTTTATTGTCCTTTCTCCTTGGTGACTAGTGCCAGCACCTCTTGAATTCCTGCAAATTTTTCTGTGCTAGAAAAAGGAAAGTCAAGTGAATCAAATGTGTCACTCTCAAATTGGAAAATTTTGTAAATAGATTCCTGATGCAGAGCTGAATATATCAAACATATAGAATAGGGCTTCCCTGGTGGCGCAGTGGTTGAGAGTCCGCCTGCCGATGCAGTGGACCCAGGTTCACGCCCCGGTCTGGGATGATCCCACATGCCGCGGAGCGGCTAGGCCTGTGAGCCATGGCTGCTGAGCCTGTGCGTCGGAAGCCTGTGTTCCACAACGGGAGAGGCCACAACAGAGAGGCCCGCATACCAAAAAAAAAACAAACAACAAAAAAAACAAACATATAGAATGACACTTTTGTCCAAGGCTACAAGCTTTCCAAGTTGATGACTGCAGCAACTAAAGCTGACACTAAAATGAGTTAGGTAATTTTAAAAACAAAACAAAGATTAAAATAATAGAAGTAGGCACCCAGGAAATATCAAGAACAAATAAGTTTGCAGTGTTTGTTATTGTCATGGTAAGCTTGCTGTCATTGTTGTGGATACTATTTATCAATAACAATGATGAATATTATTAGTTAACTTTTCTGGCAAAGTGCTTTTTTCTCTCTCTTGCTACGTGTAATTTCTATGGTCAGAGGAGAAGAGTCAGGGCTAATATATGTCAGTACAGGCTCTGAAGTACTCTTCCAATGTTCACTATATTTGTAACATAAATGTCCCATGTCACCAACTAAGTTACAAAATAAGTTCACATTTCTTTTTATGTCCTAACCATAGTGATGCTAGACTCTTAAATGCCCATAGTGAGAGGAAGTCAAAATTTTCTATAGGTATTTCACAGCCCAAGTAATTTCTGGGACTCTTGAGACCATTCGTTCATGTTCTGCAAATTAGTCCTAGTGCTTACTTGTCCCTTTTCCCACTCTGCCCTCCAAACTCTACAATACCCGAGCTTTCATGTCTCATTGTGTCATCACAGAATGCACTCCCCAGGCTAACCACTCTGTGCAGATTTTATCCAAGCATGGACACTGTTCTCTTCTTGATAGCCTTAAAGGCACAGCCAAGACCAGTCAGTGGGTTGGCCAAAGATATAGTGAAAGTCTGGCCTGTATAGTAGTGAGTGCTAAGAAGAGCCTACTGTTGCATTACTGTTGCCACTCCTAGAGCTCACAAACTGCAAAGCCAACTTCAGAGTCTCTGCCTCCCTCTCAGGTGATTCCAGTGTAATGGTGGGATCAACTCACCTTGTATTCCTCTTTCCACCACCTTTGATGGGAATCTCTAGACCACTTTATCCAATAGTCATGGGCTCCTAAACCTCTGGCCCACATAGTGAAAATGGTCCTTTCCTCCCTAAAATTCAAGATCCACTCTTTTTCCACAAGCATGGCAGAGTGAAAACAGCAGGAACCGTCAGGGGAATTGTTCATACCCACTTACATGTTGAAATTCAACCTCCATGGCTCAAATAGGGCTACCACAATACAGACAGTGCACTTCCAAAAGTCTGTGTTGTTCATTCTTAATTAACTCTGTGGCAGGTACAATGCTACATAGTCCCCAAGTTCTATTTCCTTTTCCTCTTTGTGGGCACGCAAGAAGATAGTATTCCCGAACTCCTTTGCATGTAGGCTGGAACCATATATCTAATCCGGCCGATGGGCTGTGAGTGTGGTCTTCTTTACTGAGACAGTGAAAAGTCCTTGTACAATCCTCTATCTCTCTTTTCCTCTGCCATAGTGGCCACAGAAACTAGATTATCCAGATATGAATGGCCTGGATGCTTGAGTGACTTCCTGTAAGGGAGCCACCCTAGAGAGCTAAAGTTACCTTGGAGAGGTGGTTAAAAATAAAAATTTACGGGCTTCCCTGGTGGTGCAGTGGTTGAGAGTCCGCCTGCCGATGCAGGGGATGTGGGTTCGTGCCCCGGTCCGGGAAGATCCCACATGCTGCGGAGCGGCTGGGTTCGTGGGCCATGGACGCTGGGCCTGCGCATCCGGAGCCTGTGCTCCGCAACGGGAGAGGCCGCAACAGTGAGAGGCCCGCGTACCACAAAAAAATAAAAAATAAATAAAAATTTACTAAGTCCTATTATTTCGTAGTGTGCTGGGTTCAAAGACATACGTTGAGAAGATAGATATGTTTCCTACCTGAGTGATCTTAAGAATTATTTCAAGCTAAGGAGTTTGGAACCTATCTTAAGAGCAACCACGGGAGCTGGAAGGATTTTAAGCAAGGATAGACCATGGTCCAATATTTGTCTTAGAAAGATCTCTGTAAAAGACCTGTGAGGAAAATATTTAGGGGAAAAAGAGTAGTGAGAGTAATCCAGGGAAGAGCTGGTGATGACCTGAACTAGTACGGTGGCAGCAAAAATAAGTGGAGATTGGAGATGCAGTGGGTACAGAGAGAAATAGATGGATGTGATAGGTACAATCCACATGCACATGAAAGTTTAAGTTCCTCTTAGCTTTTTCTTTAAGAAGACTGCTTTACAAGAATTTATGCATTTTTACAATTTAGTAATGTTTCAAAATAAGCAAAAAAGCCTTAGCTCTGAATCAGCACTTCAGCACTCTCAGCAGCATAAGGCCTCGGTGAGGACAGCTCTCTAGTGTTCAGAATCCGCTGCTAGAAACCTCTATCTTCACAGCTAAGGGAGATCCCTGCCTCTGATACAGAGAGCCTGAAAACTCAAAAGATGGTGGGAAGAACTGTATGTGGGGCTGTCAAGAACTGTATGATCTTAGAAGCTGTTGTGGCCTCTCCCATTGCGGAGCACAGGCTCCGGACGCGCAGGCTCAGCGGCCATGGGTCACAGGCCCATCCGCTCTGCGGCATGAACCCGTGTCCCCTGCATCGGCAGGCGGACTCTCAACCACTGCGCCACCAGGGAAGCCCTCTCCTCTTCTTATTAAACACAAAGCTCTTTATCTCTTCCAGTCAACCAACCACAGCTCTCCACTTCAGCCCCTTCTCTCTCTCCAAACACCCATATAGTAAGTTTCCTTTGGCCTCATGATAGAAGTTAACCTCAGATGTCAAAGCCTATGACTCAGAGGAGTTTAAGGATTCACCCCTTCTCACACTTTCCTCGCCTTATCCTCACCTTCTTAGGATAACGGAATCTCCCCTTCTCCCTCCTTTATCACACCAACAAACCTCAAACTTTCCCCTTATGCAGTCACTGTACTTGAATATGTTTTGAACAATTAACTCCTTTTTGAGATACTGTTGCTTTATTTCCTTTTTCTAAATAATATGTAAAGTAGGCTTATAGAAAGTAAAATGTACAGTTACATTCTAAAGTTTATTTTGTAATATATTTGTTACTTAATTACTTTTTAACTTTGATTTTGGAGATGGAAATCAACTATAGTTGAAACAGTAAATAACTGATTAGACAACTCTCAGAAAAGCATGAGAAGAAACTGAGAGCAAACAGTAACAGACCATACATTTTCTTTGTCACCTCATGGTTGGAGAGGATGTATTTCAGGCCAGAATTAAGGATAAACCTTAAGACCCCTTGTTTTTACTTTGTTGGTCATGTAGCAGACACCTTTGATGCTCCGTTCCATCAGTCATTTCCAATTCCAGCCACAGCTGCGGTGGACAGCTCCCATGGGAGTGCAAACAAGCCTCCCTGGCAGCACCCCACCTCAACGTGCTGGACATCTTTCCTCTTTCTGCTGACCAGCCTCCTCTCCCTTGGAAGTGCAATGAAGGTAAGGGAATGTCAGGGATAAATAGGTTCCCTCCTATACCAGTCCAACTTTTCATTTTCATATTGGGGTTAAAAAGTTGATGACTTGATAAACTAGAACCCATGTTGACTTTGTATTAGAGGTAAGGGAAGATATGAAATAATAATCAGTACTGGTACCAGTGGATGGGAAAGAAAAAGCTATTTAAAGATAGTATGGTGACCCTTGTCGAATAAACCATGAAAATGTCAAATGTTCTTTAGCACAGTAATGCCCAGAGCTACGGTTTTAAAGTGAAAAAGGTCAAAGTCATGCTAACAAGAAAAATAGGCTTTCTTCATATGAGACTAAACAGTATGGACATCAGAAACATCAATGCTAGACTTGGCAAGTTGGGTTGGGTTCTTAGGAAAACTAGTAAGGAAACTCTTACTCATGGGAAAACTAAACTGGAACTAGAGAACTTTCAATTCGTGCGACAGGGACCAACATCCCAACCCTGTGCAGTTGACAGTGACCAAATGAAGAAGAGATGCTATTTTCATCCAACCAAAGCCTGAGGCTCTCATCTGTATGGTCTCGTACCATACAGAGAGGTGTTGAGGGAACAGACCTGAAAATTCTCCTCCTGTGTAGAAGGAGGTAAAAAAAATGTCCCAGAAGGCCGTAGACACTGGACCAGGGAATTCCAAAGAGAGGACTGTGTGGAAAGGAAGAAAGAGGTGGGGAGAAAGAGCATCCAGAGACCTAAGTCTACGGGCTTTTCCACTGCATGGTACAAAAGGACAGATTAAGTTACCACTTCTCCTCCTGCCACACTACGCTGGGTTTTCTGAGACCCACATGGCTCTTCAAAAAAGAGCATTTTATACTTCTATCATAATGTCAGTTGTGTTGGTCTGGAGAGCCCTGGCAGAAGCTCTGGTGGAGACAGGACTGGAGGGCATCACGGCATTGGTGCAGGGGCTTCTGTAGCCATTCCAGAGCCTTTGTGCAAACTAGAAAAATGTAGTTTGCACTGCTGAGCTAACTGAAAAAGGTGTCTTTATAGGATGAATAAGGCATCCCTTCTTCCAGCAGACATACACCAGTCACACAGCTTGGTGAGCAGGTTATGGACTAAAGATTTTAGCCTTCCCTCACTCCATCAGTCCAGAGCCTTTATGCAAAGCACAAATAGCACAACACTGTGGCCCTGAACAAGTTAGGGAGCAACATTCAGCAGCATCCCTATTCCTCCACTCACACACTAGAGAATAGCTGACAACAGAGAGAGAGAAGGAGCAGCCTCGCCCCAACACCACTTCCCACGGACCCTGACTGATGTTCTGACTGTGCTCGAAGAATGGCAAAGAGCTTCTCCTGCCTTTCAGGGAAACAGAGAAACAGGCACAAGGTACAGGTACAGTGCATGCTGGAGGATGTAAAACAGAGTGAACCTGACAGGGAGAGGCAAGGAGAAGAATCGTGAAGGAGGAAGAGCTCACATGGGCGTATGGGAGTGTGGAAGCACAGATGCAGAAGCTCTGGCTTGGTCACGGGGAACACAGCGGCAGGAGTGGCACCGTCATCTCACCCTGCTTGTGCTTCCACCCAAAACCTGGTCTCATCTCCACACGGGAGAGAGACAGGAAGCAAGGGAGAGGCCCAGGCCACTGTGCAAAGAGGAAGTCAACCCCAAGGGGTAGATAAAAATAAAAATGCATAGTAAGAAATTTTTAAGTAACAAAAAGATTTTTTTTAATCTTAGAGAACATCCCAAGAGGTGAGAGCAGAAGGGGAAAGGGCCCCCCTTGGCCTCCAGGCCAGCTGACAACACTGACACTAGGCACAGGGATGCACAGTGCCTGAGTCTGTAAGTCGCCACCATTACACTTTCTTTACTGTCGGCAGGTTCTGTTTGGACAGGCTATTAGAACCGCCATTCTAAACATTCTTTCGATTTAAAAAAGATGCATCACTAACCTAAAAGCTGGCTTGGACTGTAGTTATAAAAACTTAGGAAATGAGGCCGAAGGAGCACACATCCTGTGATATAACCTGGAAAGTTCTGAAACAAAATCAATTTCATGATACCTTGTCTACTTTTCATTTTTCACTTTTCATAAAATACAGGCCCCCAAAAAAGGGCAATGACTTTGAGTTCTGTATTAAAAATGAGCTTCCTCTGTACACATATTTAAATCTTAGGAATTCTGATAAATTAGACAGTGACTAATCTGAGTTCCCTTCCTTTATTTATTCATTTAACTATGATTGCGTGGGGGTGACACAGGATTCCTCTAGATATTGACTGAATCATAATTAAAATATATTTACAAAATTTATATTTGTGAATAATTTTCAGAAACATATTTTCTGAAGAAGGTACAACAGCAAAATGTTCCTGGGTGTAGCTCATCTAGAGAAACACTGACCAATTTTAGCAGAAAAGATAGTGCAGAGGAATACTGCATCTGATTTCTGCATTTAGGTGCAAGAGAATTTTCATTTGGCTTTTCTTCCTTTCTTGACAGGTTTGGGCTAAAATATGGAGAAGTGCTCAGCCAGTGAGTCTGGATTGCCTGATGATGAACATTCCTTATATAGCATTTATCCAACAAACATTGGTTGAGCACCTGTACATAACAAGTCCAATCAAAGTGCCAGGGACTACAAAATGAATCAGACCTACCCTCAAGAAACTGCCATCTAATAAAGGAGTTAGACTCTAAAAAAAAATAATTACAGCATCTTCCAGTAAGACCATTTCTAAAGGTACAAAGTAGAGTAGTAATTATCCATTATGGTGTTTTGGGCTACAAATAGGAGAAAATGGGATTAGGTATGCCTTAAATGATAAGAAATGTATTGTCTCATCTGAAAGAAGTTCAGGGTAAGCTAATTCAGTGACTCAAAAACTCATCAAACACCCAGATTTTTACCTGGTCATTTTCAGCATGTTGACTGTTATCGTCATGGTTGGCTCTAATCATCACAAGATTGTTGCCACAGCTCCAGGCATCACATCTTCATGCAGAAGCAGAAAAAGAAGAGTTTCTCTTAACATATATTTCCTTTAATAAGAAAGGAAAACTGTTCCAGAAGTCTCCTAGCAGACTTCCCCTCAAGTCTCACTGGCCAGAATTGTATCTCAAGATGCCTAAACTAATCACTTGGAGGAGAAATCTGAGTCTCTGATTAACTCTGACCAACCATAAATCACCTCTTAGAGCTAAAACAGGATTATCCCCAGGGCACAGGCTACAGATGCTCTTATCAGAAAGGAAGCAGAAAAGCAGAAGGAGGGAGGAGGGAAGGGGGAGGAAGAGGACAAGAAGAAAAAAAAAAAAAAACTAGGCTGTTGAGGAGAAAGGTGTGCCATAAGTGGCCTAAACATCAGAGCATCATTCCTGCCTAGAGGCATCAGAAAAATCTTCCCAGAACAATGAAAACAAATGTTAAAGGCTGAGGAAGAGTCAACCACAAACACAGGCCCAACACTCTGCCTGCACATGGAAGAACCATTCCAACTAAATACAGACCCTCTTCCTCGTCAGGGCTCAGCCAAGAACAATGTCTGTCTTTTATCTCAAAAGAGGCAGCAGGTGCTGCCAACCCCGTCGAGGCTCGAGGCTATTCACCAACTGAGGTACCTAAGCCATGGTTGAGGCCTCACCTCAAATTTGTCCACCGCAGAAGAGTATAAATTGTTTTCTCTTCAAATACAGAGGGAATTAATAATGACCTTTAAAGTTTAACTTCATACAAAACTCAGTACCTTTCAAATTGTTGACAAGTGGCAAGAGAGAGCAACAACAACAACAAAATAAAAATAAATACACAGACTTAGAGAACAAACTTATGGTTACCAGGGGGGAAGGGAGTGTGGGAGGGATAGTTAGGGAGTTTGGGATTGACATGTACACACTGCTATATTTAAAATGGAAAACCAATAAGACCTACTGTATAGCACAGGGAACTCTGCTCAATATTATGTAACAACCTAATTGGGAAAAGAATTTGAAAAAGAATAGATACCTGTATATATATGTATAACTGAATCACTCTGTTGTACAACTGAAACTAACACAACATTGTTAATCAACTATACTCCAATATAAAATAAAAAGTTAAAAAAAATTTTTTAAGTAAATACACAAAGATTTCAGAGTGGACATTTGGTGATGCTGTCATTGACCCTTCTTTAGAGAAACATTGGGCTCCTAGGAAGGCAGAATAACTCAGGGCTCTCTGAGCCCAGCAGGTGCTGAGGAAGAGCCCATCAGAAAAAAAAGAGGGAAAGTAAAATTCACACAAAGTCCTCACACTGTTCCACTTGAATAGAAAATGGTACAAAGATGAAAACAGAGAAGGCACATGGCAAAGCCCAGTAACCTACAGCCCTGCTAAATAGAAAACACAGAGCCTCACCACAGGGCAACTCCATAAAGCCACTCTGGATGCTATTTTGCTAATTGTGTTTGCTATGACACCAAGCACCGCTTAGGCGGGCTCCCAGAGTGTCTCCATAACGGCAATCACTTGCCAGGAGGGAGAGTGATTTTTATTTGATATCCATACAAAGCAGAAGCAAATGAATTACCATAATGAGAAGCAACATAATGATGTAGAGATGTACAAACTGCCATTGTGTTTAATAACAACAAAAGCCTTCCCTTTTGAATTAAATTTGCAGGAAGATTCTTATTGAAGCATTATTGTACTGAAACCAAGTTGTTTAAAAAAAAAAAAATACAACCACACTCCAAAGTATTTCAGGCCTATGATTACTAGAAAGGTTGTTAGGAGAGTATTTTTCAATTTTTATTCTCAGTAAAATAGACTTAGTTGTAGCACTACACAGCTGCGATTTGTGGAGTAAATGGCAAAGCTAAATGTGCCAAAACCCAACATGTTCCCTGAGCAACAAAGGGATGGAAGGCAAATGTTACAGTATTATTGACAACACTGGTAATGCCTGTATAAGCATCTGCTTCATAAAGGAGAAAAAACCTACATTATAAACAAAAGGAATTTCCAAACAAGGCCTGCCAGCTCAAATTCTGGCTTTGATTTGAATTTTTACTTGTAAGTATAAGTATTTCCTGTTTTTACCTTATCCCTTCAAAATAATAAATTCTCTGATTTGCATTCTGGAAACCTCCCTATGACTGACTCCACTTTTTCTTTCTCTAAAATTATTTTCTATATTTTCTGATATTTACCTGTTTCCCACCACTTGATTTTTCAACAATGGATGAAGGTATTGTTGAATAGCATGGCATTAATTTAAACCTGTTTCCATGGTCATCCTGAGGGTGTTGTCCTCTTAGACTGGGTCCAGTATTTGAATGGAATGTGTCCTTCACCACCTTGCTGCACCCCAACCCTTTCAATGCTACCATTTATATCCATTTGCAATACAACAGCCTGGTTTCATTAATGGACAAACCCAGAGCTAAATCATGGCCCGCATTAGACTGAGCTAGACTTGGGCAAAATCTGAGGTGGAATATTATAGGACTAGAAATTGGGAGACTTGGGCTCTGGGTCTAGCTCACCACTAAAGGTGATGGAGGCAAACCAACTTCTTTGTGTCTGTCTCAGTGTTCCAGCTATAGAATAGGCATAATATCTGCTCCACCAACATCATAAGAGTGTCCTGAGAGTCAAATCATATTCAAGTGTTTGGTAAACTGTTATGACTATGTTCGTGAGAAACAACAGAGGTCTTTTAGTAAGCCCAAACCACACCCAGAGACTCATGTAATTTATAAGGATCCATATTTTGGTTTTTGTCCTTTTATCATCCAACAAATATTTATTGAGCTTCTTTAATTTATGATTATTCTATAACTTACTGATGCAAGGCACAATCCCTAGTGCTATGGAAATATGTATATCATGATGTCTGCTCTGAAGGAAGTTATAAACAAAGTGAGAGAGAAGATAAAAAGACAATGAGAAATAGAGTTTGTACATAAGTACCAATGGGAAACAGTGTAACACAGTGATAGTAAGTACAGGCCTTGGCATCATAACTTCTGGGTCTGAATCCTGGCTCTATCATTAAATTTGGCCTTGGCAAGTTACATAACCTCTCTCTACCTCAGTTTCCTCATCTGTAAAATGGGGACAATACTACCTACCTTATGAGCTGCTTGTGAGGAGTAAATGTGTTAATACATCAACAGTTCTTAGAAAGTGCCTGGCACATACGTGGGACACACAATGTTAGCTGAGCATCAAGACACCTTGTGGTACAATTATTAAGAGGGTGAGAGAGCATTAAAGATCATGGTCAAGAGTGGCTCAGGGGTGGGACTTGCCTGGTGGTCCAGTGGGTAAGAGTCTGAGATCCCAACACAGGAGGCCCGAGTTGGGGAACTTGATCCTGCATGCATGCCACAACTAAGAGTTTGCATGCCACTACTAAAGATCCTGCATGCCACAAAAAAGATCCCACGTGCTGCAACTGAGACCCAACACAGCCAAAATAAGCAAACAATAAATAAAATAAATATTTTTTTTAAAAAAGAGAGTGGCTCAGGGGTCCTGATCTAGGGTTAAAAGTTGGGAAGGCTCAGTGGAGGTAAAGTGAAGGGGATGAGGAACTAGACAGCGGAAGCATTCTGGACAGGTCAAATGGCTGCATTACGGTTCCAAGCCCAGTTTGTGTAAGACACATTTTGGGGTAGTATGAAGAGAAGAGTTAGGGTTTCCAAGTGGAGACAGTGGGGAGAAAGGGCATTGAAACTAGGTACTCTAGACGGGATGAGAGCTAACTGCTTACATATCCATGGCCAAAAGCTGGAGTGAGCAAGAGGGCCATATTTCAGAGCTTCCAGCAGACTTTATTTCTCTACAAACTACAGTTTGAATTTACCTTTGGAAGTGTACTGCTTTTGTGTTTTGGAGAGAAAAACAAGCACTTTAACAGGCTTTTTGCTCCTACAAAGATAAATCTAAATATACTATATCTGGAACTATAAAGTTCTTCACATTGGGATGTTAAACTGCTTTGCCTAATAATGTTGAGGTCATCCCATCAGGCTTGCATGAAATTCACAGGATTCTACCTATAGGAATGGAGAAAGGAAAGGAGGGAGAAAGGGACATAGGAAGAGGGTGAGGTACTAGTTAAAAATTGTGATCACTACTGCCACAGGAGAGGGTAGGAACTTAGATTCTGCTGTTCTATGGTTTTCAGATCCTGTGCCTTAAGTGGTATGAGTATCCCACTGAAGTTAAAATAAACCTTAACCCTGAACAGCTACTTCATCTGATGTTCTGTTGAGGAAATGGTGACCTATTCCAAACTTAAAGGGCCATCCAGGCCCTGCTAGGCTTACTGAGAAAGGTGTGTCCATCTGTAATGTGGCTCTCCTCCAAGTGGTTTCCAAAGTTAATTCCTTACGCAGATTTTGCCTAACACACTAACTTTAGAACCTAAACCTCAGAAAAGATCCAGCCCCAATGTACAAAAGATTGTTTTATTGTGGGTAGAGTTATTCCAACAGATGTTTATGGAGTAGAGGGGCTAGTGGAGACCAGTTATGAGGAGGAATACGGGCCTTCTTCAACCCTCTCTTTTGGGGGCTCATGTGCTGTGGCCTGAACTTCAGATAGGGAAGACAGCTACCATCTGTCTTAGTGAAGGGAGGTAATGAGGTCCCTGCAAAAAGGTTTCAGAACAGGAGCTGAGACGAGAGACACAGTGGGGCTCCTGAGGGAGAACTTGGCCTCTGGACTCTGCAAGAATTCATATCCAGTATTCAGAGTTAAGGGGTGGAGGAGTCTGCATTATAGTTTCTTCGGCTATCCCTTACTTTTCAGTGGAGTATTTGTTTTCAATCATGAGGCCTGATCCAGACTATGCTTTGGACCAAGTGGTAAAGGATCTCAGAAAACAAGATGGAGCAGGGGCCTAGTCAAGAAGGTCAAGGGGCCAAAGTCAAGAAGATTAGAGTGTCTGTGAGGAAGTGACCGGGTCTGGCCCGAGTACTATTGCCCCTGGTCAGGAAGCTTTCTGCTGAAAATATTCTACTTCGGTGAATACCTGTCCTCCACAAGCACATGTTAAATGGGAGCCACTGTACATTATCCCTGATCAAAGCAATGAGAAAATTTCTCTCAGAGGAGCAGGACTGGGCCCTGAGAAAGGGTGTTCTCTTTCCAACAGGAAGCCTTTTGGGAGCACCCAGAGACTGCCCTGTCATCCCACAGCACTGTGTGCCCCTCTCGCCACACTGGCTACTCATTACTATAACTGCCATTTTATTCTTGGGAAGAAAGAACCAAAGTGAAAGTTGCTGTGAACAACAGACAGGACTTGGATGCTGATGGGATGACTGTGGAGAAAACCATAGAAACTTCTCATTTCCTAGTTTGCTTCCTCACCCATCCCCATATGCACACTCCATCTCAGTGAAATGTGTCATTATTTCCTAGCTTGGATTTCACATGCCAACAAAAAAATTAGAACTACTTTATAAACACTGGTCTTAACGGTGCCAGGCAATTGGCAAGAAGTTATAGGAGTCCACAGTCTCTACTTGCTTTTTATTGCAGACAGCACATTCCTGGAGACCATGTCATAAAGTGGATCATTGAAAAGCAAATTACATTTTCCCACAGGAACAATGTTATAATTAGAGGCTGTATTCCTGACAAAGGACTTGGCTTCATGTAAATAGTAGACATGAAAGAAAATATTTCACAAAAGCAAAGATTCAAGAACTATAAATCTTTATAATTGTTTAAAATAATAAAATTTTCTCCAAGTATTATAAACCAGGCAGGATTAGAGGGAGTACACACTGATTATTCAGGGACTCCAATGTACCATAAAGTGTATATTAAATTATAACTACTGTGTCATAAATTAGAACCCGAAACTAACTTTAATATAGTCATTACACACTTAATTAACAATGGGAAAGCAGTGAAGTACCGTGGTTAAATGTGGCACTGGATGTTAGGAGATCTAACCTGCAGACTTGCCCCCTAGACTCGGAGCTCTGTAAAGCCAGGGGCTGGACCAGCCTATGTATGTAGGTAGTACCTGCACAGAGCCTGACTCGAAATCATCTTTACAATGAATCGTCCAGGTCTGGGTTGTCCTTTGAGTAGTAAATCACTTTTTCTGAGTTTTTGTCTCTTCATCTGCAAAACAAAGCAGCTGAGCTGTAAAATCTCTAAGGTCCCTACCAGCTCCAAGATTCTAGGACTGCCATTTTGCTCTCTTAGAATTCAGAAGAGTTTCTGGGTGTGGTCAGCTGTTACTTTGGTGAGCCTCAATTTGAACCTCTAGTATTCATCTCCTTCTGTAGTCCCCATATTCTGGGCTTGGCCACATAAATGGCTTTGGCCAATGGGACTTTGACAAGCAAGATACAAGCAGAGGCTTAATAAGCACTTGCACGTCAGGGCTTGTCCCCTTGGCACCCTCCCTCTTGGAACTCAGGTACCACGTTATGAGGAGCCCAAGACTCATAAGGAAGCCACATGGAGGAGAACCAAGAAATCTGGTAGACTTCCCTAGCAGAGCTCCCAGCCAACTGCCAGCACCAACTGCTAGTCATAAGAGTAAGCATCTTGGACATTACAGCCCAGTTGAGCCCCCAGATGACAGCAGCCCCAGCTGACATCATGTAGAGCAGAAGACCCTCCCAACCGAGCCCAGTCAACCCACAGAGTCATGAATAATGATAAAACAGTTGTTTTAAGACACTAAGCTGTGGGCTTTCCTGGTGGCACAATGGTTAAGAATCTGCCTGCCAATGCAGGGGACGTAGGTTCGAGCCCTGGTCCGGTAAGATCCCACATGCTGCAGAGCAACTAAGCCCGTGAGCCACAACTACTGAGCCCGCGTGCCACAACTACTGAAGCCCGCATGCCTAGAGCCCGTGCTCCGCAACAAGAGAAGCCACCTCAATGAGAAGCCCGCGCACCACTACGAAGAGTAGCTCCCGCTCGCCGCAACTAGAGAAAGCCCGCTCACAGCAAGGAAGACCCAACGCAGCCAAAAATAAATAAATAAAATAAATAAATTTATTTTTAAAAAAACCAAAACACTAAGTTTTGGGGTAGTATTATATAGCAATAGCTAACTGAAACTCTAGGACATAATTTAAATGGCTTTGGGCTTTTGTAAAAAACCAAACTGTCCAAGGAAGACTGAATAATGTCTATTTTTCTCTACGTGAATTTTCCTATACTGAGAAACATTCAAAATATTCCAATGATCTTAAACTCAAAACACTGCAGTAGTGCTCAATAAACGTGTAGTATATAAAGATGTTTCCTCTTCCTGAAAAATATTTTTCCTCTTTACTTTCTCTTGAGAAAGTAGAGTTGTTCAAATGCACAATCAAATAAAGGTCACAAGGAAATGATATGTGCTGTTCAGTCATTCTACTTGACACTTTGTTGACAGCTCTCAGAACACTCCCTCACTACTGATAATCCATAAAAACAATTATCAAGCAAAGAAAAGACTTTAAAATAAGAGTGTAGCCTTGTGTCTGGTAAGGCAGAATTTACTTTTTCCTGATAAAAAAGGTGTCGGCATTCAGAGCTGGGGAGAAATGGGCAAATTCAGATGAGACAGTAGGTTTTCCTAAAGTAAAGGGATGAGACCCACAACCTTTCTGTGGGAGATTCAAAATGACTGAAACCTATCAAGAGTGTCCCAGATCAAGGATCAGTGACAAAGGCAATGAGTCTACTGAAATAAAATTAGCATGGGGAGTAGAAAGGGACTGAGTCAGGGGGCCAGGCCCCGATGAAGTCAGGGAGTCAAAGGAATAGTGGTTCTGAACCTGTATTATGCTCTGGGGAAGCAGCTGTGTGAGTGAATAAGAAACGTCTGTCAAGCAGGACCACCTACTCAACTTTGATATGAAATTTTTCTGGCCAGCCATTAACAAGGGGTGGAGGGTGATCTTTCCTCAGACCTTGAAAAACCAACCTGGGGGTGGGACTGCACTGGCGCATAAGGCTTCAGACACTTTCCTCAGACACTGCCACACTGTCATGCCAGGTGAGTCAAGAGGCCTTCTGACTTCCCTGGTTTTGTTGTGTCACCATGTCTGCAGCTTGGCAATGCATTAACCCAAGCAGAAACATGTTCCCAGTGATTGTTACAACATGTTCTCACCCTTAGGGGGCATGTCTAAGCTCTGGCTCTAGCATCAAGATGGATCCTTAGGACACCAAGGCTCCTAAAGATTATCCCAGGAGTGTTAATCTTCCTCGGAATGTCGAGGAAGCTGGACATTCGGTTGGGTGAGATAGCTCAAGCCATTTAATTGGAATCCTAAAAAGAGATATGGTTTTATACCATATCTTTAAGCTGGTAAAGTAGGTTGTGTCCATTTGGGGCATTTCAAAACATCTCTCAGATTATCTAAGATGTGTATAAGAGGTACATAATCTTTAGTGAATGCCTCCATGTGCCAGGCACTGTTTTAGACTTTTACATATATTGTTCACTTAATTCTCACATATAATTATGAGGTCAGTATTTTACAGAGGAAATGAGGCACAAGGAAGTAATTTAACTTTCCTTTGGTTACACAACCAGTAAGTGGTGAGGCCAGAATTCAGAGCCAGCAGTGCTCTGAACTACTAAGCCACACTTGCTGCCTTCCTCACATCCCAAGTTTGATGCCTTGCTTCCACTGAATGTTAGAGGGCATATCACAAAGGAAGGCATCAATGAACCTGAAGGTGAGGGAGTACAGAATATACTTGCTGCTCTGCAGCAGGTATCTCAGGGACCTGCTTTCTCTGTATCTTCCATTCTTCCATTATAATTAATATACTCAATAATCTTATCCAGTAAGGATAAAACCTGTTTTTAGCACCTAACCAAACCTAGGTAAACCACCTGTCAACATCCTCACTGGAGCTTGTCACAATACCTTACAGTACATGAAATCAGTACATTAGGAGTGTGGTCCTGCCTTGCAGACAAAGTTCAGAATGTCAGCTCTCCATTTCTCCTGGCCTGGTTCATTCTGACTAGAACTCTGAAATACAGCTCCCTATATGCTTTGGACTCTGCATGTATATTGTTAGTATCAATCAGTGGCAGTATTTGCTATTGATATAACACCTCATATTTGTTAAGACCTTTTCTTCGGGTGTTTGTGCATGGCTGGTCTTTACAGCCACAGCTCTGCACTGACATCACCTGCCCAGGATTATTCTTTTCTTAAGACCTTTTCTTCGGGTGTTTGTGCATGGCTGGTCTTTACAGCCACAGCTCTGCACTGACATCACCTGCCCAGGATTATTCCTAAGGGTTAAATGATTTGCTTATGGCAATTGCAGGGGTGCGTGTTAGAGAATACAAGATGAGCAATAAAGAGAAAGTAGAGGAAGGGCACCACAGCCTACTGTTTAGGGGAGTCGGTGAAAAGCTCAGAGAACCAGCAGCTTGACTTTACCTGTTTCTATTTACGATCATAAAATTATTATTACTAATGAGCTTATTTTACATTTTATAGATCCTTTTCAGCTGGTGAGATCCCAAAGACTTTTGCAAACTGTGTGTGTGGCTTCACTGTTTTTGTGTAGCCATTGCTCTTTCTTCCCTCTTACTAACAGCAGAGGCAGTGACAATAGCAATAATCAATAGATAAAGCCAAACTGTAGACACTATCATTTCCCCCCCAACTCTGTCCAGTGTTAAAAGGGGCTAATCTTTGCCCCCGTGATCCATTTCCTAGGCAGGAAAAGGTGATAGCAGCTCAGCATCCATTGGTGAGGGCTGAATTCCTGCCTATTTAGACCACCAGGGACAATCAGAGCAAAATGAAACTGCAAACATCAACAGGGGAAAGGCTGCAAAGAATTCCGTCTAGAAATCTTAAGATTTGCTCACATTTGTTACAGTGAAATATAGATTTTAATGCCCTAAAGACTCTAAAACCATAATGCCAACTCTGAGAATGTGAAACACAAAACAAACAGGGTAAGGTCCTAAAGTATAAGATTTAGAGGAAATGAGTAGAAGGTTGAAATAGAAAAACACGGACATGTGTGGTGTAAACACAGAGAAGTCTCAAGGCTAATAGCCAGATTAAAAACTCTGAGTAAGCATCGAAATGCCAAATTCCCAAGCCCCAAGCCCCAGAAGCCAAAGTACCTTGCTGAGAGCATGCTGTCTTGGGGCCTGTTTCCCATTTGTTATTAAGTCTAGTTCTCTGTGGACCCAGAATCCTCTTCTTGAGAATCATGATCATCTGCTTGAATTAGAAGGAGATTTTTACTTACCTGGAAATTCTAAAGGCTGTATTTGGTATTAGCTATTGCTAGCTACCAGAGAAATTCAAGAAATACGGCCTTCTTTATCCTTTTCTCACCCTTAAAAAAAGTGGATTCGATTCTACACAGTTTGGTGGTGCTGTACTTTATTTCTAATTATTTTAATTATGTAACAAATACATTTATAGCATTTACCATGTGCCAGACACTGTTCTAAGTGCTTAACAATATCACTCATTCAATTGTTACAAAAACCCTAAGAGACAGTTACTATTGTTTTACATAAGAAGAAATGTACAGATGAGGAAACTGAGGCACAGAGAGGGTAAGTAACTTGCATAAGATCACACAGCTAATGAATGGTGAAGCCAAGATTTAAACTCTAGGAGTCTGACTTAAGTCCATGTTTTTACCACTCTGCTATGCTCTTCCCTTATATGTGCTAAATTATGCACACAAATTTTGAGAGGCAGTTTTCCTCCCATCTTATTAACCTTAAATGCTAAGACATTTTTCTCCTAAAGGAAGGAGCCATGCATTCATTAGTGGTGCTTCACTTTTGTCTTTCTTTAACTGCTTTATAACTTCAAAAAAGGGAGGGTGGGTAAAGTTAGAAAGGGTGTGACATACACAGGAGGACGGAACAGAGTGATGAGCACTTGGGTTCAAATCCTGGCTTTGCCACTTAGTATTTGTATGACTTTGAGCAATGTACTTAATTTTTGTGCCTCAGTTTCCTGATCTGTAAAATAAGTATAATAATATTACCTACCTCATAGGTTGTTGGGAGAATTAATTGAAATAATACATGTAAAGTACTAATAGCGACTGGCTCTAGGGAGCACTCCATGAAAACTGCCTATTACACTGAGAAATTGGGCAGTGGAATATAATGAGAATTAAATAGAAGACCTAAAACAGACAGAGCCATCTCTCCTTTTCCCTAGCAGTTCTCTGGGGAAATTTGTGTATGGTGCCTACATCAATGAGAGCAACAGGAAGGCCTGCCCACCTTTGAGGTATGAACTGCAGTGTAATTTCTGAAATCCCCACCTCTTGCCTCAGAGGGCCCAACTCAGCCCAGCCAGCCCCTGCTCTCCTCCCTGTACTTCGTGCAGACCCAACTCAGTACCACAGTCCCCACTGGCCACCAGAGTGGAGCTGCTGCTTA
Organism: Phocoena phocoena; assembly: GCF_963924675.1. Taxonomy (NCBI): domain Eukaryota; kingdom Metazoa; phylum Chordata; class Mammalia; order Artiodactyla; family Phocoenidae; genus Phocoena; species Phocoena phocoena. The sequence goes on from NC_089221.1 coordinate 49,275,340, forward strand.
GGCTACCATGTGGGCAATTGTGAGTGCCGACTGGCTTGGTCTGGAGTCAGGGCAGGAATCAGCCCTGGGACCAGGTATCTGGGAGGAGTGGTACATAGTCCTGCCAGAGCACTATACTCCATGGTGAATTCTGCCCCTCTGGGAAGCGGGCAGGAGAGTCCAGCCTGAGGCTGCCAGACTGAGGCCCCAAGGATGGCAGTTTCTACTTTTGGTTGTTTCTCTTTTCCTTTTGCTTTTAATTACATAAATAATGTATGCCTGTTGAAGAAGGACTGTGAAATAATACAGTAAAAGCCCTTCCTTACCCCACTGCCTTATCGCACTCCCCAGAAAAAAAAGCCAGTTAGCAATATAGAGAGTTCCTTATCATTTCAGACTTTTGTACACCTCTAGACACCCACAGAGTGCTCTCTTTTTACCAAAAAAAAAAAAAAAAAAAAGGAGGGGGAGGACCATCCATACTGTCTACAGCCTTCTTCACCTTGTTTCCCTTAAAATATACCACCTACACCCTTCCAAGACAGAACACTTAACTCATTTTTACCAACTGCATTTTTATCCATTGTATAGAGCTTCAAATTTTAACCTTTGCCCCAATGACAGTCATTTTGGTTTTTGTTGTGGTTTGATTTTTTTGCCATAATATTCAGTGTTCCTGAGAAAACCCTCATACATGTATACAGCATTTCAGCAAGAAAGATTCTTAGAAATGCAACTGCTGGTTCATAATATGTATGTATTTTTTTTTAATATGTGCTCAAAATTGAGAATAACCATTTCCTAAATAATATGCAAACTCCTGTTATGATTGCTGTCAAAAAAAAAAAAGGTGACTGGTAAGAAATTTACACTTCAAAGGAAGGGCACTGATGAATACTTCTTTGTTTTAGCATGATGTTTTTCTTATTTACATAATTTTTTTAAAACCTCCTGGTTTGGAGAATACAACATTAAGATATACCGTGAAGCAAATCACATTTTGTAATTAAAACTTAGGAGATAAATCAAAGGAAGACAAATGAACCAGTTCCAAAGTATTCTGCTCAATAATGATATGTGCTCAAACCTCATCATTGCCTGACATTTCCCTTCAGTGGTTCTCACAGTTATTCTAAGCAGTTGTTTAAGCCCCAGACCAATCTGAATCAGAATCTTTGGAAGTGTGACTTAAGCAACTGTTTTCAAATGTTTCCAGGTGATTCTGAAATATGGTGAGATTGAGAACACAGCTACAGTCCTTCCTTTTTGGAACATCTGAAATTTTAGCAGAAAAGTAACATAATCGTTCGGTGGCATGGCAATAATAAAAGAACATTAAATAATAAAAGAATATCAAATTCTCTAAATTTTAAATAGATTGAATTTACAAAAGAAATGCAACTTCAAATATTCTTTTATTTTCTTGAATTAATCATCTTGCAATAAATAGTTGTTCGCAACACAGAGATTAAAGAGACCAGAGTAGTGGTTACTAGAGAGGAAGGGGAGGGGAGAGGACGAAATGGGTAAAGGGGAGCAACTATATGGGGATGGATGGAAACTAAATTTTTGGTGGTGAGCATGCTGTAAGATATATAGAAGTAGAAATATAGTGCTGTACATGTGAAACTTATATAAGGTAATAAACCAATGTTGCCTCAATAAAAATAAATCTAAAGAAAAATGTAAGTACATAAATTACATACATACATGCACACACATACATAGTTGTTGTGACTCTAACCAGATCAGAGTATCTGTGACAGGCAGATGTATCATTCTAGAGAAATCAAACGATAGAATAAGTTGAAATGTTGAAGAAAAGAAAGAAGGACAGCAGATAGAGCCAGGCAGGGTTAACACATATAGTGTCAGTCAAATAGAAGTTTTTGAAGCCAGAAGCCACAGAAAAATTCTTTGGAAGGCCAGGGCTCTCTGAGCTTCAATTTTTAAGAATAGATAGGCTCTGTCCAATGATAGATAAGAAGACTTGGTAAATGCTTATTATTATGGTGGTAGTACAATCACATCCTAAGAAAGGACAAAATAATAAGAGAAGAGATTATCAGCACAGGAGGAGGTCAGGCCAGCAGCCAGCTCCAGTTCTTATCAAGAGCCAGCAACGATTTATAAAGTCATAAAAGGTGACTGTGGAAGAGGGACTTGGAAGGGACAGTTACAGGATTAAAACCCAGTCCCTCTTCTGCATAGAGTGTGAGTGAGGTGTCCTTTATCTTTTTCTCCTACTAGAATCTTTGTGTCAAATGAAAAGTAAGCTATTTTAAACCAACAAGGGAGGTTTTATGCCAGTGGGTGCAGTGCAGTTGCTTCTTTTCCTAATAGTTAATGAGCACTCCGTATTTCAAGTCAGTTTAACTATAACCTGATACATCATATCCAGTGATTCCTAGGTGATTAAGCATTTAGAATTCTGTTTTCTAATTTTGTTATAAAAACGGCATTCCACTCCTTTCCAACCTCTTGTCAAGACTAGGGTGTAGTTATGAGGCTTAGAAAATCCATTTGGTAAACATCCACAGATGGAGTCAACCACATTTTGATGAAGAGTGGAACAACACCTGGAATCCTAAAACTAGAAAACAGTGATCAGGATAAGAAAATAGATGGTAACCCCAGGGATATTAGCATCCCTGCTCCTGGTCAGGACCAAGCTTCAGGGCTTCCAAGACAGAATAAATGAGGAACTCAAAACAAGCTAATCAAACACTCTGCATTCAACTTAGTTTGAAGAATTTGCCCAAAACCAGACAAAGGACTTTGTGTAATAATAAACAAAGCAACACAAAAACAAAAACATCCAAGTATGACTTTCCAACACCATTAAGATAAAGATAGAGGCCCCTTCGCCAGGAGACAGAATACTCCCGCCTATATCTCCTTCAAGGATGTATGTTGTGTATCAGCCTTACTACCATGACATCGAAATAATAATTTTAATGGTAAAATTGTATTTATTGTTTCCCTGAAAGGTTGTCAAAATCTCATGGGCTATTGTGCACATCTTAAAACAAAATTCTAGACTCACTACAATTTTTTTCAATAAATATATATCACCTTGATAAAGTCTTGGAAGCAAAACAAGAATAGGGCAAGAACGGAGTAATGCTATTACAAAAAGTTAGCTAGTATTTCAGAGAGTACCAAAGTTAAACCCTCTCAGTGGAGGATACATGTGAAAGGAAATACACACAGTATAGTTACACAGGCACCTGTTTCTGGGAAAGAAACAAGGTGACTTAGAGGAAGAAAAGTATCACGGCAGAAGCAGACAGTTTTGAAGGTAAAAACAAAGGTGACTCTGATCCACAAAGCAGGAGGGATCCCCCAAGCACACACAGTAAGAAATAGAAAAAAGAAAACAGGGCAGGGAAATTCACATGGTGTACATTCTAGACAATTTAGCTATGCTATTCTAGTATTGATTTTTAGTTTTTCTTCCAAGCTTCTTTGTGGTGAGAGCTAGACAGAAATTAAACTAACAATTGGACAAAGAAGTTTTAACAAAAGCACACAGTGATTGTTTCTGCTCCCTAACCCATGCCCCACACTGGTTTCAGCTAAGGCCTCACACCTGTTTGCCGGACTACTGCCCCATGAGAACAATGGGTCTGGATTTGTTTGTTTTTTTTAAAAATTATTCCTCTAATTTGACTAACCATGAGGCTGGCTTGTATGTTTACAAACATTAAGATTCGGATTGAATTTCCAATCTTTATGGTCACCCAGTCTCTCAGTATCCCAATAGGCCCGGGAGTGTTGGTCCCCTTTCAGGTGAGAGCCTACCTTCTAAATACCTCTCTGACTTTCAGGCCAGATTCTCATTGGACTTTTGTAGGGTGAAGAAGGTAATTAGAATATGAGTTGGAGAAAGAATGGAATAGAAGACAAAACACTGCCCATCTCCCTTTAACATCAAATACTATACATTTACAAAGATCCTTTGTGGGAAGAAAGAGAGCAGCTACTCATCACCAACCTGGACCATTAATGGAGGAGCAGCGGTGAACTGCCTGGGCAGAGGACATGGCTTGAACATAACATCCTTCCTCTCTCACACTGTTGCCTTCCAGGGTCCTCCTGTTTCAGGAATGGTGGGGTCCACATGTTGATCCCCACTGGGTTTCTAGCACAGCCAGCCAGCTTTTAATGGGGAAAGACACAAAAGGGACTAGCAACTATTTCAACCTCTTCCTCTAAGTGAACATTCTTTTATTCCCTTCCCTTCTGCATTATCGTTGCTATGGTACTTTAAACTTCTCCCATCATTAAGCCTTCTGAGTGAAATATTGAACTGATTAATGTGGCATTTTCCACTAAACTGTTTCAGGAAATGTTGCACCTTACCAGTGGGATGCTTTTGAATAATGTAATCTCCTTAGTATAATTAAAACTAAGTTCTGAAGTTAGTACCTTTTCTCCCTGGAGGCACTCATCAAAATGTCAAGTGTTCCTTCTAGTAGAACTGCAATCCCATAATACAAACAAATATATTACCCACTGCTCCTCACTAGCAAGAAGCCCTTGTTGCATTTTTTGTCACTTCATTTCTAACCTGAGCTAGCAGCATAAGAAATATGTTCACCGGAAGCCACTGTGACCTCAGTACCCAGAGCAGCCTTCCATGCTAGCTGCCCGGTTTGCATTTACTAATATTTCTTTTGACTATTTGTCTTCAACAGATGAACTTTTTGTTGTGCGTTGTTATTTACATGTAAAGAACAGTGTGGCTCTAAAAGTCATTTGCTCTCCTAAAGCTTTCTGCTTAGTTTAAAAGGAAAAAAAAAAAAAATCAGGGACACAACGCCCTCTTCTGGCTGAGAAGCATTTAGAGGACTGTGAAAACCTGAGCAGCATTTTACCGTGTTTTCGAAGACTACTTGGTATACGGTGAATAATAAACAAGTAATCAGCATCACTGTCGAAGTCTGCACCATAATTCTCTCTAAAAATAAGGTAAGGTCCAGCCTCAGAGGGCTGGTCCCAGATGCCCAGCTTTTAGGAGCTCTGGAGGGAGGAAAGTAGGTGGACCATTCCCCAGGTGAGCTTTGAAATTAATGAGAGAAATTGGTGTCAAGAGACCCATCCTTCTCTGGAACAAATATTAAATCCAAGACAAGGATAAGTTCACTCTAAAGGTTCAGGAGACTTCTCTTTGAATGGATAGCAGAGAGAAGTTGGTATTTCTTGCTAATTACTGGCTTTCTCTAGAAAAATCTGAGGTTTCAAAGGCTTCCAAATAGCCATATATTATTTTCCGATGATTATAATTACTCTAACAGTTTGCTTCCCCAAGATCATATTAGAGTCTCCTCCAGAACCCACACCTGCCTTTGAGAGGAGCCCCATCCCCAAACCAAGTGGCCCTGCCAGTCTCCATCTGGGAAGAAGGTGGGAGGAAGTGACAAGGAAAGCACAGACACTGGGAGACAAAAGGAGCCCAGCAGGACTTTGAAAGAGAAATATTCAGTGCTGGAACGTGCTTCTTACCAAATAATGTTTTCACTCTCTAGAAAAACATGCTTTTTTCCAGTCTGAAGGCCAGGTTGGCTGCCACTTCTCTTCTCTATGCCTGCCAACTACTCATTAGCAACAATGAGTGACAGGGTGACTGCAAATGAAGAAGGAAATGGGCATGCAACAGCAAAGGGAATTATGAGAAGGGATCAATGAGGAGAAATTTAGTATCAAGCTGGAGGCTGCCCTCTTCACTGGGAGCTTCAGGATGAAGAAAAAGTTGAGGCCAGCAGAGCTGAGGAATGCTGTCTCCTGGCCACACAGTTGGGCAGAGGCCACAGGATGCATATACATGGGGACATGTACACCTGGGGATGTGTGCAGCTAAAGATGTGCGATCCATGGCAATGGCTGGGGCAGGATATTTTCTATACCTGACCAATAACAGAAATTCTTGGAGTGAAAAATTCCAGAAGGTAGTTTTTCAGAACATCCAAGTTAAAGCTCTTGGGATGACAAGTATTACAATAGAAACCCTCTTTAGCATAACTTAAGCAAAAACAAGAATTAGAAAGACTTGTTCAGTGTCTTATACTCTCCAAGAGCAGGAATTACAGTGGGGTCTGGCTGCTTGTGTGCCTGGAGCCAAGCACTAAAAAGCAGTTAAGAAAAGAGGCAGCTGGCCCTGCTGCCTGCCTAGCTCTGTTCCTCCAGAGCCATAAGGATTCTCACCTCCCTGCTTCTTTCTTTCCTCTCTAACTTCTGCATCCTGTGTATATGTCTGGGGGCCACAGCCTCAGAGTTTAATTGTCCTCAGTTCAAAGGACCTATAAAATGAATAACTACTATCCATTCATTCCAATTCCAAACTTCCAGGAGAGACAATTTGCTCCATCCTGCTTAGGTTCACCTGTTTTCTAAGCGGCCACACACAAAAAAAGAAAGGTCATGCACTATAATCATGGCTATCAGGATTCACCCGGGGACGATGGACTGGGAAAAAGATCTAAATGATAAACACATTTTCACATTGACTCTAAAGGGCCTTCAAGTGCAGCTGAAGTGGTTTTATGAAATGGCAAAATAATGAGCAACTTTTTGGAAAAAAAATTGTTGAGATTTTTGCCTGTTTCTGAAAATTTTTAAAAAGGAGGAAGAGAGGAAGGGGCACCAAACTGAGTTCTACTATACAGTGGAAAAATAACTAACTTGGGAGCTAGCTGATCTTAGTACCACTCCTGGCTCCACCAAATTATATGTGAACAAATGATGTAAACTCCTAACATGGTTTTCTCATTATAAATAAGAAATGATAGTAGTTACCCTGTCTATGTCACAGAGCTGGATAAGAGGTAGATGTACACATAAGAGAGAAAGGAATTAGGAAATTTTCCGTGTTCTATTGCTAACAACTATAGGTACATAGAGGCTTGGGACTATGTTACAACTGGCTACAAGAAAGAAAAACAAGAGAGTTGCTCCAATCACCACCAGCCTTATTTGTAGGCCTCTGGAGGAACTCAGCTGTAAATTTTTAGAGAATTAAAGTCTTCCAAAGCTACAGCAGTTGCTAAGGAAGTAATATAGTTAATAATAAAAACTAGGTGGAGATTGATATTGGTGGGTGAGATAGGGAAGCTCCCACTGATACTCACTGGGTCAGAAATGTGCAAATCCTAGGCTGGTGTGTTGGATATAACCCTTTGTTCAGCAAAGTGATTTAATGAGACTAAAGTGATGCTTTCCTAAATTGAGTTAAGGCTGGTTACTCCCACCCAAGGTGTGAAGGGGCCGGGGTGGGGTGACATCTGCCCAGCCCCTGTGGATTCAGCTGACTTTTGCTGGCTCAGTATCTCCCTCCTCCCCCAACATTCTTCATGCATCCCTTCTTGAAGATGCACGCTCAAAGAAAATGACTTTCCCAGCAAAAAGACCATTCTTCTGGCAAGTGTATCTTCCCCAGTTTGTTATGAGACCTGATAAGATAATGGATATAAAAATGCTTTGAGGGCTTCCCTGGTGGCGCAGTGGTTGAGCGTCCGCCTGCCGATGCAGGGGACACAGGTTTGTGCCCTGGTCCGGGAAGATCCCACATGCCGCGGAGTGGCTAGGCCTGTGAGCCATGGCCTCTGAGCCTGCGCGTCTGGAGCCTGTGCTCTGCAACGGGAGAGGCCACAACAGTGAGAGGCCCACGTACCGCAAAAAAAAAAAAAAAAAAAAAAAAATGCTTTGAAAACCATAAAGCACTACACAAATATAAGTTACTATAATTATTATGATTAACAGTGTCATAAAGGGAAACCATTAAATCAGTCACACAAATTGACACATGAACTCGGTACATAAAAGTAATCAAGCAGGGAGCCTAAAGCAATTCGATCATCTTCCTCTCCTTCCAAGTTCCTTTCCATTAAGCTTTTGCGGGTTTGTACATCCATAAAATCAGAGGATATATTTGGCTCCAGGCTTTTGCTCTCTCAGCGGAATGGAGGAATGCCTCCTTTGATTATTCCTTATTCCGAATCCAGGAAAAGGAAAATGTATGGAAAGGGAAAATGTATGTCCATCTCTGGGACACACACCATGCTGCCTACGAAGTGTTCCAGAGAAATGTCAAATCAGAGCTGAATTCTGGTTCTTCTTCAAGTTCCCTGCAGCCACAATGGGGAATGTAAGTGTAGAAGAGGTGAGAGAAGGAGGAAAAGAGAAAGGCAGAGATAAGAACAGAGAGGGACACAGTCAGAAACAGGGACTACTCTGTTCGGTGGAAATTCTTGTGGCTCAACAGAAAGCAAATGAAAGAACAGCAGTCATTCCTGCAGCTAAACATTATGAGGGGCCCTGAAGTACAATGATCTTATGCCAAAAATAGGTAAGCAGCACATAAGAGTCACTTTCAGCTAGCAACTAGTACAACCTGAGGGTTTAGTTCAAAGACAGACATTTTTAAGCAGTAAACAGACTGAAATCCAGATTGGAGGACTCTGGTGAAGGACAATGAAGACTTTTCCAGTCAATTCATGTGGATGTAGGTAGAAATTGGAAATGAGTCTGTTTACATGAGTAAAGTAGGTCCTTTGACAATATGCAAAATTTGTATTTCATGAAATAAAAGATGATGGAATTGAAGAGAGGAAAGCATAATTTGTTACTGGCTATGAAGAGGATATAAAGACTGGAAAAGGGAGGTGATGAGCATTTGGGGAAGATATGCTTGCAAGTTCCTAAATGTTAGTTTGCAAATTCAAAGCTCAGGAAACCTTTTCCCTTGGATTCCTTTTTTGCAATTAGAGTATGCTGACTGAGTTCTGTGTTTATCTGCAGTTCCTAAAATAATGGCCTTCTATTCAAACTCACTAGATTCATAGTAATGACCATTCTAGAGCCTATGTCCAAAAAGACATAACTCTTATTAAGATTAACAAGAACGATAAATAAGTGGAAAAACAATCTTATAGAATTATCTTTTGAAAAATAAAAACACATGTAACTTATTTTACTTCTTAATTGGGCTTTTAAAATATTAGGATTACTCTTTTCCTTACTTTCCTTATAGCTTCTAAGAACGTAACTCTTAGCTCCTTCTCACAGGAATAGTGGGAAAATGAAGTTTAGAGTCAGAAGACCTGAGTTTAAGTTCTAATTCTATTGGTAGCTAGTTGTAATACCTTGAGAAGTCACGTAATGTTTCCAAGTATATGAAATGAGAGTGACGGTACACATCCTTACTACTTCAAGGAGGGAATGTACAGAATAGATGAGAATATGTATGTTTAGGAGTGCTGTAAACTATGCAAAGTCTTACACAAGTAATAAACCAATTTTAGAGATCACAGAAATACAACTGGAAGGTAACTTAATGTCATCCTGTCCTAAGATTTTTAAGTCTTTTAAGATGAAAGACCTTGTCTTAGTCATTGCAAGCTGTTATAACAAAGTACCACAGACTGAGTGACTTATAAACAACAGACATTTATTTCTCACAGTTCTAGAGGCTGAAAGTCCAAGATCAGGGCACCAGCACGGTCAAGTTCTGGCAAGAGCCCTCTTCCAGGTTGCAGATTACAATCTTTTCATTTTATCCTCGCATGGTGGAAAAGAGCAAGAGAGCTCTCTGGGGTCCCTTTTTTAAGGGCACAAATCCCATTCATTAGGTACATAGGTACCTTCAATACCTATGTACCTCCCAAAGGTCCCACCTGCAAATAGCATCACTTTGGGGGTGAGGATTTTGACATATGAATTTTGGGGAGACACAAACGTTGAGTCCATAACAGACCTTTTCTCCAAATAAAATCATATGTAAATATGATTATGTAAAATAACAAGCAGGGTTGTTCTATTAAAGCAAGGAAGGGGGAGGTACCAGATCCCAGCAAGATTAACATCACAACCAACCCCAGCCCCACAGCCTCACAGTCCAACCTCCACTCCTGGGAGAGAGAAGAATGCAGCCTTTAGCTATTATTCAATGCACAAGTTTTAAAATTCACTGATAGGGACTTCCCTGGTGGTGCAGTGGTTAACCTGCCTGCCAATGCAGGGGACACGGGTTAAAGCCCTGGTCCGGGAAGATCCCACATGCCGTGGAGCAACTAAGCCCGTGCACCACAACCACTGAGCCCGCACTCTGGAGCCCACAAGCCACAACTACTGAGCCCACGTGCCACAACTATTGAAGCCCACACGCCTAGAGCCCATGCCCCGCAACAAGAGAAGTCACCACAACAAGAAGCCCGTGCACCATAACGAAGAGTAGACCCCACTTGCCTCAACGCAGCCAAAAATAAATAAATAAATAAATTTAGGAAAAAAAAAACTCTCTAGTATTTTCCAACCTCCTTAAATTACAGTTGAGGAAACTGAGGTCACAGAGTGGGTTACAATCAGTTCTGCTATAAAATATGTTTCTAAAACAGCAACTAGTTTATACATGATTGATATATAGGGGAATTATGTCAGTAAAATATGGATATTAGGTTATATATGGTTTTTTTATTAAGCAAGGGAAGCCAGTATAATAGGAAGAAATAAAAGGAAAAGCCCTCAGCTTGGCTGCTATACAGGCAGAGCCCTTTTAGTTCTATTTAAAATTAATAAATACAGGCATACCTTGTTTTATTGCATTTGCTTTATTTCACTTTGAAGATACTATGTCTTTTTACAAATTGAAGATTTGTGGCAACCTTGTGTCGAGCAAGTGGGTCAGTACTATTTTTCCAAGAGCGTCGGTCTACTTTGTATCTCTCTATCACATTTTGGTAATTCTTGCAATAATTCAAACTTTTTCATTATTATTATATTTGTTATGGTGATCCATGATCTGTAATCTTTAATGTTACTATTGTAATTGTTTGGGCATTATTTTAGCAATAAAGTATTTTTTAATTAAGGTGTGTACATTTTTTTAGACAATGCTATTGCACACACAGATTATAGTATCATGTAAACATAAATTTTACATACACTGGGAAACCAAAAAAGTTGTGTGACTCTAAGATAGTCCCTTAATTGCTGTGATCTGGAACCAAACCTGCAATATCTCTGAGGTATACCTGCATGGCTTTCAGCTTGTGGCAGGTTGCACTTCCTTCTGTGCCCACAGTAGCCTCACTAACTCAGAGCTCCACTTTCATCTACATTATCTCAGTGTCCTCAAGTCAGCATTTCCACTGGATTGTTTTTTGTGCTTCTTAAATACCCCTTAGTGGCCTCTAGCCATGCCAACTACCTGGGCTTTGCCAAGAATCTACAAGAGTACTGTATAAGTCAGCTCAGGCTGCCATAACAAGACTTCAGGCTGGGTGCCTTAAACAACAGAAATTTATTTTTTCACAGCTCTGGAAGGTGGAAGTCTAAGATCAAGGTGCCCACAAAGTTGGTGTCTGGTGAGGCCTCTCTTCCTGGCTTGCAGAGGGCCACCTTCTCATTGTGTCCTCACATGACCTTCTGTGTGTGCAGAGCACTCTCTGGTGTCTCTTACTCTTCCTAAAAGGACACCCATCCTATCTCATTAGGGCTCCACCCTTATGACCTCATTTAACCTTAATTACCTCCTTAAAAGACTACTTCCAAACATGGTCACACTGGGGTTTAGGGCTTCAACATATATATGGCGGAGGGGGTGGGGGGTAGACACAATTCAGTCCATAACAGGCACCAATTATGTTTTTGTTAGTGTTCTTACTGTTGCATCAGTTTTGAGTGGTCTATCCCTCACCCTATATTTCCCAGAGGAATAGACCACTCAAAACTGATGCAACAGTTTTGTTGTTGTTGTTTTTTTGTGGTATGTGGGCCTCTGACTGTTGTGGCCTCTCCCACTGTGGAGCACAGGCTCCGGACATGCAGGCTCAGCGGCCATGGCTCACGGGCCCAGCCTCTCCGCGGCATGTGGGATCTTCCCAGACCGGGGCACAAACCCATGTCCCCTGCATCGGCAGGCGGACTCTCAACCACTGTGCCACAAGGGAAGCCTATAAGATATTTTTAAATGCCTAATGTTGGTGAAGATTTGAGGAAATGGTCACTCTCTTGGTGCTAAAATAAAATGGTCACTTCTGGTGCTAAAATAAAATAAAACTGGCACAACACTTATGGATAGAAATTTAACAATATATATCAAAAGCCTAAAAATTCTGCATGTCACTTGATTCAGACCTTCCATTTCTAGCCATTTATCCTAAAGAAACACCAAACCACAGCTTCCAGGATATTTACCAAAACATTACAGTTTGGAAGTTTGGTATATCACATGATAAAATTCTATAAAGGTATTAATATAATAATGTAGCACATGGAAATACACATTTACTATAATAAGTGAATGAAAGTGAATTAAAATTATATAAAGGATATCTCGTATGATCCCTTTTTTACTAAAATATTACACCATAGGTTATAGATATACTTAGAAGGAACATTAAAAAATTACCTCTGGGTGGTATGATTAAGGCTGATATTTATTTTCTTCTTTCTATTTATTCATTTTCCACAATGAACAAGCATCATGTGTAAAAAGGAAACACACACACACAAATTTGTCTTTCAACTGTTTGAAGAATAAGAACTGTAAGGTAAATTAGAACCTTTATCTAAAATGTTCATGTACATCCATCACCCATAGAATTCTCTGCATGCTATGAATTCCCTAAAGAATATTCTCCTTTCAGATGAAGAAGCAACAAAGGGATTACAACAACAAAAATCTGTTTCTAGACAAACAGTCCTTATTAGACAACCAATTACCCTATCTTCTCTTATTTTCCATCCCCGCAAAAATGAAGAAAGGGGAAACCAACAATACAGCTTAACAGTAACACTTTCCTAGCAGAATATTTTCTGCTGTTTTCCACAAGTTCAGTAGCTGGAGAGGCCAAGGAACATCCTTAGGAGTGCTCTGAAGGTGATTTTAAACATCGGCATCATTCTTGTCAAGTAAAGATAGTGTTTCCTTGGGAGACTTGAACAGTTCTTTCAGAGTTGTTCAGGTCTCTGAGGCAAATATGTATCCAGGCACTGTGGTGGAGAGTATTTGCCAGCGAGAATATCAATGCCCAGGTACACACGCAGTATGTGTTTTGCTACAAATGTTTTCCCAGTAAACAAGAATGGAGCCATCAAAAGAAAGGGAATGCTAATTTTAACTCAATTAAATTCAAACAGAAATGCTTCCTTTGGGTGTAGTTACCTTTTGGTAAGCACACTGATTTTGGAGACTTGTATTATTTACCCACAAATTGTTTTTGAAGTATCTCCGGCACTGAGAAGTTGAAATCAAACACATCTCTCCTGCAGCTCTCTCCCAGTCCATCAAATATTGAGGGTGGAATTTAATGGGGCCATTATTGTTCATCACCTTTCTCTAGTCAAGAGAAATGCACACTCGATCACTGTTGCATAATAGAGCATTCCTGTGCACGGTTCATTGACATGAAAGGGGATGCCCAGAAAATCAGGAATCACTTGATTCTGTGGGTCCCTCTTCCAGTCCACATTAGGACCACTAGCCAGAAGAAAATGTATCAAGATCAGCTGCTGACCAGGATATCAGTCTGGGCAGAAGAATGGACTCTGGAACCTGGGCTCTGTCCAAAAGGTGGGAGACTTAGCTCTAGACTTCATTTTAAAATATGCCTCTGGCCCTGAGTGGCCTCAGGCTCTCAGGCCACAGGGGAAGGGAGAGGTAGCAGAGTTTGAGTCCCTGCCAACCTAGCTTAAACAAAGGGAGGATAGCAGTCTCGAGCCTAGAGAGAGAGAAAGTAGTTGGATCACTTCCAAGAAAAGAAAAAGCTTCCAGAGATGACAACCATAGACTGTAGCCCGGCATCTTAAACAAACAGATCAAAGGTGGTACAAGGATCCCTGCAAATGGTTGCTCACCTTCCAATGCATGGGTCACTTAACATCCAGTGCTTGGGTTTAGATTTGCTGTCATTGTTTTTATTGTTGTCTGGGGTGAGTTATTGGATTGAAAGCAATTTGGATATTGTCTCCTCCATGGGGTTCTGCAGCCAAAAAGTGATTGATGAAAAACAGGGGTTTGGGATGAGTGATTCCAACATAGCCTTCCTCAGAGCAATACAAATGATAAGGCTGTTACTTGGGAAAACAACAGCCATAAGAGTGATTTCATTGTCTCCAATGGGGAAGGGTGGGCATAAACACTAAGTACAGTTCATGACATTGGGGAATGACAGATGATAGGACGCTACAGAGTCTTGTTTCCTCATAAGGATTTCTGAGTGTTTGCAAAGCCATATTTTTATATAGTCCAGGAGGCAGCGAGACAACTCGGCAGCAGTCCTTAATATTGGGACAGCACTTCAAATTTTACCAAACACTTTAACACACATTATCACAATTATCCTCAAACTCACACTCCTATTGTGTTCAGAGAGGTAAATAATTGGCCTCAGTTTACCCAGCCAAGAATGTTCCTTCCGATACACCACCACTCCCACTCAGAAAGTGGAAATCAGGAGTCGAGAGATGTTATTTCTTTCTCACCAACTATTTAATGAACATGTGTTATATCTCAGTTCCTGTTCTATGCAATGGGATTCTTAATAATAATGTAATAATACTTATTTTAAAATAAGGATTGTATGACTAAAACCTGGCGACATGTTTAAAAGCCAGTCAGAATAAATTAAAAGCCGCAAGCAATTCTCGAACCGCCAGTAAAAGTAATTCTTCAGCTCCATCTGAACCCAACAAGAAGAGCAACTACCAACTGAAAGGCAGTCCCCACACACACTCAATTTTCAGCCACGGTCCAGATACAAGGTGATCCAACTACATTCTAAGGGAAGAGAAATTGTCACCAGCGAAGCCCATTAACAATTCCCAGAAAATAAAAATAGAATCTGCGTATTTAAAAAAGAAAGTCTAACCTTTTTATCCTTTGTGCTCAGTCTAGTTTCACTTGCTCACAGGGGGTCGCATGTAGAGGCCTCGCACCCGGTTCTACAGAACTCCTCAGCTTGCTGAGCGCGTGGAGAAGCGCTGCGCTCGACACCCCGATCCAAGATGGCGGCAGCGGGCCGTGCGCAGAGACGCTGCACGCGGCACTGTGAGCTGGCGCCCGAGCTGCACAGCTGCACCCACCTCAGGAGAACCCCGCCCCCTCCCCGCTGAGGAGATCCCTATGGAGCAGCCCAGCCCACGGCCTGCGGGGAGAGGGTGTGCTGAAGAGCCTGAGCTTCCACCTCTCCAGCCTGATCAAAGAAGAAAACCTTCCTTTGCTTCTGAATCAGGCTCCGTCTTACTCTATTGGCTCAAACAACACTGGGCGGGAGGACCTTTGCTGGGGTCCGACTTCAAAAGGTCAGTAACAAAATCTCATTTTAATCTTGGACTTAGTTTACAGATATTTTTGTAAAATTTATTTACAAATTACAAAACTAGCTTTCATTTGTGGGTTGCATTAGTGACGACCGAGTGCTTTTATGTACATGATCTAATTTAATCCTCATTCCACCCTTGAAGATAGGTAGAGATGAACATTCTTACCACGTGACACTGGAGCCTCACAGGGCAGGTGAGCACACTAAGAGAGAGATGGAATGTGGCACTGGAAATACACATTACACTTCGAGTTGGCAAGCCTGAGCTTGAATAGCAGGTCTACAACTTGCTGGTGTAAAGGCCTTGGAGCAAGCTTCTGAATCCCCCTGATCACCAGGAAAAATTTAGTGAACTTAAGAGACAGGCCAGTTACTTACCTGCTCTCTCTCAACCCTGCATCCATCCTCATCCACCTAACTCTGTGAAGCTAGAGTTAGAAACCTACAACCATGTTTCCCAGGCTCCCTTGCCCAAGACTTCCTATTAATTTCTACTGATAGGAAGCACTCATGCAAGATTAGAGGGTAGGAGCAGAGGAGAAGCTGTTGTTTCGTGCTCTGGCAGCATCTTTGGACATGACTGCCTCCCTTTGTGATTCTAGCTCCTACAGTGGAGCTTCTCTCTGTGGTTCTAGCCCAGCAGCAGCTGATGCTCCAGGACTCTGCAAACTTGATCTCCCTTTTCTTCCCCCAGTCCTTGGAAATGGGACTGGTTCCTGAAGTTACTAGTTTCTGGGTATGACCTCTTCTTCCTAATTGTTCTCCTAGCACCTAATTCTCCTATTTGCTCTTATAACCCATCCAAAACACATGTAACCAATTTCTTGTATTAAATTTGTTTAAAATATCTAGAATGGGATCAATTTTCTGAAATGCACCCTGACTGATACACAAAAGAACCTAGAACAAGACTCACCACCTATTTAATGTGCAAACATCAAAACAATTAAAAATAAGATTTGCCAACATTATATATTGGCACCACATGCAGAATCCACTCCCATTGCCCTACCACTGGAGCTTTGTGTTAGGAGTGATGGCTGTATGAGAATTGTCTCCAATCACGGAATGCTTTTACCTAGAAGTTTAAGATTTTTTTTAATGACGCGTGCACCAATTTAATGTAATTTCCAAAATAGGGATGATACAAATACTGACCTACCTCATAGAACTGGTTGGAACAACTAATTAGCTCTCATAAAAACACTCCCACCACCTAAAGTACCTCATAAAAGTTTATTATGAGTAGTAATGCTAATAGTTAAACATATAATGATGGGCATCAAATGGGCACACTCCACAAGCTGATGGTGTTTTAAATTCTCTTTACGATCTCACTGTTGTTTAGCAGTTCATATGTTGAAAGCTCTTCACAGCTGTAAATTAGTTAATCCCCATGACACTCACTCCTGAGAGATAGGTCAGTATTATTTTGTATTACTATGGCAACAAATCCTCTGTAAATGCCCAATGATAGAAGTTGGAGATGAGAAACAGGAAAGGTTAAGTGACTTGTTCAAGGCCACACATCAAGTAGGTGGCAGGGTCAGCTTTAAAGTGCAGAGGTGCTGACCCCAAAAGGCACTCCAGTCTACCTGGTCAACACTAAGGGGATTATTGACTTTCATTTGCTTAGAAATTCAGTGAAACAGAAAATACCAAGATGGTCTACATCTGGGAACAAAATATGAACAATTATAATTTGCATGCATATAATTAAATGACCATATTTTGTTAGTCCATTAATGACAGGCAGTAGCAGACAGGGTAGCATGAATTCTGAAGACAGACTTCAGATTCATACCCCGGCTTAGCCTCAGACTTGCTGCACAAACTTGGACAAGCTACTTCACTTCTCTGAACTTCAGTTTCAAAGCCTAAGATTAGAAAAATGAAGCTAATAATGGGATCTGCTTCATGTGGTTATTGTGAGGATTTAAGGTAAAGCACTTAGAACAGGGCCAAGTAGATAATAAGCATTCAATAATTGTCAGCTATCATTAGATGGATAGGAACTATTGCTTACCAACAGTGTGTATCAAGGACAGAGATCTTTAAGACACATACCCTGTCCTCAAAGAGCTTTCAGTAGAATAGGTTTGTACAATGTGTAACTTGCCGGACGATACAAGGAGCATGGGTGATATGGGACCATTAAGTGATCAAGCAAGGCTACATGTTTTCAAAGCAAATGATGTAATTCCTCAGTTCTCTGATAGGGAGTGCTCAGTCTGCTCCCTCCTTCACCTGTCCTTGGGTTCCTGTTTCCATTTCATTAACTTTATTTATACTTTTGTAAAAAGGCAGAACACAAGTCACTAAAAGTTTCCACATGTTAGAGAAAGTGCCCTGGATGCTCAGAGGGGAGCAGGGTAATTTCTGGCTGAAGTGTTTTAGGCAAGAGGGGGTACTTGAATTTGGTTTTAAAGGTAAGTCTGGGGCTTCCCTGGTGGCGTAGCGGTTAAGAATCTGCCTGCCAATATAGGGGACACGGGTTCGAGCCCTGGTCTGGGAAGATCCCACATGCAGCGAAGCAACTAAGCCCGTGCGCCACAGCTACTGAGTCTGTGCTCTAGAGCCCACGAGCCACAACTACTGAAGCCCGCACGCCTAGAGCCCGTGCTCTGCAGCAAGAGAAGCCACTGCAATGAGAAGCCTGCACACCACAACGAAGAGTAGCCCCCGCTCGCCACAACTAGAGAAAGCCCGCATGCAGCAACGAAGACCAAAGGCAGCCAAAAATAATAAATAATTTTATTTAAAAAGAAAAACAGTAAGTCTGGTTTTAAAACCCCAAGATGGCTGTGAGAGTTGGTGAGGAAGGTCAGGAGGGCGGGTGGATGGAGTGGGTGGGCAGACAGGAACAATGGGATACTAGAGCTTAGCAAAGGAAGAATGGAAGGATGTTAATTGAACATGTGTTATGATCCAGCAACTGCATTGTTGGCTCCTTAAATTACTTAACAAAGGTCATATAACTGGTAAGTGACCTGGCTGGGACTCAAATCAATTCACCTATTCCAAGTTGGGGGCAATGGAAAAGAATCGTTGATAACTTTAAGACTGGAGAACGTGACACAAAGTGGAACTTTTGCAAGATTGCCCTGGGTATAGTATTTAGAGAGGATTGAATAGACGGTCCAGGAAAAGCCAGAGAAGGAAGTTTACAACATGTGAGGAATAATGAAAGCTGGAGTAGAATGATGATGTCAGAATGGAAGAGAAAGGAGAGATGGTAGAGCTGCCCAGTGATTATCAGCTACATTATAGAATCACCTGGAGATATTTTTAAAACTACTAATGCATATACTCATTGACTGTTATATACACAGTAGGTGGAAACAAAAGGATACCATTTGAACTTATACTAAAAAGAAACCAGATAGAGAAAGTTAAATTAGAAACAGGGAGCTAAGGGCATTTTTCTATTATGGTAAAAACAGATATCATAAAAGTTACCATCTTAACCATTTCTACAGTTCTATAGTGTTAAGTATATTTACATTATTGTGAAACACATCTTTAGAACCCTTTGCATAACTGAAATTCTGTACCCATTGAACAACAGTTCCCCTTTACTCCCAGGCTCTGGTAAATACCATTCTACTTTCTACATCTATGAATTTGACTACTTTAGATACCTCATATAAGTGGAATCATATAGTACTCGTTCTTTTGTGACTGGTTCATTTTACTTAACATAATGTCCTCAAGGTTCATCCATGTTATAGCATGTGACAGAATTTCATTCCTTTTTAAGGCTGCATTGTATTCCATTGTGTATGATATATATCACATTTTGTTTACCCATTCATCTATCAGACATCTGAGTTTCTTCCACCTCTTGGCTATTGTGAATAGTGCCACCATGGACATGGATATGCAAATACCTCTTCAAGACCCTGCTTTTTGTTCTTTTGGATATATATCCAGAAGTGGGATTGCTGGATCATATGGTAGTCCAATTTTTAAAATTTGGAGGAAACTCCATACTGTTTTCCATAGCAGTTGCACCATTTTACAATCCTATCAACAGTGCACAGGGTTATTACTTCTCCATATCCCTGCCAACACTCGTTATTTTCTATTTTATTGATAGAAGCCACCCTAATTGGTGTGACTAAGGGCATTTTTAAAAGGTAAAAGTAAGAAGATAATCTCTAAGACACAAATATATATCATTCTAAATACAAAAGTAATTCAAAAAGAAAACAGATTACATAGGGAAACATAGCAAATATAACAATAATAATAATATTATAAAATAACATGGCAGAGTTGAGACTAAACATATCAACTTTATCAATAAAGATGTATAAGGCTTAACTCACTTGCTAAAAGATTCTCTATCTGGCCCACAAAGTAAGACCCACTATATGCTCTATTTGAGAAACACATTTAATACAAAGTAATTCAGAAAGGCTAAAAATAAATAAATGGGCAAAAATATTCCAGGAAAATGGAAACAATAAAAAAGCAGGGGCTGCAATCCTGATATCACATATATTCTTGATGGAAAAGTAAAATGTGTTGTATGTTAAATTCCTGATTTTGGTAATGGCACTGTGGTTATGAAAGAGAATGTTTTTATTCTTAGGAAGTACATACTGAAGAACTCTTAGGGGTGAAGGACTTTCAAAGGGTTCAGAAAAAATAAAAAGAGAATGATAAATAAAGAAAATGGTGCAAAATGTAAAAAATCAAGAGTATATGTGAGGGCTTCCCTGGTGGCACAGTGGTTAAGAATTTGCCTGCCAATGCAGGGGACACGGGTTCGAGCCCTGGTCCGGGAAGATCCCACATGCTGTGGAGCAACTAAACCCGTGAGCCACAACTACTGAGCCTGCGCACCTAGAGCCCGTGCTCCACAACAAGAGAAGCCACCACAGTGAGAAGCCTGCGCACCACAACGAAAGAGTAGACCCTGCTTGCTTCAACTAGAGAAAGCCCACGCACAGCAACGAAGACCCAACGCAGCCATAAATAAATTAATTAATAAATTAAAACTTTAAAAACTTAAAAAAAAAAAGAGTATAGGGCTTCCCTGGTGGCGCAATGGTTGAGAGTCCGCCTACCGATGCAGGGGACACGGGTTCGTGCCCCGGTCCGGGAAGATCCCACATGCCACGGAGCAGCTAGGCCCGTGAGCCATGGCCACTGAGCCTGCGCGTCCGGAGCCTGTGCTCCACAACGGGAGGGGCCGCAACAGTGAGAGGCCCGCGTACCGCAAAAAAAAAAAAAAAAGTATATGTGAGTCAGACAGAGTGAACAGATTTGTGATTGCCAAGGGGGAGGGTTGGTGGGGGACGGATGGATTGGGAGTTTGGGATTAGCAGATGCAAACTATTATATATAGAAGGGATAAACAACAAGGTCCTACTGTATAGCACAGGGAAATATATTCAATATCCTGTAATAAACCACAATGGAAAAGAATGTGAAAAAGAATATATTTATATGTATAACTGAATCACTTTGCTGTATACCCGAAACTAACACAACATTGTAAGTCAACTATATTTCAATAAAAAATAAACAACAAAAATAGAGTATATGTGAGTTATTTGTACCTTTTTGCAACTTTTCTGTTTGAAATTTTACCAAGATTTAAAAAAAAATTATTTTAATAATGCCCAGATATAACTCCCCAGAACTTCTAATTTGCTTAGCCAGGACCATGGTATTTTTTAAAGCTCTCCAGGTAATTGTAATGTGCATTCATATTTGAGAGCCAGTAGATAAATCCAGCCATGGGACTTGATTACTGACTGGATGTATGTGGTAACAGAAATGGAGAAATCAAGGAAGACTATGGTAGGCAGAAAAATAGCACCTAAGTATATCCAGGTCCTTATACCTGGAACCTGTAGATGTTACCTTATATGGCAGAAGGGACTTTACAGGTGTGATTATATTAAGAATCTTGAGACAGGGAGGTTATCCCGGATTATCTAGGCAGGCCCTAAATGTAGTCCCAAGTATCCTTACCTGAGGAAGGCAGAAGGAGATTTGACTAGAGAAGAGGAAGTAGGAATGTGACAGCAGAAGCAAGAGGTTGGAATAATGCCGCCATAAGCTAAGGAGTGCCAGCAGCCACCAAAAAACAGACACTCTCCTGAAGCCTCCAGAAGGAACCAGACCTTGATTTTACACCTTGATTTTATCCCTGTTAGGCTCATTTCAGACTTTTGGCCTCCAGAACTGTCAAAGAATAGATTTCTGTTGTTTTAAGCCACTACGTTTGGGTAATTTGCTATAGTGACAAATAGAAAACTAATGTGAAGACAAATACTTTAGAGGGAAAGGGACGAAGGTGGTGCCATGAACAGAAGTCTGACTTTTCCTGTTCAATAGGATGAGTTTTATACCCACTCATTTTCTGAACCCCCAAAAAGAATGGGAAAGTGGGTAATTAATGGATGAGACATTTCAACAAATTTCTGGAAGATGGAAAGAGGATGGGAGTATGCTGATTGATAGATGGAACAGTGACATGGAACCACATCCCAAAATATCTGATTTAGGAGGCTGCAGAGGAGGCGAAACCTAACTTGCCCAGAGTATCCCCCACAAGGCTCCAAGCTCAGAGCTGGCATTTAAGACAGAGGGGAATGGTCAACTGTCGAGCTAACAAGGGGATTCTTTGAAGGTCTATACACAGAACAGGGGTATTAGGGAGTGCCATCTCCCCTTCCCTCTCCCCCCTTGCTATAGACAGCCCAGCATTTATCCCTCATAAAAATTCTGAGATTTTAAAGGAAACAATAAATATTGATTGGAAGAAGCTAAATTTCTGTGTTGGATGTTTTTCCCCAGAAATTTGTCCTCCTCGTTCTGACCTGAGGAGCGACTCCTAGCCTACTCACCCCAGAGCTAAGTCACAGGGGTTGTACCCAGGACCTGTATATTGTGACCAAGCAGAAGACCTTCCTCCATATGGCAGAGGAAATCCTTTTCTTTTAAATATAAATGGGAACGCAA
This sequence comes from Phocoena phocoena, assembly GCF_963924675.1. Taxonomy (NCBI): domain Eukaryota; kingdom Metazoa; phylum Chordata; class Mammalia; order Artiodactyla; family Phocoenidae; genus Phocoena; species Phocoena phocoena. The sequence goes on from NC_089221.1 coordinate 49,297,623, forward strand.
GTCCATTAGGAACTCCAGGGGAAGAAAAGCAATAGAAGCAACAATCAAAAGATGTTTGACAAATTCATGGTTCAATTATGAAACTTTCTATGACTTTAGGCAATTGTTGCAGTGCAAGGAAAGAGAACTCAAAATTGACCTTGAAGCTACAACCATTGTATCTTGAGCAGCCCAGAGGACGTTTCATTGGGCTCATAGAGAAGGAAATGCAATCCTAACATACAGCTTGGCTTTGCTGTGAACATATTCACATGGTTATAATAATGTCAATTCTATTCTTTGGTTTTAAGTCTATAGCAAAAGATCATAAGAGTTAATTATGGCTTCAAGACAGATTTAAGTGTTAACCATCTTAACAAAGTAAAAGTTAAGACATGGCTGAGATGAGGTGGGAATTGGCAAGGGAGGAATGGAATAGAGATAAGTAACGAAGAGGATAAAATGGGAAATAGAGATAAATATGGTGCCTAATATCACAATGATCTCTTAGAAAATGACTCAAAAGTAAACAATACAGGGCTTCCCTGGTGGTGCAGTGGTTGAGAGCCCGCCTGCCAATGCAGGGGACAGGGCTTCGTGCCCGGGTCCAGGAAGATCCCACATGCCACGGAGCGGCTGGGCCCGTGAGCCATGGCCGCTGAGCCTGCACGTCTGGAGCCTGTGCTCTGCAGCGGGAGAAGCCACAACAGTGAGAGGCCCGCGTACCGCAAAAGAAAAAAAAAAAAAAAGTAAACAATACAAAGATCAAATACTCCAAGGGTGGAAAGGTGGGGTGTAATACAACTGGATTAAGTTTTGGTCTTTCATGGTAAAAATTCAACATATATTGCCTAAAATTTTTTTTAAAATCAAGAAATAGAAGTACATTATTTAGAGGTATGGAGGCAATCACTAGAAGGCTTGAACTCAAAGGCCTGAACATAAGAAGTCACTTCTGAAGCGTGGACTGGGATGGAGAAAGAGTTGAAAGATTACTGCTTTTTATCATAAACTCTTCTAGGTGATTTTTCTTTTTACCACATGCATATATTTCTCTAATAAACATAAGTTTTAAAATGATAAAATACTAGGAACATAGTAGATCCTCAATTATTGGCAGTCTAATGTCAATTTTCCAGATGATTCAGTACATTATATTGCCTTAGGGCCATTAATTAAAGAACATCATGGTTATACATTCTGATAGTCCATAGTCTTGTAGACTCTGTAGTTAATCACTATATTCTTATGTTAATAAAGGGAGTGTAGAAAAGAAAAGAGGAAAGGAAAAGAAAATAATAGGGAAGTCAAGATAGAAGAGCTCTTGAAGGGTCAAACTGCTGAAGTCAGACTCAGAGTGGAACTGGTGGGTCCTCTGGGTAAATATTTCCAACAGGATGTAGAGCTTTAGAGAGCCATCTAAGCCCAGGGGTACTGTCTGGTGCCTCATTCACACAGACCAGCAACTCTGAAAGTGATGGCGGTCATGAGCTCTGCTCTAGTCCCCTTGGCTCTTTCCCCAAACAGGCTGCCTCCTGGCACTCCCCAGCCCTGCCCATTCTCCCCTCTACACACACAAACACTGTCTCTACTGTTCTACAGTGTGCAAGGCCATTCCCAAGTGCCACTTTCTTGAAGCCTTTTATCATCAATCTCAGCCCTTACCAGTCTCCCTCTTGCTGACCTCCATGGGGCTCAACACTTTCACACTTGACCATAGCCGGTAGGTACCATATGCTTTACTAATTGTTTGGGTGCCCTAACCCCTTCTTCCCAACAAGATCATAAGTTCTTTTAAAGGAAGAAGCCCTAACATCCATCTTTTGCTCTTCTAGAGAACCTAGCTCAGTGTCGGGCTTCAAATAAGCAATTACAACTCAAGTTACGGCAGACAGTGGTGTAGGAAGTTCTCATTTAAACTGAAACAAGTTTCCTTCCCTATCTTGCATTGAGCTGTGAAAGGGGGACGCTAACACTTCACCTGTCGGGTTTGTAGCATGGTTGTGACTGCCGGGACCCAGTGCAATTCCAGTCGCCTTTTATTCTCTGAGACAGGCAGCCTGGAGTGCTCAGGGTTGAGGACCTGAGGAAGAAGAGGCACAGCACCATGGCTGCCTTTTGTTCCAGCAGATACTGCCCCTCCTAAAGGGCAGAATCATCCAGATATCAGGCGTGAGTCCATGATGCAAAGGTCAGAGGGGGGCACCGTGTATGACTTAACCTTTACTGCTAAGAGAACAGGGCTCCTATGGGAAGCACATAGGCAGGACTTGATGTGATCTAGAGAGGGAGGGCAGTTTTCTGGGCATCCACTGTCCTCATTTCCACCATCCCTCCCCCACTCCTAGCAACTCTCCATACAAATACTGCTGCCTGAAATATGAGTTCTTCCAATTATTTTAGTGTCTATGCCAAGGTCACTTTCTTTTATTCATTTTAGCAGGCTTCTTTCAAGCTCAGATCAAGACCTCTGCTCTCAAAGGAAACATGTCAACATTTCTTCCCCCTGCCGCCCTTCACATCATGGCAACCACTCACCACACGTTGTTTATCAGGAAAGCCCCAGGCAGCCAACACACTCAGACAAGCCAAACAGAAAACTCTACTGTGTGCGGGAGGATGGAGTTTTTGGTGTGCCCTGTGGCCCTGAAAATAACAATGGTTTTACTATGACGACACATTTACTTTCAAAGCTTTGTTCCCTCAAGTGTACAGAGATACAGACTCGCACACACTCCTAACTTAACTTTTCTCCCTTGTTCATGAAAGAATTCACAGAGGACAGGACATGCCTGGTTGTGTCCGAGTGAGAACAATTATATCACTCACTCTTCCTCTGACTTCCTTTGTGATTTTGACAGAGTAGTCTGATCAAAGGGGACACTTCCATGGCAATAAAGAAGAAACCAAGAGTCAAGTTGCAGTGAATGATTAAATCACACATTTTAACCATTCCTCCTGTGTTGTAGCACTTTTCCCCAGAGCACCCCTGTAATTGTGCTATGACACCATTTATTATTTACAATTGCCTTATTTTCTTCTGAGATCAGGCTTTGTTTAAAAGTCATTCAGGACTGGTCGTACTTCAACTAAGGGTCAGTTGAAGCTTCCATGTAATCCACTCTGTGTCAAATGCCATTATGTTACAAGCCCCCAAACCAGCACATAAAGAAATATATTCACCTAAATTCAAAGAAGCTGTATATCTCCTAACAGAAACTCAATCTCTACAAGGACATGTCAAAGAGAAAGAAACAACAGTCCCACAGTTTACTCTGCTGTCTGGTGTACATGACACTCAACTCTGGCACTCGAATATTTATGTATACTTTGTGCAAGTCTTGCTAATTGTAATTATGATTGCTTACTACAGTTTCCAAGGTAACAGTTGTCACTGCAATGCTTCACTGCCAACTCAATTTCCATTATCCTGCTGATGTACCAAATATTATGTGACATTTTAACTGAAAATTTCTGTAAATGGGCGTCTAAGTGTGGTGTGTTTCTTTAAAAGGGAAGGAAAACAATTATTAGCTTTCCATTATTCATCTCAGTGGCACATTCGATCAGTAATTACTTCAATTCTATATTAGAAATGAATGAACTGTGGTCCCATGAGGGAGGACACTGAGGTCCATGATTTGGAGGTTCTGGATTCTGATTCTGCCTCTCCCAGTGACCCATGTGACCTTGGTTCAGTCTCCAGGAGTTTGTCCAGAAACCGTGCCACAGTAAATGAAGCAGTGCCCTTGGGTGTCCTGTTCCTGCCGCTTTTTTCCCAGGGTGCTCTTGTCACATGAGCATCTTTTATTCTCTGAATTAGGCAGCCTGGCACAATGAGGGGTGGGGCCTGGAGGAGAACAGACAAAGCAGGTGCTCTTCACTGTGACTGCCCCCTAAAGAACAGAATCATCCAGTTAACGGGTCAGAAATACCTCATGAACAGGAGGTATGCCTCCAGTTGTTTCTGGTAATAGCCAAGATGAAGGACCTTTTCCTCAGTCCCATAGTGGCCTCTCCAGTCAGGGATCTGGTCAAGGATCCCACTTCCTGCCTTGGCAGGAGATGTATGTCTAATATACATAATGCACATACACGCATGTGTATCTCTATTTAGTGTGAATGTTCACACAGTGCCAAGAACTCAGACCGCTGTTGGTAGGGGATGATGCTGGAGCCACACTCCTGGCCAGCTTTTGTCATATTTCCAGTCTATCCACTGGAATTTCTCCTCTTGCTTCCTCACAGCCTGGTTCCTAAACCACTGCCTGGCTCTGACCTGGTTTCTGTAGCCTACTGGCTGAACTTACATATCCAGGATGCCAAGCTGCATCCGCCTCTGGCAACTGTGTATGTTCTGCCTCCTGGTCCCCCCCAAGGCACCCACGGTCACCTCCTGTCTCAAACTTTCTGTTCAATTCTCCTTTCTTTGTTCACCTTGTAATCTCCTAGAGATCAGAAACGATGCCTGTCACCTTTTCTCTACCCTCCTGTAAGATCTGATAAGCATCTAATAATTGATAAATTAAATATCAACAAGCATTTGATATCCATGTATGAAACAGTTCAAAGAATACACTGAGTCTGAGCAGCTTCAAAACTCCAAAAACCTCCCTTGTCCTTTCATAATAGCACATTGTAAAATAGTGCTCAAAGCAGTGATTCACAACCATGGAAGAGCAGGAACTTTCCTACGGAGTTTATTAAAAATAGAGATTATACATAATCTGAAGCGGTTCTGTGAACATATTTAAAAATTGTTAGTTTTATTAGGTGTGATGTTCTCATTGCGATTATGTGTTTTAAAAGACTCCTCTATCATTTCACAATACAGACTGAAATATTTGTTTAGAAAAATATATCTGGGATTTGCTTTTAAATAAGCCAGTGAAGGTGGAGAGAGCTGGGAGGTGATACTGGTGAAGCCGGTTTGACATGAGTTGGTGATTATTGAAACTCGCCAATGGGACATAGGGACTCACTGTACTATAGTCTCTACTTTTACATTTGAAATTCCTCATGATAAAAAGTTTTTAAAACATATAAAGTAAATAAAGCAAAATAGTAATAATTGTAAAATCTAGGTGAGAGTATGTAATCTCCCAGAAGTGAGAAGCTATTTTGTACTTTCACATATATTTGCAAATTATAAATAATACATTGTTTTTAAAAGAGAAAAGAACCACAGATTCCCCACACCCTAACCCCCTTTGTCCTTTCTGAACCCAAATCTCTATGGGTAGGGTATAGACAGGTATATTTTTAAAGCATCAGGAGCTAGGAACCTCTACTAGCTCTACATTAATGTAATTTTAGTTACTTGTACTACTTGAAAGTAATAAATCTGCATTTATTGCAGATTTATATTACAAAACACTTTATATTTTTAATATTTTATTAACTTGGATAAACTTTACCCTGCCCTCACCCATATGCAGTTAATACAAATTTTAAAGTATTTACTGTGTATTATATAATTATTCTCCTGCAAGTGGATCACGATCTACTTAGAAAATAATGCCACCATCTTGATTCCTCAATCATTAAGTAAAAACTTAACGGAAGTACACTGTGATTGACTTCGGAAAGGATATTTTCTGAGTACATTAGTGGGATAATTTCATAGTGTATTTTCTTTTTTTTTTTAAATTAATTTATTTTTTGGCTGCGTTGGGTCTTTGTTGCTGTGCGCGGGCTTTCTCTAGTTGCAGTGAGTGGGGGCAACTCTTCCTTGCTGTACGCGGGCTTCTCACTGCGGTGGCTTCTCTTGTTTCAGAGCACGGGCTCTAGGCGCGCGGGCTTCAGTAGTTGTGGTATGTGGGCTCAGTAGTTCTGGCTCGTGGGCTCTAGAGAGCAGGCTCAGTAGTTGTGATGCATGGGCTTAGTTGCTCCGCAGCATGTGAGATCTTCCCGGACCTGTCTCTTCCCAGCTCGAACCTGTGTCCCCTGCATTGGCAGGTGGATTCTTAACCTCTGCACCACCAGGGAAGCCCCAGTAGTGTATTTTCCTAAATATAAATATTTTCCTCTAACAGGGAGAGAAATAGTAATTATCCATTTAATCTTAACATATTTGTATTAGCTTCTTGTTGCTGTTGTGACAAATTACTACAACTTGGTGGCTTAAACTAATACAAATTTATTACCTTGCCATTCTAGAGTCACAAGTCCAAAATAGATCTTATAGAGCTAAAATCAAGGTATCATCAATGATGTTTCCTTCTAAAAGCTCTCCTTGTACAGCTTTTAGAGCCGGCCCTCATTCCTTATCTCATGGCCCATCACTCTGACCTCTGCTTCTGTCGTCACATCCCCCTTTCTTTACTCTGACTCTCCTGCCTCCCTCTTATAAGGACCCCTGGATATTACACTGGACCCATCAGAATAATCCAGGATCATCTCTCCATCTCAAGATTCTTAACTTAATCATATGTGCAAAGTCCCTTTTGCCATGTAAGGTAATATATTCACAGGTTCAAGGGATTAGGACATGAGCATCTTTGGGGCCCGTTATTCTGTCTACTGAAATATGCTATTATTTTGCCCCTCTGAACTTAATCAGTGTGGTAGACAGCCATTACTGCAATAATGTTGTATAGCAAACTATCCCAAACTCAATGGTTTACAGCAACAATCATGTGCTTTTCTCACTTGAGGGTCACAGATCACCTGGTTTAGCTCTGCTTCAGGCTGAGAGCTGGGGGCTTGGCTCCAGGGTTCAGCTTGGGTTTGTGTCTGGTCCACATGTTTCAATCTGGAATCCAGGCTGAAGAGGCAGTGACTATCTGGGACGTGCTCTTTTCTACACAATCACAAAACTACAAGAGGCCAAGCCAAACCTCACATGCACATTTAAAGTCTCTGCTTGTATTACACCCACTCCAATTTCACTGACCAAAGCAAATTGCGTGGCCAAACCCAAAATCAGTGAAGTAGGGACATATGGTTCACCCCCCAGGGGGAGAGGGAAGAGAGTGAATATTTGCTGAACAGGAATTCAGTTTCCTGTTCATTAGGTGTGACACTATCAAGTTGAAACTTCTCAGTGATTATACACCTTCGAAGTGTGTTGAGCTTTGACAGGTCACTAACATAAGTGCATAACCTTTCACTGTGACTTCTTTTGTCTCCAGAACTCTCACTTATCTAGGACATGGATGAAAACACAGCAGTAGGCAAGAAAGGCTATTGAGCACCAAAACAGATAAAAGAAGGTACATAAACAACTCTATAAACTATTTACTCTTAACTTGCAGACAATTCTAACAATGTTGAATGCCTCATATCTAGGTCCACAATAAGATATCACCCCTCCCCCCACCCCGTCCCCCCCAAAAAACTAACAGAACCCAACAAGGAAAACATGAAATATGGAAACCAAATCTAAAAAGCAACACAAAAGAATGGAATTATTTGATGTAGGGGTAAATAAACAGCCTCACATATCTCAGTAAATCTTAAGCTTCTAATCCATCAGAGTTTAAAAATGACTGGGCTAGACAATAAGATACATGAGGGCAGGGATCTTACCCATTTTATTCATCACTGTGTTCCCATTATCTAGGATACCACTTTGCACAGTAGGCATTCACTAAATAGCAGTGAAAGTAATGTCCATAATGATTTAAGAAATTCTCTTTATTGTGTTATATGTAAGATGGCAAACAAGGATTCTCTCTGTGCAAGTATCTCAACCAACATGACTATGTTGAGAAGCTCATGAAGGAGTCAGAGGAAAAGTTTATCAAAAGGCTACAGAGGTGTTTCATGAAACCCAAAGGCAGAAGAGCAGATGAGAAGCCAGAGAACACTCTCTGTTCGTGTCATATCTCTGCTTCTCTACGCATACCTACTTCATAATCTGAATAGATCAGTTCCCGCTCTTCCCAGGCAACAGGGAGGGTGCAAGATAGACACCCCACATCTCCAAAAGTTTTATATTTCAGGACGAGACATATGCAGAGACTGGCTAACTCTTCCTGTGTTTCCCTTAAATTCCCATAAGAGATGATTTTCTCCAGCCCATTCCAATCATCCAACCAATAGGCAAGCAAAATAAAGGCCTATCGTTGGCATACTGCTAGTATTCACATCCTTGTGTGATCCCCTGCTCTTGAGTGTGGGCTGAACGTACTGACTCACTTCTAAAGGATAAAATAGAAAAAAGTGATGAGATATCACTTCCAAAATAGGATTATAAAGAGATTTTGGCTTTCATCTTAGGCATGTGTGATCACTTGCTCTGGGTCTGGCCTATACTCCGTCAGGAGCCAGCCCTGTGCAAAGGCCCGTGTGACAAGGGACCAAGATCTGCCAGAAACCACATGAATAAGTGTGGCAGTGGATCACCACTCCCATTGCAGTCACACCTTCAGGTGAGACCCGCTGACAGCCGGACTACAACTTCACAAGGGACCATGAGCCACAGACACCCAGCTAAGACATACCTTGATTCCTAACTCACACAAACTGTGAGATAATAAATGTTTGTTGTTTTAAGCCTTGACACTTTGGAGTAATTTGTTATGCAGCCATAACTAATAATACTAATAGATAACTAGTAATTTCCAAAGCAGGGGATTGTTAGCAAGTTAAGTAGTCACTCTAAAATGTCTACTAAAATCTATAACACATTTTCAAAAATATTTCTAACCCAAATGATTAAAATAAACAAGTTTTCATACTAAAAAAGCTAGTCAACCATGTAGAAACCTTAGCTTCCCAGAATGATTTATCCCCTAAAGTTCTATACAACCACCGTTTTACTATACAAATTCTGAAACACTCGTAAACACGTCAGTTTTGTCACTTGGTAGCTTCCCCCTTGATGAATTCTCCAGGCCTCTGGTACCTCTTCCTTCACCTTCCTGCATTCTCTTTTCCATTCCTTGTGGAAGGAAAACATTTCAACACATAAAACAATGTGAGGACAATAAGTATATGGCACAGATCAAAGTGTAATGGAAGTTCAGAGGAGTCCACATGGAAATGGAGTGATCAGAGGGATACTTATCAGATGGTAAGACCTGAGTTGGGTATGAAGGGTAGGGAGAACTTAGAAGAAAATCAAGAGAGAGAGGACTACAGGTGAAAGAACAGAGAGAGAGAAGAAATTTTTCAAATCTCACTTCAATTTTTACTTGCAAGAATCTATTATTTTAAGCATAAATAGTGTCTAATATAAAAAGAATGCAATTGTGTTCAGTAGCCATGACCCTTTGGGCCTGGGGAATGTTAAGAGGACAGACATGGACAACACAGGCACCAAGGAAGGGATGTCTCCTTTCAGGTTCCAAAATTAGCATTCCAAGCAAGTTTTATAAAAGCAGGAAAAAAACCCTTTGCTATTTCCATGGCTGACAACACCCTCCCAGTTTCAACCTCCTCCCACTCTCCCATCCCCTAGTACTATTACTCGGAGGAATCTGTTATTACTCTCTTCCCCACTCCTTTCAACCTATCTGGCTTCTGGCCTCCTATCTGTTTGTGGTATCTTGGGATTCCTGTAACACTCTTGTCAGGAACATCGACAGAGGGTCCCTTAGAACCCCCTAAGGGTGTGCCTTAGAACACTGCACAAAGGTACCTGGGGGACGGAATCTGAGGGGGCTCAAATCCAGCCCAGTATCTGGGATGGGCTGCATCCACCCTGAAGAAGGAATGTTTTTTTGGTAATTCATTTGCCCACAGGAGTAGCTTTTTTTGCAGTTTGCACAAAGGCATGCCTTACTAGCAGTGACCCTGACCACTGCAGGATCCAAGCTTTGCTAGATATTTTTAAGTCAGTGCTATCACTTGGATCCTCCCTTTATGTCCAGCATCAATTGACCTGACAAATAATGAAATATCATGGATCCTACATATCAGTTAGGGTGAATCTGACCATAGTTCCCCCTAAGACAATGAGACAAATTTCAGGCAGCTCTGTTTACTATGTAAAGAAATGCAGTTTGTCAGAAGACTGTACATAGAGGCAGAAAAAGACCTCTCAGACCCTCAACCCAAAATGACATCCTCATTTCTTATTGATGCCACCATCTCCAAAGCATACTTACCACGCCTTGGTCTATGAACTAAAGACTTAGTTGTCTCTGGATCTAATTGCTTCATTCAAGGTCCCCAGGTATGGGCTGATCTGATACAAGACTGTCTTGTTGCAACTCATCAGCTAAGACCTCATCAACCACAAAAGAAAAATTACTAAAAGATTTGAAAGAAAGATTATTTCAAAATTTGGAAAGAGGTAAATCAGTTAATATCTCAGTGAGCGTAAATGGTCAGGTGGTTTTGAAATCAGCTTATAACATCATCATCATGATGATGATAAATCTTTTTTTCTAAAAATGCCTTTTTGGCACAAACTGAGCGACCAATTCATGAACAATTGGACACCCAAATAATTGGAAATATTTCAGAAGAGCAAATGAAGCAAAAGAGATCATGGAAAGCTGGAAATATATGGATGCAATTTTGAGCCTAAATGAACATGTAGCACCATATACAAAATAATCAGTGAGATGTGAAAACAGATGTGGATCCCTTTGATCTGAATCAACAGGGTGTGAAGGGCTCTTATTATTAAAGGAAAACCATGATGCTGCCTCACACTTGTCCAGATCCAGACATACAAGATCCTAGCTTTGCAATGTGAAAGCCCACCGCTGAGCTTCATCCACACAGGAGGCTTGGGAGAGCACCAAGTACTCCTTGGCTGACTAACTCAGAAGGTTTACTCCCTGTCATTCTTCTCCTGAGAAATTTTCATCCCCATTAGCAATTTCAAAAACTCCTTGCCAGTACAGGACCTGTAATTCAGAAAAGAGAGGTGGCCTGTATTTTCACACTTAGTCCAAGGAAACTGGTGTGCTATAGCATAAGGAATGACCACATAGCTATTCCTTCTAGAAAACTAACTGAGGGCAAGAAAGAGCAGTGTCCTTCCTATCCCAAAGAAAGAATCAACGACCATTTTTTCAGAGTTCCAAGGAGCCCTAAAGACCTTCTCCAGAGATTTCCAAAACTTTGTTCAACCAAGTCCTGGGATTTTGAGAGAAGCTACAGATAAAGAAAAGGGTGGACTAATGGTGAGATCGTGGAAAGCATTTTCAATGATTTGCTTAAGGCTTCCTTCAAAGTTAGTTTCAAAGTCACCTTAAAATTAACAGGAGAAATTTGAGGAAAATCTGTAATGTGGGAGGATTATATCTTGAAATCTTAACTGTCTGTAGGTTCTGTTCTTCCCTGTTTTCTCGATGATACTCAAGGCTATGATTTTTCCTTCTTCTAGCTAAAACAGAAGGAGAAACAAAACTTGAAGAAGGTGCTAGCTTGAGAATGGCACTAAAAGAAGCCTACACATGAAACCTTTCCATCTAAAGGTGAGAGGGAAGAAGGGGCAGGAAGGGAGAGCAGTGGGTGGAGGATGAATTTAAATTAGAAAAGGGGGAGGACTCCCAGAAGGCCTCATAGTGGGAAAAATAAAAAGGGCATTCTTTCTAGAGGACAAGAAAGAAGATATGAGGTATTACTGACCCTCCCAACAAAGGTCCTCTTGCTAGGTGTCATTCAAGTCAATAGAACTAGACCAAGTTCAGCTCAGAATCCAAGGAAAACTTTCTTCTTTGATCAGAGAACGGAGGGGTGTGAACTTACGCTCTAGAGTCCACACTGCTCTCCCCGACAGGCTGTAGGTGGGGCTGCTTTATAGGGATCTTCCTGGCTGGGAGGAGAGAGGGCGGGGTTCTCAGGGGCCGGCACCGCTGGGCTGCTCATGCTCCAGATTGCACTGCCGGGCATAGCGTCTCTGCACATGGCCTGCCGCCGCCATCTTGGATTGAGTGTCCCGAGCAGTGCTCCTTCACGTGCCGGAGTTGAGGTGTAGGTACTAGGAACTCTAGTCCCAAGTGCCTGGGGCAAGCCCTCTGCACTGCACCCGCTATGATCAAGTGAAAGTAGACTAAACACAAAGGATTAAAAAAGGCAAGACTTTATTTTATTACCCAGATTCTATTTTTATTTGCTGGGAATGGTTAATGGGCTTTGCCAGTGACAGAAGGGTTGCCAAGGTGAGCTGAACCCAGTAATTGAGGATAATCACAAGAAAGTCCTGGGCATTTTTAATCTTCCAGAATTGAAGGTGGGAGACTTGGACCCCAAGGGTGTGGTTGAGTATAAGAAGGGAAAACTTGCCCCCCGACCCAGGTGGCAGCAGAGTAGAAGAGAATCATTTGGGAAGTTTCCTCTGAGCCAAAGTAGAGATGGTCACGTTTCCCTGTTCCAGGTAAGCCCACAGTAGGAGAATGCCCTGAGAACACTGTGCTATAAAAATGACTGCATGAGCCTGGGGTCAAAGGGGGATGTTTAGAAAAGATACCCTTCTCAAAGACCATCATTGTTTCATGCACTTTAATGTGATCCAAACACACATGTAGATAACTAACTGAGGAATTGAGCCTAACCCAATTCTTTTTACTTTCAATTCAAAGAAAGCACAGAGATAAAGGATTTTGTCCTGTAATTGTTTTTTACTCCTTATATTTATAAGGAAGTCCTGTGCTGATTTTCAAAGTGCTTAATGATGTTGCTGTCATTCTGCCTGGTGAAGAAACTTCTAAGTAGATAATGTGACTTTTTTTTAACTGAAACTGCTATTGACTTGGGGGGAGGGGAGAGACATGAACACATGTACAAATAGCATCAAATCTGTGACAAGCAATACCTTGAAATACATCAAGACTGTTACACGATCTGACTATAACGGATAACTGTAGACTCTGTTCACCAAGAATACCTTGCCCCAAAGCATCTGGCTCTTGATCTTCTCACTGGGTTCAACAAGGTGGTAAAAATGGGTCAGATGATTTCAGTTAGCCACATTACAGCAGCTCTCAGTGGGATGTTAATTAGTGAGATGTCACCAACAGTTTCATGAAAATGCCCTGAACCTCCACGTAGAGCATCAACATAGCTTATAAAACCCTGAAAAGTCTGCAGATATTTATGTCCTGATATTTATGAGTTTGGGTCTGAAATATTAAGAGAAGAGAAATGGCCTGGACATCCAAACTGATGTGCTATGCTAGATCTCCATCGCTCATCTGGTTTCTCGCCAGAGGAGAGACCCATTGGAAAAGATCTCACTCATTAACCACTAAGTTAGGCAGAATACATTTTCATGTTTTCCCACAGTTTATAATTTAAAATGTGTTTTTTAAATGTTAAAACAGATGTAGATATATTATAGAATTTAAAAATTCACATGAATTTCTAACATAAAAAAGTAAGGAATTTTCCTATTTTCTGAGGAGATGTGGTTAGGACATGGCCCCAGACTTCTAGAGATATCAGCTCAATGTCCATACTCGAAGGGATACTTGATGGGAAAGGTTAAGAAGCACTGGCCTGGAGTTTATATACAGAGAAGCCTAGTAGGTGTAAATCACTCAGCTTTCGTGACTCATCATGCCAGAAAAGGCATTTGCCAACAGTTCAAAGCCCTTTCCATAGATGTAGTTATCAAGGTGTCATCACATAATGTTTGAGAAAAGGCAGTAATGCGACCAAAACACATGTCCAGGCAGTACATCTTAACCCTCCTCAAATAATCCATGGACTCTATTAGGAAAGAAACAGTCTGAAATCAACAACATCTAAATCTGCTAAAAATAAAACAACCGGTAAACAGAATAGTTTAATGAATGTTTTAAAAGTTGGCAACGTTAGGTTCAGCTCCAAATCTTTAATCATTAGACTTTCTTCATCTGTATTATTTCTCTTAATGTGTTATCTTCTCTTGGCCAAATCAACCCAATAAAAAACACCGTGAAAACCTTTCATTACTTAGCACTGCCAGCCCCATCCTCAGCTTCTACTCCCAGCTTCAGAGTAAGTTCATCCAACCCTCTGCAATCTTAGGCCTTCAGATATCATCCCTCCCTACCCTTCCTTCACTGGTGTTTACCTTACTGCACCAGCTATTTAGTCTGTAATCAACCCTATAACTCCATTGAAATTAAAAAAAATAAAGCAGGGAAAATTATTTTTAAATGAAATGAAAACTTCAGTAATTTGATGTGCATGAAATGAAGAACAAAGTGTCACAACCCGAGTGCTTTTAAATAAGTCATAATTAATTACTTATGCATCTATGTTTGGATGCGTAATTTATGACTATGCAGAAAATGTAATTGCATACTGAAGTATTCAATCGTGCCTTCTCTCACTCTCCTTTATGGCAACCATGTTTTTGTTGTTGTTCTTGTTAATGGTATGGACCACCTGTTGAAATGTTGTCAAGACACAAATAATCAGATCATCTCTCCTAAAATATAGTTGTTTCTGTTGAGGAAATGGCAGAAAGATCTAAAATTGTTCCCTAATTTATCCTACTATTTTCAAAAAAAAATTGTATGCAGTTCTATAATCTTTTGTCCTCTGCTAAAATACACTTGCTAAGAAATCATATTAGGCACATCCTGCCAGCTTCGTTTCTCCTATGGATTTGCAATATAGACTTTTTATATTCTTGGAAGAGTCATAAAGCTAGAGGGAATCATGAATGACCATCACATTTATGTCATTCTAGACAGGCTTCCTTTTAATGACCCTGAAGGGAATTTATAACATTTTCTCCGTCTTAAGATGCCTAATAAAGTGAATATCAAGGAAGCAAAGGAAATAAAACCAAATTTAAAACTTCCTCTGAATAAGTCATGGGAGTAATTGCATTTATGAGTATTTTCTCACTAAAGGGAAAAAAAGAGAGAGAGAGAGCAAGCCAACAGAAACTTTCAAAAGCTCTTATAATACTTAGCAGGATAACAACTACTTTATTGTATTTTTAAGAAAGTTTTATTACCTACAGTTGCCTTTTTCTGTGTAAGCCAAATAAATTCCAAGGTCTTTGTGGCCCAGTCTCAGAGAGATGATGGCCTATAAGAGACACCGTCCAGCTACCAAAAGTAAAAGCAATTCCGTTCCTTCTGCATGCTTCTGAAGAGCCCATGGCAGATATTAGCAGAGCTCATCTATATACAGTTTTCATCTTCCAGGCTCATGCAAGACTGCTTCCCAGCCTCCCTGCAGTCAGGCAGGCCATGGGGCCAGGGCCAGGCAATGGGCTTCAGGTAAAAGTCTCTTCCTGGCTAAAGTTTAGAAGGGTGATTGTGAGGTCTCCATGCCCTCTCCTCCCCTGCCATTCTTATGACAGCAGAGTCATCAGATCAAAGCAGCTGAGGCCACCAAGTCACCACATGGAGGACTCCTGCACACGTGAATTTGGTGGTATCTGCACCAGCTATTCAGTAAGAAATGAGCTTTTGTTGTGTGATGCCAAAGAGATTTAGTAGTTGTTTGCACCTTTTGCAACTACAACAGAGACTAGCCTATCTTATTATGTAGGCATTAAAGGGAATCCACTTATATCCTCTCCGAAGCACCTCTCTCTCCCAGCCTACCTTGGTCTAGACCTTCTTACTCTCCCAACCTCCCCAGCAATCAGGACCCTGGATTGTTTTTCCTTCTTTTGTCCTCTCTGCTTTCTAATCCTGTCTGTTTCAATAGAATCTCCTGATTCTGCATCACAAAAGTCCGAGACCTGGGTCGACAAAAGTTAAACTCTATTTAGAGGGCTAAAACAGGAATAAACTGAGCCTTCAAGTAAAAGAACAAAAAATTCTTTGGGATGGGCAAAGCGGAGTAGGGGTGGAAACACTCATTGTTGAAAAATGTCATCCCTATCCTATTTGTTTTTGGTCCAAAACAAGTGTGTTAGTGACTTATTCTCACCTGCCTAACCTTTTGCAGTTACTGACATGTTTTATTTTTGAGCACTAATGTTATCATTATTTGACCTCCACTTTTCAGAGCCATTAGAGGCAATCACCACAGCCATTGTCTATGTAAATAGGCCCCTCTAGAGTTGTGCAGTGTACAACCTGCATGACTGTATGGGCACCACCTCCGCAGCACTGGAAATATAATATTAAGTCAGAAAAGAAGCACAACTCATATAATAACAGTTAATATAAAAGACTATGTAAACTTTTAAGACTTTTATTCAATTTTTCAACAATGTTATTAATAAAATCTACAAATACTAGCATGTACTAATGCAAACATTGTACTAGTAGCTGGAGAGTTTACAAAAAGATGTAAGACATGGTCCTGACCGCCAAAAAGTTTGCTTCTACATGGGGAGATAGGACACATTTGCAAAATGATCAATATCAGTGGAGGATTATATTTAACAGACAAAATAAACGGAATTCATAATAATGTGTACGACCAAGGTATGCTGAAGTGATCAAGGAAGACAATGGAAAAGGAGGGTGTCAAGCTGGAGTCCAGTAGATGTTGCAAATAAGAAAAGAAGAAAGAGAAGTGTCTTTAAATTTCAGCATTTGAGCTGCAGTGTTTGCTGACAGGACTATGAAAAGAGACTATGTGTCATTGTGTGAGACTAAACTATTTCCAAGGCCACCCAGAACAAACTGGAAGGGATGTCGCTCATATTTCACAGGAGTGCTTGGTAGCTACGATTTCACACAAGCCAGCTCACTCAGAAAAAGCATTTCTTCATCCCCCTTATCAAAATCATCTAATCAACACTCATCTAAGTGAAGGCGGCCCCTGCCCTCTAGGGGATTACAATCGCAAACCAGCAAACCTGGCTCCAACAAGCAGAAGGACGTAATTAACATAGATAACGATGAGGAATGTATTTTCTGCAAGCCTCACTGCCATCAGAGAGAACAATTTGTAGTCATCACTGATCTGAGCTGAATTCAAATTAGTGACCCAAAGGCACCACTGTCTGGATGTTATTTTCAATCTCCTTAGCTATCCAATCTCCAGAAGTTTCATTTTTCATTCTTACTGTGCAGTCATCATCAACTACCAAAGGGAAAGATTGCAATCCAGACACACTAAAAATAGCATTCTTGCCTTCTGAAAGCCAGACTCAGATTTATGACAGTTTTAAAATTTGGTTCTTCATTTTAAAAGTTCAACATTCTACAAGAACGATGCAGAGTAATACCTACCTGGCCTTTAGAGCATGAAACACCATAACTTGCTGCAGTGGGAGATCAGGCCTTTATGTAATCCATCTACATTAGGGAGAGAGAGCATTTTCTTTTGCTTGACAGATTGACATGCCTTCATGTGTTTTCCACTTAATCAGCAGAATCATTAAGGCACTGAGGGTTTTGATGGTCTCAATAAAAAACATCTATTTCTGTAAAACCTATCACTATAAATAATTTAACAAACACTCCCCCCAAGAAAAAGACTATAAAAAGAGAAGAAGAATTATTCTTTCATACTTAAATCACAGAGTACACTGAAGTTGAGCCAGAGGGAATCCAGATTTAAAATGAGAGCAGGACGTTAATCAGCTATGCTTCAAAATAAAGTTAAAAAAATTTTTTTTCATAAATTTATTTATTTATTTTTGGCTGTGTTGGGTCTTCATTGCTGTGCATGCACTTTCTCTAGTTGTGGCGAACGGGGGCTACTCTTCGTTGTGGTGAGGAGGTTTCTCATTACAGTGGCTTCTCTTGTTGGGGAGCACGGTCTCTAGGTGCGTGGGCTTCAGTACTTGTGGCACAAGGGCTCTGTAGTTATGGCACACGGGCTTAGTTGATCCACAGCATATGGGATCTTCCTGGACCAGGGATCGAACCCGTGTCCCCTGCATTGGCAGGCGGATTCTTAACCACTGCCCCACCAGCAAAGTCCCTAAAATAAAAATTTTTTTTAAGATAAATAAAATGAGAAAAGTACTAGAAAGAAAAATTAAAATAAATAAATAAATAAAATGAGAGCACAGTGATGTCCAACAATAAATGATGAAGTTCAAATGAAAAGCAAATTACAGAAAAATATAATTTATGTTTTAAATGTATATTTTATATTAAATATAAATAGTATATACTTAAATTTATACTTCCCTAAAGAAGATCTGGGAGGATTATATCAATATAAACTGTTAACATTATTAATCAGAGGGGTGATTATGGTAGGGGGAACTTTCACATTCTTTGTGTTTAAATTTTTTACAATAATCTCTTCATATCAGGGAAAAAAAAGATGCTTCCATTTTTTAAGTGTGCACACATAGAGATTGTATACACATATATAAATTTATACCATTGCAAATCAAGCTGGATATTATATATCTTTCTGACTATCTGGATATCAAGACCCAGTTGTCAGGAATGGAGTGGCATTAGCTTGGGAACCTAATCTCCATCGGAAGGAAGAGGCAATGACTGAGACTGGGGCTAAGAGGGAACTGATTAGGTTTTAGGGTGTGTCCCAAGAAGGAACAGCACCCCACATTACAATGTCCAAGGGAGGATTAATACTCACAGAATCTGATCTGTGGATTGGAACACGGCAGGTAGGCATCTCAGGTCAATAGTGTCCACTGATTTCCAGGTGTATGACAGCATCTTTCTTTGGCAATGAGCAGGAGAGGTGTCCAGCTAGTTGAAGCAGGACCTCAGCCAACCAGACAGAGAGGGCAGACAAGGCTTGGCAAGGTCGGCCCTGAACAAAAACCTGAACTCAGGGCAGGGCTCTGGTTTCAACAGTTAGGGTGACCACCAGGAACTAGAATTCTAGCTAGACATAAGACAAATGGTAGGGGTAAGCAAAAAGGTTGCAGTTGGGTGAGCCACCCTATGCCCGGGTCTACAGGGTCATTGCAGACTCCACGTGCCAGTACTGGTGGAGAGAAGGTGACTTTTTAGCTCCAAGCTTGAGTCTCTTGGTTCAGGGACTGGGCCACAGACTGAAAGGTTTAGGACCTAGATTAGGGCAACACTGGACCGGCAAGAATGACAGCAGTTTCGATTTGGTCTTTCTCACCAAAATTAAGAAAACTTTTCCTCTAATTCTCAGCAGTTACATATAGGCAAGAAGAAGTCTAGACCCAAGAGAAGGTTTTTTGAAAATTTATAGAACCTTCTATAACCAAGGCCAGGACTTACAGCTCAGTAGCTGTGCGCCTTTAAGGTTCTAAGTTAACTTACAAGAAGACAAAGAGAAGTCCATTTCACAGAATCTTAAATTTTATCCATGCCATGATGTCCATGTAGAAATCAAGGGAACTAGCATATGGCTTTTGCAGTCAACTTCACAAACGACACTCAGAATAAGGAGTCTATATGAAAGAGAGAAAAAAATCCTTCCTCATCTAGCAGCTGTGGTCTTTCCCTTTGATACACTTGTTTGCCCAGGAAGCTGATCCCTTCCTACCTACT
This sequence comes from Phocoena phocoena, assembly GCF_963924675.1. Taxonomy (NCBI): domain Eukaryota; kingdom Metazoa; phylum Chordata; class Mammalia; order Artiodactyla; family Phocoenidae; genus Phocoena; species Phocoena phocoena. Next base: position 49,316,870 of record NC_089221.1, read on the forward strand.
CCTTAGCATCTTGAGATATTAAGCTGACTGTGCTGGCATTTCAATCCCCACCCTTCCCAGAATCAAGAGATCAAATTAATACAGATCCCATTTATAAACCAGGGAAATTGTAAAGGTAGAATAGTCTAAGACTATAAGCGCTTCAGGGAATCATGTGCTTCTACTTCTGGGTGGGAAATACTGGAGGACAGAGGGAGAGCTGTAGCAGCTCTGTAGGTTCACTTATTCCTGGGACACCTCTCCAGACCACTGCTGCTAAAGGGAAGGGTTCAAAATAGCCCCAAATCCCAACTGAGATGATCCTCAACATAGTCTTGTATTAAAATCCAAAGGCTCCTAAAGTCAAAATATTAAATTTGTTTCAGTGATGCCATGATTTTCAAACCATTCTTCTTTGGGACATAGGCATTCCACTGCTAAAAATAGAAAAGGGATGTTTTTCTACCCCCTCCCTGCCCCCAGTTATCAGGGGAAAAAATCCTAAGTGAATGGACAGAAGTTTCTCAGTTTTAAGATTTTTCTCTCATGTTTCCTAGATTTTTGGTTCCTGCTATCAGAGGCTAGACCCATAGCAGACCAATCCAGGGGAGTTGGAGCCACAGAAGAGGTGTGGTGCTTGCCAGAGACATCACCCAAGGTGGGGAGGGGCTGAGTGGGAGAATGGTGTAGGGGAGAGGGGAAGAGAAATGCTACCTTCTCCTTTCCTCTCTGCCTGCAATCTCCTGCCTTGGCCTCCCAATGGCCAAACCTAACAGGAACCTGGGAAACCATAGCCTGCAAGGATTCACCTCCTGAGTGAGCAGAGAAGAGCAATAAATGAATCTGCAGGCCAAGAGGGCAAGGACCAGCATGTGTCATGTCTGATTTAGCAAGAATTCACAGATTAGTTATGTCACATTTAAAATATTACCATTTCTGGGTAGTGCCCACCATGCTTTCATAACATCCAAGTATTCTTGTACCTGCATAGATCTGAGCATGACTGTTGGATTTGCTTAGCAGCCCAAGGCAGAGAGTGGTCTATAACAGTGTTTTTAGACTGTGTTCCGTAGACCCCGAAGTTCAATGGAGCTCTCCTGCAGCTATCACACAGGTAGAGTGGGCTGAGCACACCAGCTCCAACCTCCATACCTACTGAAGCCAAAGCAGTGTTGCTTTTTATCTGCTTCACATACAGGGTCTAAGTAAGATCTTACTTGAACAAAATGCCTCTCAGCATAAACAGATAGGAATTCACTGACATATCAAGTTGCTACTAAGAATTCTCTCAATCACCACACTTCATTTTTTCTTTTAGTCTGTTATGATATTGAGTTATTACTTCCCTACCTGTTTTATCCTCTACCACATTCGTACTACCACTATATGTAAATACAGGCCACCCCAGCTTCTACTGTGTGTACATAGGTAGTTATGAACCAACTGTTTGGAATTTCAAATGCTTTTTCCCAAAATAGTATCATCCAGGTAGTTAGAACCTCAAACCAGCCCATGCAGCCCCACTTAACCATAATGTACCTGAAATAGGATTCTATGCTAACAATAAATAAATTAGAACCTGAGCAACATCTATAATAAAATTCCAAAGGAAAGATGTATTCCAATTTCCCATATGGAATGCTGGAAATCCATCTCCTGAAGTAGGATCCAAGGCTTCTCTTCCTCACACACTCTGCATTTTTCAAAGTAGCACAGATTTTGAAACTATCAAATGCTGACAAAGATGAAGCAAAATACTCACTCTCGTAGATTACTTGGGGGAATAAGTAGAAACAAATATCACTGCATTTGTCTGGCTCTTCAGAGAAGCAGATGTCAAGTTTGGATTAAACAGACAAGAATGTTATTAGAGGAAATGTTGGTGTGAGAGAAAAGGGAGAGTGAACCAAGGAAGGCTGGGAGCTGTCCGACCACAATGCCACCTGACCTTGAGTGAAGGGAGGGAAGGTTGGAGTGAGCATCCTGGAATGTGTGTGGCATGTGTGTGTGCGTGTGTATGTGTATCCTAATACATCCTACTGATTCTGTTTCTCTGAAGCACCTTAACTAACACAAAACCCATCAGTAAAATCACAGATATAGATTTGTGAAGTATAAAGGGCTAATCATGTGTTCAGCCTGAAGCACTGACCATAACACCCTCTTAAAAGTAGACCCCAATTCAGTGTTCATTTACCAACTCCATCTAAAGTATCTTTTGAAATGAAATCTACAAACAAACCCCTGCCTCCACATAACCAACCAGTGAGCAGGAAAGCAAAACATACCTCTGAAAATCCTTCTACAAAACATGACCATGTTTTTTTTTTTTCTAAATAAAATATTACACTATTCAACTCCCAAAGCAGCGGATTTTGAGGATAAAGGAATCAAGTTCTTCTTTGCAGAACCTCAATTATTTTCAGGGTCATGAAAAGGCACAGTTGCTTGGCCTTGTCTCTTCCCGGTGTGGATATCTGAGTGCTCTAAGTTCCCATCCCCCAACGCCAGTATCGTGTGATGAGTTAATAAGGAGAAAATATTACTGCAGTCTCATCTTTCACATCCCTAATAAAGCACATATTTTAAAGCAGTTATGGAACTTTGCACAGAATCCAGGTTTAAAGGCAAATTGAATACATAAAAAACTAAGCCCGACAGCTAAGTTTAGTTACCTGAGAACTACTAAATTTATCTCTTCAGTCAAGAACATAAGATAAATACTTCAAAAAACTCACTCTGCTTTTGCTTTCCATTTTACTTTAGGCCTTATTAAATAGCACCGTTGGCAAAAAAATGTACATGTATAATTTAAAGCTATCCTGATCAGAATGAACGATAATAACCTGACTATGTAAAAAATTTGTCTTTTTGCTACTGTAATGAAACTTAGCCTTCTGTGAGTTTGAAATATTGTGGGTTACTACTCAATATCCATTCTTCCTTTCTTCCATACTAACAGAACCTTCATCTTATTCTGGGTGGCAGCATACCTAGGCTCAAGCAATAAATCAAAATTGGTACACATATTCATGACAATCGTGTTCCCTTTGGACAGATACTAAATATCCCAATTTCCTATTGCAGCTAGAAATCATCATGGGACCCAGTTATGTCTAAAAGATGTAAGGGGAGGTCAATTAGGGCCTTCTAAGAAGGCTTTACTTTCCTGATAAAAAGGATATCCTTCCCCACTTTTCCTAATGCAGAAGTAATGTGTGGAGCTGTAGCAACAATTTCCAGATCATGAGGCAACAAGCAAGAGGATGAACAGCAGTCACATTGAAGATGGCAAAGGAGAAAGTTAGGTCAGTTCCTGAGATCAGAAGGGCAGGATTAAATTAGGAGTCTCAGAAATAGAAACGGCCTAGCAATGCTATTTAGGCGGTAAAATAGAGAACCAATGAAAAATGAATAGTTGGAATCCCAAGATGCATTGAGAATCCAGGAAAGTCTAGCATTAATTTGGAGCAGAACCATACTCATTCATATTTGGTAACTGTAAATTGGGATGACTTTTTTGGAGAGCAATATAGCAACATCTATCAGCGTTTAAAATGCACAGATCCTTGATTTTTAAAATTTCTAATTGTTTCATTCTTTTATATAATTTTTAAAGGTTACTGTTCATTTACAGTTATTACAAAATATTAGCTATATTCTACGGGTTGTACAATACATCCTTGAGCCTATCTTACACCCAGTAGTCGATACCTCTGACGCCCCTACCCCAGCGGTCCCCAACCTTTTTGGCACCAGGGACTGGTTTCTTGGAAGACAATTTTTCCACAGACAGGGGTCGGGTGGAGGGAGGCGGTAATGCGAGCAATGGGGAGCGATGCCGAACAGCAGATGAAGTTTGCTTGCTCGCCGCCGCTCACCTCCTGCTGTGTGGCCCGGTTCCTAACAGGCCACGGGCCGGTACCAGTCCACAGCCCTGGAGTTAGGGACCCCTGCCTTACCCCTGTATTGCCCCCTGCCCTGCTCTCCCCTCTGGTAACCACTAATTTGTTCTCTATATCTGTGATTCTGCTTCTTTTCTGTTATATTCACTAGTTTGTTGTATTTTTAGATAACACATGTAAGTGATATCATACAGTATTTGTCTTTCTCTGTCTGACTTATTTCACTTAGCATAATATCCTCCAAGTCCACCCACATTGCTGAAAATGGCAAAATTTTATTCTTTTTTATGACTGACTAGTATTCCATTGTGTGTGTTTCTGTGTGTGTGTGTGTATACAACATCCTCTTTATCCGTTCCTCCTCTGTGGATGTACACTTAGGTCGCTTCCATATCTTGGCAATTGTAAATAATGCTGCTATGAACATTGTGGGGCATGTACCTTTTCAAAATAGTGTTTTTGTTTTTTTGGATATATACCCAGGAATGGAATTTCTGGGTCATATGGTCGTTCTATTTTTAGTTTTTTGAGAAACCTCCATACTGTTCTCCATAGTGGCTGTATCAATTTACATTCTCACCAACAGTGTACAAGGTTCCCTTTTCTCCACATCCCCACAGACCTTTGTTATTTGTGTCTTTTTGATGACAGCCATTCTGACAAGTGTGAGGTGATATCTCATTGTGGTTTTGATTTGCATTTCCCTGATGATTAACGATGTTGAGCATCTTTTCATGTGCCTGTGGCCACCTGCATTTCCTGTTTGGAAAAATGTCTATTCAGTTCTGCCCATTTTTTTTTTAAATTTATTTTTGGCTGTGTTGGGTCTTCCTTGCTGTACACGGGCTTTCTCTAGTTGCGGCAAGCGGGGGCTACTCTTCGTTGCAGTACGCGGGCTTCTCATTGCAGCAGCTTCTCTTGTTGTGGAACATGGGCTCTAGAGCGCAGGCTCAGTAGTTGTGGTCCATGGGATTAGTTGCTCCGCAGCATGTGGGGTCTTCCCGGACCAGGGGTTGAACCCGTGTTCCCTGCATTGGCAGACGGATTCTTAACCACTGTACCACCAGGGGAGTCCCTCTTCTGCCCATTTTTTAATTGTTTTTTTTTTTTGATGTTGAGCTTTATAAGCTGTTTATATATGTTGGACATTAACCCCTTATTGGTCATATCATTTACAAATATTTTCTCCTATTCAGTAGATTATCTTTTCATTTGGCTGATAGTTTCCTTTAATGTAAAATGCATAGATCCTTTAAACTAGCAATTTCACGACTGGGAAATAATCCTACAGAAAAACACAGGTGCAAAAAAGATATATGCACAAGGTTATTTATTGCAGCATTGTCTAAAATAGCAAAAAATTAGAAGCCACCTAAATATGAAATTGGGAAAATAAAGTACATACAATTCATGCAATGAAATGCTGTGCAGCTGTTCAACAAAGAATGAAGTAATATACATGTAATGACATGGAAAGATACCCAGGAGACATTCTCAAGAAAAAAAAAAACAGCAATACTTATAATCCCATTTCTGGGGAAAAAAATATATAAGTTAAAAATGCTACATGCATATATTGGCATATGTATAGAAAAAAAAGTCTGAACGAGAAGAACCAGACAGACAAAATGGGTCCAGTAACTATGTTTTCATGCCTTTTCCAACAACTGATGTTGGTGCCACCACATTACCTGAAAGCAGACAATAGGAATAATTCAGGGAGGAGGTTCAGCATGGGTGACAAGCAGATAGAAATCTGCAGATTTAAGGCAGCTCCAAGACTATGAGACTTTCAGACAAAATTTGGTAAGGGAAGCAAGTGCATGCTGAAGAAGCTTTAAAAAGAGGGAGACAAGAGAGGAATCAAGAGACTCAAAGTCATTATCATGGTAAAGAAAAGATTCAGGAAATATAGTCTGAATCTATGGAAGATAAGGAAGATATTTACAGAAGATATGGAGGATAGGGAAATTGTGTTGGGGGAGAAGAGAAGCATCTGAGTTTGAGTCCCTGGAGCTGGAACAGGTCTGAACAATGAAAAAGTCCAAGGAGGGAACATTCGTGTGGTTGGCTGGAGGGGCAAACAGATTATGATGTCAAAGTCCTTCCTCAGATGTGCACTGCAGACTATGCTTCCAGACCTGAGGACTGTTCCTGGTTTACTCCACTGGGGTTCATTCCATTTCTATCAGCTTTTTTACCTGAATTCCCGAATTGCAGCTTTTTTTCTCCTTTGCTGCAAAACAGTATACTCTTGACATTTCTTTCCCTGGCCTCTGCTCCTAAACAAGCACACAGCTTTATTTGAGGGTTTCTAAGGGACTACATTGCTAAAAATTTCAGAGGGTAACAAAATAACAAATGCTACTGATTTTTATTGTTATAGTAGTGTTGGACATATCATCACATCTTTCTTAACCTTGATTATGAACTCAGCTGCCAGATGCCAACCCATACATCTTCTTATTGCTGGTCAGTTTCTAAAGTCCCTTTCATGTCGTCTTCCTCTAGTTTTAGCTCCTTCGGTTTCACCTTTAATACTAACACTAATGAGGAGTATTAACTTGTAGATAGACACATTACATTTCACAGCAGGCTTCACACCGTCTCTCCCACCTCGATGTCTTCTTGATTCACTCAAAACCATTTTCTAACAAAGGCCATTGAAGTTGAGAAAAGTACGGTGAATAATCAATGAGAATGTAGGTGTTCTGGAGAATAAAAGCAAGAGGCTGGCTACAAAAGTGATTCTGGAAGTCAGTGGACAGCAGTGGTGTGCTTAAATGGATGCTGTTGCTATGAAATCATGGTGAAGGGACAGAGATGGTGGTCTCAATGTGGCAGAGAAATAACCCCTTCTCCACCACTGGTGGAATTTGAAAGGGAATGACCTCAAATGATGAAGTTTTGAGGGAGATGACATTAAAAATCAGGAAACAAGTGTATCCATCAGAGTTTTTAATTGCAATACACATTAACCAACTCTTGGCTGATTTATTTAGAAAATGAATTTACTAAAAGATAATTGGCTCACATAGTCTCCAGCATGGCCAGAGAACCTAACGTGGAAGCCTCACTGCCAGAAACAATGTTTTCAATCTCACTGCACAGAACTGGTCCTGAGAAGACACCAGCGTCTCAGCTGCTGGACACTTTACTTGGCTCACACTGCCAACACCAAATATACTGGACACCATTGCTGGACAACACCAGGGACAATGGCCAAAAACATGATTCACCTTTAGAACCACTGCTGCTGCCTCTGGAAACTGGATTCACTGCTGCCAGCACTGGCTCCAGGGAAACAGTTTCCTTGTGGTCTCCACTTCTGTGCGTCTCTAGCTTCCAATGCCAAGTCTAGTGCAGGTGCATCTAGTAAGAACCTGGAACATGTGCCCAAACCTTGGTCTCACGGGAGGCTGGAAAGGTGCCATCCAGCCTTTTTAGCTTCTCTAGTGGAAGCTGGCCAAAAAGTAAAAAAAACATAGTCCACACCAGGGATCCAAGAGAGTGTTTGGAAGGGGTGAAAATATCAGACAGTTGGTTTACACACACAAAGGAGTTCCATAAGATTGAGTGAAAGAGACAAGCAGAATCAGGCCCTCAGACCTAGGAGAGGTGAGAGGTTGAGCTGGAGATGGGGAGAGAGGTGAGAGGGAAAGAATTTTTTCTAAGAACGTAATATTAGAGGGTTAATTTTATTGATTAAAGAAAGTAAATGTTCACTATAATCAAAAGTGCTGAAAACACAGAAAGGTTCAAATCAGCAAATAAAAATGATCCTCCAGCCTCATATTACTGCTGTTAGCATTTTCATTATTTTTCACATCTTCTTCTATGAATATATAGATTATACTCTACATAATATTTTTACTGTGTCTTTTTCAAAAATATCTCAAAGTATTATTTTTAAGACTATCAAAATTCCATCCTTTGGATACACCATCATTTTTTGGCATATCACAGATTTTTTTACCTTAAATTCCTAGAAAGGAAATAAATGGGTCAGAAAAGTATAAATATTGACACATATTGTCTCTTTGCTTCAAAAATACTATGCATTTCCAATGATGAATTATGGAATATTTCATTTCTCTGAACCTTTGCCAACACTAAGTAAATTCAGTTTTTAAATACTTATAAGTAAAAAATTATCCCTTTTTATTTTGTGTTTATTTGATCATAAGTAAGATTTTACATCTTTTTACATATTTATATATTTATATTTATTTATATTATCTATTTATCTTTTCCCCTTTTTTTCTTTTGAAGATACACTTTTTTCATTAATTTGTAAGATTTCTTTCTGTAATAAGGATTTCTTGTTTCTTTCTGTAATAAATCCTTTGTCAAGTAGGTTTAAAATACTTTTTTAAGTTTTCATTTATCTTGCAAGTTCTTTCTCACAATAAAGAAGTTTGAGGTGTTTATGTAATCAAATCAATTTTTTAATTTATGTTGTCTACTTTTAGATTTGGGCATCATTTTTTGAAGGCTAGCCTTTTAAAATAAAATTATTAGTTTGAGTCAGTGGCATAAAGGAAACAAATTAGCTTGTCCCTCGACCTTCCTTACGTCAATAAATGGCCCATTCTTCCAGTTGCTCAGGACAAAAACCCTGGAGTCAAAAAAGAGATCTTCTTCTTTCACCTCACCCCTCCAGCCATCAGATCTACCTCTGAAACACATATCCAGAACCTGACCACTTCTCTCCACCCAGCCACTACCACCCAGGTCCAAGCCCAGTTACTTCTCACTGGCGTTTTGCCCATCAGCCTTCCAGTTTTTCTCTCCACTTCCTTCCTGCCTCTCAGAGTCTACTCTAAACACAGCAATTTAAAAATGAAACTCAAATTACACTAATCCGCCATTCAAACCCTCCAGTGGGTCCCCATCCTGTTCAGAGTAAAAGCCAAAGTCGTCACAGTGAACTACGAGACCCTACAGGATCTGACACCAGCTCCTTCTGTGCCCCCTCAGGCCTCATGTCCCATCACTCTCTGCCTCTATCACTCTGCACGAGTCATCCTGGCCTCCATGTTATGACTCAAACATGCTAAACACGTTCCTGCCTCAGGACTTTTACATAACCTGTTCCCTCTCCTTAGGAATGTTCCTGCCTCGAATATCCAATGCCTCACTTGCTCACTCCATTCAGAATCTCTGCTCAAACACCACTCTATCAAAGGCTTTCTCTGATCACCTTGTTTCAAACACCACCTCGCTATCACTGCCATGACTCTATCCTGCTTTATATTTCACTGTATCATTTAGTATCATCAGACCCATGCATTTGTCATGTGTCTTTCTGTCCCTCCTGTCCCTCCTAGAATGAAAGCTCTTTAAGAACAGGGGATTTGCTTTGTTTCCTGCTGTATCCTCAACACCTAGAATGGGGCTTGGCACTTAGCAGATACTCGGTAAATATTTGTAATAAATGAAAGTAAATATTTGTCTTAGGCCAGGTTCTTTAAGCAGACCCCAAAGCAAGGGTAAGTGTGCAAATGATTTACTACAGAAGTGACACAGGAGTGAAGGAAGCAGGGAAGTTCCCAGCCTTAGCCTAACCCTACAGGGAGCTCTAGACTGCCCAGTTCCAGCTCAGAGTGAGTGTTGCCCGGAGGCAAGGGAGCTGAGCTTTGTTCTCCCTCACCCTGTCAGTCTTGGGCCACCCAGGGGGCTGTGAACTGTCAGGGACTCTTGCCTCTCAGCTCCTATAGCCCAAGAGAAATCCTCTGAAGAAGAAAACAAATATCAGCTGTTAGCAGCAAAGCTATGGAAACCATAAAAGAAATTCAAGGGCATCTGGACAGGGAATCAACAATATCCATTATAATAATGAATGATTTATGTGTGAATGAGTGAATAAATAAATAAAGATGGATGAATGGGTGAACGTAGAAATAAGATGTTGAAATATTTGTAATTTTGATAGTGGAAAATGTTGGACTAAAGAACAGTGGTGTGAGAAGCACCAATTTGATAGCAGGTACCAGTCTGTAACTTCTTTATCAGTGTGGCTACAGAGCTTCCATCTGCGTCTTTGTTACACAAGGAGGTTGGGACTGACTGATACTGGACCACTGGATACTTTTACTTGGAAGCCACTAGGGACAGAATAGGATGGGACAACCAGAAGAACCTTGCCGGGAGCAGTACTGCTCAAATTTTCAGCCACGTACACTGTCAATGAGAGATCCATTTGGATCAATGGCTTTCAGGGGACATTTAGCTTCACGAGGAAGAGGTTTCATTAAAAAGAAGAATATGTAGAAACATAGAATTTTCTTCAAATTCTAGCATGCCCCCTTAAGAAAGCACATCAGAATATTTCAGAACAAATATAATTTGCAAAAAGCCCTTGAAAACTTTAGCTATGTACCCCATGCTCACCCTAATGATTGATAAACTTCTTCTTTAGAATTCTAAGTCCCTTTGGAATAACAAGATCCTAGAGATTCTGATTCACAAAGCTTTGTGGGTCCTGAGCATCCATAATTTTCAAAGCTTCCCAGGATATTCGGTACACAGCCAGAGTTAAGAAACCGGGCCAAGTCTTCCAACCACTCCTACCAATAAAAGAATAAAAGAATCTCTCCCTCTTCCCACTAAATAAGGACACTGAAGGAAGGAGAGGATCTTCACTCAGCATTTAAAAAATAGATACTATAAAGTCACATATGCCCTCCTTATAGATTCAATAATTGCTAACAGTCTGTATTTTGTCCTATTTGCTATATTCATATATATACATGCGTGTATGTATATAGATAGATCAATATATGAACATGTATATTGCTGGACCATTTGAAATACATTGCAGATAACATGACCATTCACTCCTGAATATTTCAGCATGCATCTCCTAAAAATAAGAATCTTCTCCTAGATGACCACAGTACCAGTATTATACTATATCTGTCTGGTCCAATCAGGAGATAGAATCCACATGGTAAAAGGGGGAATTTAATATCAAGATTTATAAATTATTTTCAAGGTGCTCTGAAAATGTAACACAATAAACAACATTGAGACATTATTGTATATTTTTACTCTTAACAAATAGTTATTTCCTCAACAGTTTAATGATTTAATGGAAAAAGTTTTTAAACCACCATGTCATTTAAAATTTGAAACCCTCAAGTAAAAACCTAAGAAACTGATTCTACTTTATGTACCTAACATGTTTCCTCTATGCTGGGGCATAATTCTACTTGATTACCTTCTTAAAATTTATATATTAAACTATTCAAGTTTTACAAAATACATTACTTAAACAGAGGAGCAATAAAGTGTCATGCAAAAGAGTATTGGGCTAAGACTTATCTCAGTTCTGGTACCAAAGAGCAGTATAACCGTGGCCTCTCCCAGGATCAGCTTCCTCATCCCTAAAATGAAGATAATAGTTATCTAGTGTTGTAGAAAGTGAGTGCGGGTTCTGCAAGCAGAAAGATCTCAGTCTGTAGCCCTAGACTCCCTCATTCTTGATTTGTAAACTCAGTAGACACACACACAAACACACACATATAAATTTACCACCTTAACCAGTTTTAAATGTACAATTCAGTAGTGCAAGTATATTCACACTTGTGAATATAGAGCTACAGAACTTTTTCATCTTGTAAAACTTAACTCTGTACTCATTAAACAACTCCCTATTTCCCCCTCCTCCCAGCCCCTGGCAAACACCATTCTATTTTCTGTTTCTATGAGTTTGACTACTTTAGATGCCTCCTGTAAGTGAAATCATATAGCATTTGTCTTTTTGTATCTGGCTTATTTCACTTAGCATAATGTCCTCCAGATTCACCAACATTGTAACATGAGACAGGGTTTCCTTCCTTTTTAAGGATGAATAATATTCCATTGTATGTATATACTACAGATTGTTCATCCGTTCACCCATGCATGGACACTTGGGTTTCTTCTACTCTTGGCCATTGTGAACAATGCTTCTATAAACACGAGTGTGCAAATATCTCTTCAAGATCCAGCTTTCAATTCTTTTGGTTATATACCCAGTAGTAGAATTGCTGCATCATGTACTAATTCCTTTTTTTTTTTTTTTTTTTTTTGGCTGCACTGTGTCTTAGTCGCAGCATGCGTGATCTTAGTTGCGGCGCTCGGGATCTTTTTTACTTCCTGCATGGGGACTTCTTAGCTCTGGCATGCATGCGGGATCTAGTTCCCTGACCAGGGATTGAACCCAGGCCCCCTGCATTGGGAGCACAGTCTTACCCACTGGACCACCAGGGAAGTCCCTCATGTGCTAATTCTATTTCTAATTTTTTGAACAACCACCAACCATACTGTTCTCCATAGTGGCTGCACCATTTTACATTCCCACCAACAGTGCACAGGGGCTCTAATTTCTCCACATCCGCCCCAACACTTGTTACTTTCTAGTTTTCTTTTTTTTTAATGGGTGTGAGGTGATATCTTCTTGTAATTTTGATTTGCATTTCTCTTCTGATTAGTAATGTTGAGCATCTTTTCATATCCATGTACATAATTTGTATATATCATCTTTGAAGAAATGTCTGTTCAAGTCCTTTGCCCATTCTTCAATCAGGTTTTCTGTTGCTGTTGTTGAGTTGTGGAGGCATATTTTTAAATCATACCTCTCTTGCAAGTTATTTTGAAATCTAAAAAACTTCATGTATGCATATCACATTAACTATCACATCGTAGACACCCCAAAAATATTACTTGTTCTCAAGGTTGTTATATTAAATAACATACATAAAACTGCTTTAAAAATTATAAAATGCTATGCAAATATGAGTTAATACTACAAATCTGTATACAAAATATTTTAACATTTTTCTCAGGTTCTCCACATTTAAATATATAAACCTTTTTGTTGTTGTTGTTGTTGTTGTTGTTGTGGCCTCTCCCGTTGCGGAGCACAGGCTCCAGACGCGCAGGCCCAGTGGCCATGGCTCACGGGCCCAGCCGCTCCGCGGCATGTGGGATCTTCCCGGACCGGGGCACGAACCCGTGTCCCCTGCATCGGCAGGCGGACTCTCAACCACTCCGCCACCAGGGAAGCCCTATAAACCTTTTTTTATCTTTGGGCTTTATTCTATTTTTTAGCTGTAATCCCTGTCTTTCCCATTTTATTTCAAGTTTTATCAAAAAATAGCAGCCAAGGGCTTCCCTGGTGGCGCAGTGGTTGAGAGTCCGCCTGCCGATGCAGGGGACACGGGTTCGTGCCCCGGTCCGGGAAGATCCCACATGCCGCGGAGCGGCTGGGCCCGTGAGCCATGGCCACTGGGCCTGCGCGTCCGGAGCCTGTGCTCCGCAATGGGAGAGGCCACAACAGTGAGAGGCCCGCATACCGCAAAAACAAACAAACAAACAAAAAAATAGCAGCCAAAATAGAATGAGTAAAGAGTAGAAACAATAGCTAATTTCACTAAAGCAAAGTCAGGGTAAGATCTATCTGAAAAAAAATAAAATGTGAAGAAAGCTGCAACAGATTACACTACTGAAAAATCCTGGGAGAGCCAGAGCTGCTGTTCCTTCAGAGAATGTGAATGATGTTGAAAGATTAATAACGTTTGGATAACATTAATTACAGTGATGTTATAAACTCCAGTATTCCAGTTGCCATAACAACCCGCTATATGTTGGTTTTCTAATGACATTTCGAACAAGCGCTGAAGTGAACTGCATCACTTCAGAACTTTGATTGCTGTCACTCAGTGATTTTCAAATTGAATTGTTTTGTTCTTAAAGAGTCAGAATATGTCACAGTCTTCAAAAATACCCTCAAAACTATGAGGAGGAAATGATACACATTCCTATACAATTATAGAGTACTTGAGAAAAAGAAACACATTTTGTTTTTAATACAAAATTAACAGATTTTTTTCATAAGGGATAGAAAAATCACAGAAGGAAAGGGGAGAGTGTGCTTCAGACTTCTCAGAAGACTTCGTTCCCTCAGGGAATTACTTGACAATAAAATTCTCCCTTTCCATTCTCTCTTTTCCTTTTACCTCCCTTCTTCTTCCTTCTGAAGAATTCTTGGAACTGGTGATTCTGATCAAGGTGGATGCTACATCTTGAAGTAAGGGAGATGAGGTCATTTTCATGGAGCTTTCTGATCTCTTTTCCCTCTACTGACCAAACCATGCCTTTCTTTTCAGGCACAGCCCACTGTATACAATGAAAGAAAGATTACTTGCGACAGGAGTATATTACATTGAATTTTAATATTCCCAAGAGAATACGTTAAACACATATCGCATCACTGACAAGAAGCAAAGCATGATTGTAATAGGCATGTTTCTAAGTTCTTGCTCAGTCCACAGCCTACCCTGTTCCCGCTGCCTGGAAACACCCCTCTTCACCACCCACCCACAAATACGAATCGTTGACTGCATCAGAGGTGAGCACCAGAACCAACTCATCCATAAGCAAGTGAGTCGGAGGATCAGTCTCTCTCTCTCTCTTTCCCTCTCTCTCAGTCACTCATTCTCTCATTTATCTCTCAGGTTAAAACTGATTTGCCCTAGTGTTTGCAGCAGAAATGTGGTGTTCACAGGCAGAACTCTGTGCTACAGGACTCTGAAGGGGGAATGCACCTCCATTGTCCTCCCATCACTACCATAGTCCAAGCAGCATCTCAGCCAGTACCCCGCATTTCAGGCAGTGGAGGTGGCATCTTTGCATGTAAAGCACATCAGAATGCTGTCTAAATGCTGATCTCGGTGCAATGCCCTCTTGTGTAAGCCCAGGTCTGCCCCCTTGGCCAGGTGTGCCATTGGCACCATTTCAACACTCTCTCGTCTCCCCTTTCCCCTATTCTTAGAACTCCCTCCACCCCACCTGGATATCCAAGGGCTTCCATCCTGCCCTCCCCTAGGCTGTCACTCTAGCTGACTCCTCAGAGGCTTCCCAGGGACCAGCAAAGTGAGCTAATCAATCCAGCCCAGGCTTCTGCTGATTCAGAACCACTGCAGGACCAGGGTCATGGCTCAGAAAGCAGGTGACAGGGAAAGAGGTGATGTAAACAATGATATCAGCTGGAATTAACAAAGGTCACATGTACTCAACTCATTCCTCATCCAAGATGAAGCAGGTATGCTGACCCCCCTTTCCTGTAAGTCTTCTCTGGGTGTTCCTTTTAACCTGATTTCACTGGGACATATGTGAACAGCTAATAAGAGCAGCCTGTGCCTTGTGTGGGTTGTGTGTGTGTGTGTGTATGTGTGTGTGTGTCATGACTTTAACGTTTGACTACAGTATGCATACACATACAAGAAGTAGGGAAGCTAAAGCCCAGGAACTAGGAAGGCTACAGAATACAACACATGGACCAATACATTTACAAAACATTCAAAATCCTTACAAAAGGGGCTGTACTGGTCCTTTTGACTTTGTTGTTGTTCAGCTTAGTCTGTATGGCCATTCATTGGACTAATGGGGGAGGGCAATTCATAATATTTGGTTCCTTTCCACGCAATTTACAAGTTAGCAGGAGTGAGATGGGAGAGCTTTAAGCCTGGTTTGGCTTCCCTTTATAAAAAGAAGTGTCTCACAGGGCCCAAGGGGACGTGTTCTCCAGCAGAAAAGAGAAAATGATGCTCTCCCAGCGGCCAGCTTTAGCTTTGGGGAAGAGGCAAAATAAAAATCCACGGGATCTCAACTGTGAACTCTTCCCATGTTGCCTGGCATACCAAATACTACACATCCACATTTTTTAATAACTTTGTGATTTTCAAGGTCCCCATCCGTATTTTAAAAAAATAAGTCGCATAATATTTAAACTGGCTTTCCTGCTATTCTTTGGGACACCAGGAATGTCAGAAGACATGGAGCTATGTGCCCCCGACAAGTGCATGGCATCAGCAGCCCCTTCAGTTATAAGCTGGGAAGTAGGTACCACCAGTTTATCTACTTGCCCTGGACACATTTTGCACAAACGCAAGAAGTTCCAGACAACGGTTTTCTCTTTCATATATTTACACATGTTCAAAATGATATTCACAGCATCTTCTTCACTCTCCACCCTTCTCACCCTAGTCTCTGCCTTGAGACAGCAGCCTGTATGGGTTTGGGTTTCATCTGTGGACTCCCTTGTCCTTTGACTCCAGCCTTGTTCTGCCAGTTAGGGATCCCTGACAGGAGATAAGACGGAGGAAGGCAGAGAAGGAGCTGGGGAATTCATGCCTCTGGTTCCTTCCCTGCAGGGAAGCCTTGCAGTAATCTCTGTGTGATTCTCTCCTTCCAGGTTCCAGTAACTGATCCCTCCCATGTCTTTTTGAGCTCAGGAGTTGTAACTGAATCCAGTGGTACTGCACTGTCTTTTATGGATTCCTTATATACTGCCCATAGCTTTGCAAAGAGTCACATTGGTCTAATGTGAGCAGTCCGTTAATTTTCTGCCGGAATTTAAAGTGGTGTGGTCCCTCCTATCTCTCCTTCCTGCCTAGAATGCCCTTGAACCCCATCCTACCTCCCCTGCCCCAAGGATGGTCTACCCTAAAACACACTCACATAACCACAAGATTCACCTCCATGTCCAACAGAGAGAAGTGGTAAGAATAAGACTGACTGGGGAGTGGGGACAGGGAAAGGCAAGGCTCAGCATGGCCTCTGATGACCCTGTAGCTTCTAGGTACATGAAGGTCAGAGTTAAAGAAGGCTGCTCTGAGCCAGGTCGGCAGGTGCTCAATTAGAGGAAGCATGGTTTGGGCTCGGAAAACCTAAGAATGGTGGATTTCTGGAGCAGGTCAAGAGCCAGGACTGGGTAGGAAGAAGATTCAGAAGTGTGTGAGGAAGGTCAGAGGCTCTTGCCCGGGTCTGAGGGAGCACAGGCTGTCTGGTTGTCTGGAGGCACTGGGTTGATAGGAGATGGGAGGCAGGGTGGGGGTGGGGGAAAGGAGGTGGGGAGGAGGAGAGGTGGGGGGGGGGGGCAGGGAGGCCGGGGGGATCAAATAAGAAGCAAAGTAATGGTCAAATAGGACAGATAGGAATTTAAATCATAGACGAGAATTGCAAGGGGATTTAGAAATCATATGTTTAAATCACTTCTTTTTAGATGAGTACTATTAGACTATAGAGCAAGGACAAACACCCAGAACTTCTCACTTCTAAACCAGTAGTTCACCCATGAAACCCATGCCTCCTGAGAACATGTTGATACTACACTTTTCATTTTTTAATCAGGGATGAAGGGGCTTCCCTGGTGGCACAGTGATTAAGAATCCACCTGCCAATGCAGGGGACACGGGTTCGAGCCCTGGTCCAGGAAGATCCCACATGCCGTGGAGCAACTAAGCCCACGAGCCATGACTACTGAAGCCCGCAGGCCTAGAGCCCATGCTCGGCAACAGGAGAAGCCACCGCAGTGAGAAGTCCGCTCACCGGAACAAAGAGCAGCCCCCGCTCACGGCAACTAGAGAAAGCCCGCGCACAGCAACGAGACCCAACACAGCCAAAAATAAATAAATAAATAAAATAAGTTTTTAAAAATTAAAAAAAAAATCAGGGATGAAAACAAAATGCCATGACCTTGAAATTTTGACTTCAAGTACATTTTGAACTTGTCACCCAGAAAAAAAATGTAGACATAGTAGAAATAATCCATGCAGAATCAAACGAATAATAGCTAAAACTATATATGTTAAATTTGATATTGACAAAAAAATGAAGAATCTCATTGTGTTGGTGATGCTCAAAAGTACAAGAATTGATGCAGTTAAAATTATACTTTATAGAAATAACACAAAATAAAACTGACAAAGGCAAAAACTACATACAGCAAAATTTGTTATTGACTTTAAACATTGACTAAAGAATCAAATCTTGTCAAAAAACTACACCTGCGAAACCTACCCCAGGAAAATTGGATTTGGTTGAAAATGATCACAAAAGAAAATTCAAAATTGCTGAAGCAGAAGTTTGAAAATTTTAATATGGACACAAAAATGTGATAATTGGATTAAATCTAAATTATTTCAGTAAAATAAAAAAATATTTGAACAGTAAGAAATTTTATCAAGGAACTCAATTAACTGAAAAGAGCTGTCTCCAAAAATAATTTCTTGATGATATTCTCAGCAATGCTGGAATAATTCTGATGAAAATATTTGTATTCATTCAATAAAAATGTCCTCAAGGTCAAAACAACTGAGAGGGAAATATCTACGTGGGATTTCTCAGGCAGCCTCCACTCCTGGTAACTCCAGCTTGAAAACTTTATAGTCTTTGAGGAGATTTAGAATCTCCTTTCTAGGGTCCTAACATTTTCCCCCACATCAAAATGACATGTACTTGGCCAGTGATCTCAGCTGGCTGCTAAAATCAAAGTTTACCAGAAGGCATGAAGGTTCCCAGATACCTTCACCATTCCAAGGGGAATCTGTACTTTAAAATCAACTTACATATACCTCACATTCATTAGGATGGTTATTATCAAAAAACCCCAAAAATAACAAGTGTTGGTGGTGATATGGAGAACTGAAACCTTTGAGCACTGTGTAACTGCTATGAAAACGGTATGGTGGTTAGCTCAGAAAATTAAAAATAGAAATAGTATATGATTAAGCAATCCTGCCTCTGGGCATGCATCCAGAAGACTTGAAAGCGGGGTCCTGAAGAGATATTTGCACACTCATATTCATAGGAGTATTGTTCATGGTAGCCAAAGGTAGGGGCAACCCAGGTGCCCATGAACGGATAAGTGAATAAGCAAACGGTAGTGTATACATACAATGGAATATGATTCAGCCTTAGAAGAGAAGGAAGTCCTGTCACAGGCTACAACATAGATGAACCTGGTGGACATGATGCTAAAAGAACAAACACTGTATGATTCCATTTATATGAGGTATTTAAAGTAGTCAAACTCATAGAAACAAGAAGTAGAGTGTCCTTAGTTAGAGTATGAGGGAAAAGGGGGTAAGGGGAGTTGCTGTTTAATGACTATAGAGTTTCAGTTTTGGAGGATGAAAAAGCTCTGTTGCACTTAAGACTACTATACTGTACACTTTAAAATGGTTACAATGGTAAATTTCGTGTTATGTGTTTTTCACCACAATTAAAAAATTAAAAAGGAAATCAATCTACTCGGATTTTTAATGGGTAGAATTTAGACAGTGTAAGGAAGTTGGGGCAACAGCCTACAAAAGTTCTTCTCCACTCTACTCAATACTCTGTAATGACCTACATGGGAAAAGAACCTAAAAAAAAACAAAAGAATGGATATGTGTATATGTATAACTGATTCACTTTGCTGTACACCTGAAACTAACACAACATTGTAAATCAACTATACACCAATAAAATTTTTTTTTTAAAAAAAAGTGCTTCTCCAACATTTCCCTGACATTCTCCTCAGGGTGGACAAAGGTAAATCCAGTTGGTCTGAAGGCCACAGCTTCTAGCAGAAACTTCTCTAAAGCCTTGTATTTTGTCTCTAAAATCTCTAAAATACATGCAAAATATGCCTACCACTTCATACTAGATCAAGATTATTTTTACATAGAAATAACATTTTAATTACCATTGAGAGGACAAGTTCATGTTTCTTTGAGTGCAATTCCATGCTGGGATCATAGATAGGAGTTCTGGCTTTTATTCAAGTTAGCGCAACAATAAAGAAAATTAAACCAACATGGAAAAGTAGGCTTATACTGATTTGTATATTACAAAACCTTAAAGACTGTAAAAATGTAAAACTTTTCTCCTCCCAAATTATCTGTAATAATGACACCCCAAGAAGATTCACTATATGTATCCTGTAGTGTCGCACTATGCCCCAAACCACATACTCCTAAGGGCATAGATATCCTAGTTGAGAAGAATATGCCAATGTTTGAAGCCACACCATATGGTCAGAGCCACCAGGCTTCAGAACTTAGTGTCTTCATGAAAGAGAAAATTCCCCTTTCCCACTCCCTTCTCTCAAAGCTGGGGTACCTGAAGAAAGAATTTCTGGAGTCATTATGCTAGAAGGAGAACCAGGAAATTAAATTTTTGCCACTGGTCATGTTTAGTACTGGAACAAACACTGAACCTTCGGGCACCCTTCGCACCTTTGTCTTCCTGGAAAACTCCTAGCTGTACCTCAAAACTCAGTTTGGGCATCACTTCCAGGTGAAGGTTTTGCTGAGTCCACCTGTACAGCCAGCCACACTTCCTCACTGCCGCACTTGGACCGCTTTGGTACTGCAGGATTTAGGATTTTTTCTGTTGCCAGAATCAGTCTTGGCTGACCTCAGGCAATGTGGGTGATTGTAAGGACACTTCAGGCAGTAAGGAAGCATGGGCATCCGTATCAGCTGTTACACAGCCCAGCTCCATGGAGCCCTGGAATGTCATTAAGGAAGTAACAGTAAAAACAGACTCCCCTGAGAAGAGGGCCCTTTGGCTCCTTCCTTACTCCTGTGGCTATGCCAGACTTCCAACTTAGCTTCTCTCTTTCTCTAACTCTCTGCTTTTGCTTCTTACTAGTTCCGTTTTTTTTTTTTTTTTTAATTTTATGTGTTTTTTGGCTGCATTGGGTCTGCGTTGCTGCACACGGGCTTTCTCTAGTTGCAGCGAGCGGGGGCTACTTTTCGTTGCAGTGCGCAGGCTTCTCATTGCGGTGGCTTCTCTTGTTGCGGAACACGGGCTCTAGGTGTGCGGGCTTCAGTAGTTGTGGCACGTGGGCTTAGTAGTTGCAGCGTGCAGGCTCTAGAGTGCAGGCTCAGTAGTTGTGGCGCACGGGCTTAGTTGCTCCATGGCATGTGGGATCTTCCCAGACCAGGGCTCGAACCCGTGTCCCCTGCGTCGGCAGGTGGATTCTTAACCACCGTGCCACCAGAGAAGTCCCACTAGTTGAATTTTTACCTCCAGTTTTATTTCTTCCTAATTCTATAGCTTTCTGAGTTTCTCACACTGGAAACTGCCTATAAGAGATCATCGGTTGGGACAGTGAGTTGTCTCCCCTGTTGGCCAAAATTATATTAGGCCTCCTCAAAGCTTAAAGGCAAAATCAAAGACGATTACTTTGTCTAAGTTACAGATTTCTGATCAGTTCAATCATGGCCTAGTAACAGGGTTGCAAGATGGAAAGCACGACAACGTATGAACGTTGAACCGCCATTGCTACTTTTCTTGGAAGGGGATTTGTACATACTTCCATTATTGCATCTATCATAATGTAGTCTAATCATTTCTCCACATGCCCAGTCCCCTACAAACTGTAACCCTGAGGCCAGTGACAGCATCTCCTATGTTTGCACCTCCAGCCTGTAGCACAGCACCCAACATATGGTAGACTCTCTGTAAAAGTCTGTTGAAGTTAATTGAAATACAGATGAAATCAGAAAATCTGAATTCAAATTCCAATTTTGTCATTTCATAGTTCTGTGAACTAGGACAAATTACTTAATCTTTGAGAACCTCCCTTTCCTCTAATGTTAAAAGGCACAGTTGTGATAAATATTATATGAACAGTGGACATACCTAGCACAGGGCCTGGCCCACAGCTGCTCTGTGCGTGTATATATGTATACATAAATATAATTAGTTTAAATTAATATATAAATTTAAAATATATAAAATATTTTATATATATTCAATATATAATATATTTTTAATATATTAAACTCTATGTGTTTATATACCACTGCCATGTATTGTAATTATGTCCAAATATGTCTTCTCTCTGAATCAGAGGGTGAGTTTTAAGGACAAGATCTGTTTCTCACTAACCTTTGCACCTCCAGCTCACCCCAGATCTCTGCACACAGTAGATATTTAATATAAATAAATGGGGAGGGGAGCAACAGATTTAGAAACTGCATGTGCTTTAACTCTCCATATCTTAACATTGTTCAAGAATTAAAAAACAAGCAGGAAACACGAAGCATCACAAATAAATTATGGTCAAACTTAGTTTCAGTAATTCTGGGTGCCTAGCAATCTTCTAAGAGCCCAATGAAAACAAGGTTGAGTATGTTCCAGTTTTACAGTGTGTGTCTCCACCTACTGTATTTACTGGAAAGCAGCTGAAGCATTCCTTCTAATACTGCAGTGAGTTTTTCAAGCTGTGTCCTTGGACAACCTAAGCTCTGCATTGGACGCATGTATACATACGTGTCTGAAAGCACCACTAGAGGGCAGGCTAATGCTTAGTCCAGATGCAAAGCTGAGTCCTGAGGAATAAAAGGAACGCACCACAGGCTTCTTCGGTTTGTTTCTAAATGGAAAAATACATGTGGGCATGTCCACATTTGTATTTCATGTTCCCTTAATTAGTTATGCGATCTTTCGGCTCACCTTTCCTGTAGTTTATTTCCTCCTTCAAGTTCTTCTTTTGATTGTAACAAATAAACCTATTTTTTTAGAGGCTTAACCTACAAAAATAAATCAAGATGAGGTAACGCAAGTAAACACTGCATAACTTAGTTGGTGAAGGTTGGGAAGCTGAGGTTTCATTTGGGTTTATTTTAAAAATAAAGGATTTGTTAAGGTTTGATTTACCTAAGTTTTCATATTTTGTCAGCTTGGCAAGATGGAAAAGGGGAAGGGGATTTGCAGAAAGAAGAAAACCAAGAGAAGCTAAATGTGTGTGTGTGTGTGTGTGTGTGCGTGCGCACGCACGCACAGGTGAGGGGCACCTTTATAAAGATGGAGGAGGGACAGGACAAGCACATGTTGAGGGGCTGGTTGGTGCCAGAAAGCACACTGTCCTGTGAGCACTATTGGGCCACCACGAGTAGTCCTGGGCTTTAGCCCCAGTTGGACAGCTACCCCTTTATGTAGACTTAGAGCAGTTACTCTACTCACACCTCAGTTGCCTTGTCTAGAATGTAAGAAATGTATACTAGATGATTTTCCAATTCAAATATGAGCCTAGGTTGAATGAGAGAAAATGGGGGTGGTGGTGAAAATGCAGGATGAATGTTTGTGGAGAATTCTGAGAATAATCATTAACCAGAAACAAGCAAACCAACCAACAAATAAACAATGAAGCTGGAGGCTCCTTGCAGCCAACCAGCATATGGAAACAGTACTCCCACGCAGAATTCCCTCTGGAATATTTCCTTCTCGTGTAGCCTGAGCTCTCAAACACTGGGCTGCCCTCTGTTCCACTCTCTGGAATGTCCATGGGGGAGAGCTACCTGAGCAGTGAAGCAAAGATACAGCATAGCATGGTGGGCTAGTCTTGGTTGGGGCTTTCGAGGAGAAATTTCCAACCCCAAATGACAAACTAACAAAACTCTTAATAAGAACTTACTCGTGCCAAGTTAGAGCAATGGTTGAAAGAAATACACACCCCTGGGGATAGTACTGCTACTCTTCCAAGGCTGGTGTAAGTCTGCTGCCTAAGTAAGAGTTGGCTTTTCATGATTTTTGGAAAACACCTCTATCTTTCTATTTTCTCTCCACACTTGCAATTATTCTAATTTTTTTTTTTTTTTTTTTTTTTTTGCGGTACGTGGGCCTCTCTGTTGTGGCCTCTCCCGTTGCGGAGCACAGGCCCCGGACACGCAGGCTCAGCGACCATGGCTCACGGGCCCAGCCGCTCCGCGGTATGTGGGATCCTCCCGGACCAGGGCACAAACCCGTGTCCCCTGCATCGGCAGGCGGACTCTCAACCACTGTGCCACCAGGGAAGCCCAATTATTCTAATTTTATAGCACACTAATAAGCAGCTGGATGGGGGGTTTAGAGCTATTACTGCTCTCTGACATTGTAAGAGCAGATTAATGACTATTTACAAGGTTTCAATTACTTTTTATCTTAATACTTCTGAAAGTTCTCTCCAGATAATCACCGGAGAAGAAGGAGTTTCCACCCCACTTGGTTATTCCCATAAAACCAGTTCTATTATAAATGTAAAAGATTGTTACTTTGACTATAACAAATTTTTATGAAGAATTCAAAGTGCTGTGTGTACTTTAAATTTGTTAACATCTGCAATTTCAGATATCCACCACTAGGGGATGCTGCTAAACGCTTAACGTAATTCTCAGAGTCAGTCACACAATGCAGATTTCTAGGCTTCACACAATGAGAATTTTTGGAGTATGAGATTGGGAAATCTGTCTTCTTAATTAGTTTCTTGAGTGAATTTGAGACCAGCTAAGTTAGACAACAGTAATTAATTTTTTTTTTTTGCAGTACGCGGGCCTCTCACTGTTGTGGCCTCTCCCGTTGCAGGGCACAGGCTCCAGACGCGCAGGCTCAGAGGCCATGGCTCACGGGCCCGGCCGCTCCGCGGCATGTGGGATCTTCCCGGACCGGGGCACGAACCCATGTCCCCTGCATCGGCAGGCGGACTCTCAACCACTGCGCCACCAGGGAAGCCCCACAAAATGTTTTAACAAAAAGAAAAGTAAATCATCCCTGATTAAAAAGGACAGTATGAGTATCCATATAAAGTGTATCCATGCCAACCACTCTTCACCACCTCTACTGACCACCGTCATCCTTTGGATAGGCCATTGCAAAAGCCTCCTAACCAGTTTCCTTGCTCTGATTTCCCTGAAATCAATTTTCCTCATAGCAGCTAGAGTGATCTTTTAAAAAATAAGTTCTGCCATCTCACTTGCCTGCTCAGAGCCTTCTAATTACTACCCACCACCTTCAGAATAAGATCGAAGTTTCTATCCATGGTCTACAAGGCCCCATGTGTACAGGCCCAACTGCCCCTTCAATATCCCATCCAATACCACTGGCCACTGCCCTTGCTTCAAGCAAAGCTCAGGGCCTTTGAGCTTGCCGTTCCCTCTGCTCTTCCCCCAGATCTTCGTGGTTCGATGCTTCATTTCTTTTAGGAGTCTGCTCAAATGTCACCTCTTCAGGGAGGCCTTTTCTCACCAGTCCTGCCAATGGTGGCTGGGGGCCCAGGTGGGCACTGTGCTCTCAGAAGGAGCCAGATTATTATAGGCCCTTTTGTAGTCATAAAGCAGGAGCACAGTACATGTGTGCTGAATGAATTAATGGTAAAATGCAAGCTCAACCTAGGTTTAAACTGGGAAAAGACTAAAATATTAAATCTAGGTACAAACCGGGACCCTCTTTTTATTATTGCAGTTATTCAATGGCTTTTTAACTAAGCTTTCCATGTGCGTACACTCAATTTTAACACAACCAGACCTTGTCTTGTTTCTTAGGAGTGATTTTCAATAGGGTTAGGGGGAGAGACATACCCTTCGAAAGGTACTTCAGAATTTTCAAGAACCAAAGGATACATAAAGTTTAAACTGAATACTCAATACATTTCAAATTAGTATTTTAATTATTTCATTAACAATATCTTTACTATTAAGATAAACTAAAGAAAACAGATTTCAACATCTTCTGGCACTGTTCATCTGACCCCAGAACCTTAACACAGTCTCTTCCCTCTAGTGGACGATGTTTGGTGTAATGGCCCTCCAGATCCACTCTCCACCCTTGTCTGCCCTGCTTAGGTTGCTGACCTTTGTGGATTGCATCATATGGATTTTCTTTGTCTCTGCCTTATTTGGGGTTTTGGCCAATGGGAGTCATCAGCAGCAGATAAGAGGATGAGAGAAAAGAGAGAGGGGGTTATTCATTCCCTGACTCCCGCTCTGTGTATATGTTTTTCTGGACCAAAGGGCTCAGAGGAGTCAGGCAGCCTTCTGCTGAACTACAGTTCTCTCTGGGTTCTAGTAGCTGGCCCCTCCCTTTGCCTCTTTAGGCCTGAGTGGTAATAGGTCCCTGCAGTTGCTAGCTCTAGGGAGTTTCCCTTACTCCTGCCCACACCTTTGTAGAGTCCCTTCATTAATCTTTCCTCAGTCACTCCGTTTGCATGAGCAGTCTACCATCAGACTCAGACTAATGGTCTGGGAGGGTTTTGCTGTTGTTGTCTCTTTTTAGTAATAAACACACCTAAGTTGCCCAGGTGACTACATTTCAGCCCTTTTCTCTCATTGTCTCATTCCCCTCATTTCCTGAACTGTTCTCCTCAACATCTTTAGTAATATTGACCTGTGCCTCTGCTAAAACCAACACCCCAGAAAGTCTTAGCATTCAGCAGCTCTAAACAGAAAGGGTCCTGGCTTTTATTTTCTCCCAGAATACTTACATTTTAAACATAGAGAGGTTTAAAAAAGAATCAGCTACTGAAGATTTTTTAAAATGACTCTCCCACAACACCTGTCACCCTATTTATTCTCAACACCCCAAAGCGATACTGCTTTAGGCAAGACTGGTTGTGTGAGCATTTAACCAACAAATATCAGCAACTGGGAAGACCATAAATAGCAGCAGAGAGGACAAATAAGATGACTCAGCGAGGCTTCTGAGTCAGCCTAGCAGGGCCTGTCTTTCCTTCTTAATTAGGGGGCACTAGACCCATTGTCTCTGAAGCCACCTCTGAGTCTCATCTAACCAGTATCAGACATCCAGTTTCCTTTGAAGATGTGCAACCTTCCTCCTTCTAGCTACCATCAGAAATTAAAGTGCCTGGGCTGAGAGGCCTCCTGCAAGCTAAAAGTCTATGTCCTCAGCAATGAACCCCTTTCTGAGATCGGCAGCTGTTCATGCTGTTGGCTGGTTCTAGTCCTGTCACTGCACTTCAATGAATTTATCTCCTCTATGACGAAGGTAATAAAAGTTACCGAGCTACAGAGTTGTCATGAAGATTAAAATCAATTTTGCCAACTATATGACACTGTGGAGAAGGCAAAACTATAGGTACAGGAAAAGATCAGTGGTTGACAGGAGGTCAGGGATGACTAGGTGGAAAACAGGTGTTTTTAGGGCAGTGAAACTATTCTGTACGATACTGTAATGGGAACACATGACCTCATATATCTGTCAGAGCCCGCAGAACTGTACAACACAAAGAGTGAACCCTAACATAAACTGTGGACTTTGTTTAATAATAATGTACCAATATTGGTTCATCAATTATAATAGACTAATGCAAGATATTAATAATAAGAGAAACTATGCAGGGGGAGGGGATGGTTATATGGTAACCCTTTGTACTTTCTGGGAAATTTTTCTGTAAACCAAAAACGGCTCTAAAACAATAAAGTCTTACCATGTGATCTTGCTCTTAAGTGGAATCTAGAAAAAACCTCAAACTTATAGATACAGAGAACAGATTGGTGGTTGTCAGAGGCAGGGAATAGAGGGTGGACCAAATGGATGGAGGGGGTCAAAGGTACAAACTTCCAGCTATAAAATAAGTAAGTCATGGAGATGGAATGTACAGCCTGATGACTATAGTTAATGATACTATATTGTATATTTGAAAGTTGCTGTGAGAGGAGATCTTAAAAGTTCTCATCACAAGCAAAAAAAGTGTAACTATGTATGGTGATAGATGTTAATTAGACTTATTATGGTGATCATTTTGCAAAATATACAAATATCAAATCATTATGTTGTACACCTGAAACTAATATAATCTTATATGTCAATTATATGTCAATAAAATAAATAATTAAAACTTTTTCAATTTTTTAATGAAACAAAGTCTTTTTGTAATCAATTGGGAAAAGACATTTAAAAGTAAGCCCTTTGGGCTTCCCTGGTGGCCCAGTGGTTGAGAGTCCGCCTGCCGATGCAGGGGACACGGGTTCGTGCCCCGGTCCGGGAAGATCCCACATGCCACGGAATGGCTGGGCCCACGAGCCATGGCCGCTGAGCCTGAGCGTCCGGAGCCTGTGCTCCACAACGGGAGAGGCCACAACAGTGAGAGGCCCACATACCACAAAAAAAAAAAAGTAAGCCCTTTATGGGACTTCCCTGGTGGTCCAGTGGTAAAGAATCCATCCTGCAATGCAGGGGACACAGGTTCGATCCCTTGTAGGGGAACTAAGATCCGACATGCCGCGGGGCAACTAAGCCCACGCGCCACAACTACTGAGCCCGTGCGCCTCAACTAGAAAGCCCGCATGCCGCAAACTACAGAGCCCACACACTCTGGAGCCCGCGTGTCACAACTAGAGAGAGAAAACCCACGCACCACAACTAGAGAGAATGCGCACTGCAGCGAAGAGCATACATACCACAATGAAAAGATCCCGCATGCCACAACTAAGACCCGACGCAGCCAAAAGTAAACGTAAATAAATAAATAAAAGAATGCTCAAAGCAACTTAAAAAAAAAAGTAAGTCCTTTAAAACTCTAAAGAGCTATATTAACATAAGGCATAACACCCAAGCAATCTTCAAGAACTTAATTTTGAAAGTGTGTTCAGATGCTTGCTGAGAGTCTGGTCAGCATCACAGGACAGGGCCCCAAGTCACTTCTTAATCACCTGTCTCCGTGCCTACAGAGCTGGTCAAGATGCAGTGGAACACCTATGAGCTGTTTGCCTTCACTGGCGACTGGAAACATTTCTACAAAATCCAAGCCATGGTTCATCGATTCTGCCCGTATGCAGCTACTCCTGTGAAAATTCTCTGCATCAAACCCCTCTTTTAAATTGCCCAGGAAATTTTAATATGAAATATCCTTCAGCATTTTTCCTTTTAATCTTCTGCCAGCCCACTCTCACTCTGCCCCATATTTAGCAGTCATGTTTGATTAAGGCCACATTTTTCAGAGGTGAAAAGCTCTGAGAAGGTGTAGGTGAGGATTAAGTTCAATTAGGTTAGGAAGGAAAATCTTTCCTCCTTTTAAGCCAGAGAATGTCTAAAATAGACAAAGCTTCTTACAGTGTTCTGCTGTAGGGACTGGGGGAGCAGAAGGGCAGCTGTTGCTGGGGTCTTACAAACATTATCTCTGATGCCCACAAAACCTTGAAAGTGAGGGTTATAAACGTAGAGGAGGAAGGCGCGTCAGCCCTCAGTCACAGGGCAATGATGGAACAAGGATTCAAACTCAAGACAGAGGAAGCCATGCCAAGCGACTTGCTAGCTAATGTCAGCCACCTTATTCTTAGATAATAGTGGTCAACTCCATTACCTCTCCTGGATAATACATGCAGTCTCGACAAAAACCTTCAAAGCTTTGGACAAAGACCTTCAGTGTTCATCACACTATGATTGTTGGAACTCTGTTCTAGGAGCTATTAATAGGTCTGCTGTGAAAAAAGAGGTTCCATGGTCGAATAACTGGGAAATGCTACCCATGACAAACCCCTTTGCAAAGAGTGATCATGCATATTCACATGGTAAAGGCTCTGGGCAGCCTGCAGCTAAAAAAAGTACTTTTCTTAGTTTAATCCCATTTCCCAAATGTATTCCAGCATTGAGCGCTTGTTAATATTTCCTTGAACATTAGCATGGGCGAAACTGGCTTTTTTAAAAAAGTAACTAATGATGGAAGTTATAGGCACCCTGACATGATTCTGAAAGAGCCATTTTGGGAAAAGGATCTCAGGTCAGTTGCTTTCCCACTTATCCGTATGTGAGGGTGGTGTATGCTCCACGTGGTGACAATGTCCTGTGGCGACAATCCCCCTACAACTTGATTTCAGTCCTGCTGTTGCTATTAGATATTGAAAGTACTCTCAGCCAAGGAGCGCCTACTTAGAGGTTCGCTCTGGATTCTGAGGTAATACTTACTATTGTCAATTGGAAGACAAGGAGAAACAGGTGTCTGAAGAGAGAATAAAACAGAGTCTGATGAGAGGGAATGGAGGAGAACAAGCTGTGAATTTGGCATCTCTTGCCTCCCTCCCACTCACTACCTGAATATGTAGACAGAGGCGTCTATGTATTTAGGGAACAGCATCCCTAATGAGTGGTACTTGAAATTTGAGCCACTTTGAATTCAAATAGGATACATCACGTTCGCACACAGAAGGAGGTAAAAGTAGACGAATGGAAAGACTTCCTGACTACAGATAACTGTACATGGGGGTGGAAGCTTGGATCTTTGGAATCTAATAGTTGAGGTCACTTTTTAAAACCACTCCCAATTTCAGGGCACAGAATGTCTTAGTCATCCCGAAAGGTTTAGCTAAAGAATGTGACTAAAGCAAGAAAGCAGCCATTAGGTTTTTCAGAGAATGAGACTATGTCCTGTCTGGGGACATACATGCACGCCCCTGCGCAGCGTGGGCCCTACAGCTGTCCGCTCTCGGTGTGAGCCTCTGGGGAGTGGAGCCAGGAGGGAAGCCTGCTATGGGCCGAATGAGGTGGGGCTGCCCTGGAATGAGCCACTCCCTCAGGGAGTCTAAAAGAGGGTGAAGAATTTCTAAACCAACTAGAGACCAAACCCACCCAAGAATAGAAGTGGAGGGGCCAAGGGCTTCTGAGTTACTTCCATAGCAATCCAGATTAGAACGTTGTTTCTAAGGAGCCTTTGGTTTCCTTGGGAGAGCTCTGGTTTCAAAGTGGCCTTTCTTGCACAAAGAGGCATTTTATAAAATTGGTTGAACGAGTGAATGTTAAGTTTGAATGCAGTGAAGAATATTAGGCAACGTCCCAGGCATGAGTTGCCACAGGAGGGAGAGACATCTCAGAAGCCAGAGGTGCCTCATGAGAACACTAGGTACTGAGGTGAGGACAGTGGCCACACAGGAAGGTCGTGTTGCAGAGGGGCTATGAGCATGGGCTTTAAGCAAGATAGACTTGCATTAGAATCTCAGCCTCACCGCTAACTAGCTGTGTAATCTTAGGCAAGTTAATGAACTTTGCTGAGTCTTAGCTTTCTTACCGTACAGTGAAATTAAAACTCCCTAACTCACATGGGGATTAAATGCAATAATACATATAATATACTTAGCATTGTCCCTGACACATAGTAAGTGCTCGGTATATTGTACTCATTTTTAAGGGTCAAATTTCTCGCCAGGACTGGTCTAGGAGATTTGAGGAGAATAGATAAACGGATAGGAGAAGAGATGAGGAGAGAGAGAAAGTTAAACTCTCCTATGACTTGATTAAATGTCCATGGAAACAGACAATCTCAGCGGGGTTGCATCAGGTAAATTGAGTGGGTTCCCTGCCTGTATTTGTGCCTGGGTGTTTATGGCCTCAGCAAGCATGTCGTTGGGGACTTCCCTGGCAGTCCAGTGATTGAGAATCCGTGCTTCCACAGCAGGGGGTGCGGGTTCAATCCCTGGTAGGGGAACTAAGATCGCGCATGCCACTCAGTGAGGTTGGAAAAAAAAGAAAAAAGCATGACACTGAATTGATATGACCAGAAGGCTCTGGGGGAAATGAAAGAATGGGCTGTGTCTGAATTTGGGATGGGTGGTTTGCTTTGGAGGAATTGTTTGGGTTTTGGAGAGGAAGAGTGCCAAGCTGTGATTTTATTATGAAACTAGCATTTTAATTTCATTCTTTAATTTCCATTATAGTTTTAAATAAGCTCCAAAAGGTCTTCACTTTTTACACTATGTCCTTGGAAACAAGGTCAGAAAACAGAAAGTATGAAGCCAAGCCCCTCCCTTCACATGTCTACCACGCTGCCAGACTAGCAGTCCCTCTCCAAGCTTGGCTGTTCCTAATTTCCCAGTTCCCTTCGTCCCTGTGTGCCATTCAGACCCCCTACTTCAGCACTTTCAGGCTATAGGACAAAAAGCAAAAGCTCGAGGATATTTTTATAAAATACGGTTATAAGATCAATGGGATGGTTTTGAATACATTTGCTTGCTAATGGGAATTTTTAAGAGAGGGAAATAAAAGAGAAATTAGTTCAAATTTCCCTGGACAGATGTTTTAAAGAAATCTGAGCTTTCCAAAATGCAACCAGAAATCTTTTCTATTCTGAGAAAGAAGCAAAATTGTTCTTAGTTGAATGTTTAATGTTTATTATCAGCAGTATATTAATTTTAGAGCAAATTTACCCCACATTGAAGTTACATTTTCTGTACTATTAGTACATCTTATACATCATTAGGGTCCCTGGTGTAATCAGCCCATTTTATAGAAGCTAGAGGACTTTACTGTTTTTTTATTGGTTTAGAAATTTACATTGTCATGTACTTTATTTAATAATATTTTGGGGTATTTGGCCAAGTATCCCTAGCCGAGGAATGCAATCTTTAATTATTACATTTTTCCCTTAGGAATAAACACTGTCACTGAGTATGTTATGATTCTGTTACCAAAAATATGCGATGGCCAGAAGCCTGTTGGTCTCAGCCATGATGCTCCCACATGTTCAGGAGGGTCAAAACTAACTGCGTTACATCAGCTTTGTGTTGAAAACATGCCACCAAAATCTGATACATGAGCAGGTTCCTAAGGCCGAAAAAAAAAGAAAGAAGAGTGTTTGCTTATGTATCTGTATAGAGTAGTGTCGGATTATAGATCAGGACAAACTAGGGGCCTGCCATATTGTTCAGAGGAAAATTGTGTGAAAAAATACTATTCTTGATAAATTAGGCTCCCAACATGATAACATATAGAAGAATTAGGGATCCTAGCATTATAAGAAATGGGACGGAAAAGGCACAAAATAAGGAGAAACCTCATTTAGTGTCAGAAGATTACCAGAGGACAATATTTGCTATCCTTGCTAGTTTAACCATACATGCTATTCTTCAATTCAGGCATGGCATTTTTACATTCACTTTAGGGAGATCGCAGATCAAGAAACATTTATTTGTATATCCCCAAACGTTCAGATTTAGTAGGGAAAATCAACGTATATGACATACGCTTAGATAATAGCTACCTGACTTCCTCCTTCAAGAAAGTAAAGATGCCACAAAGACTGAGCTCTTGATGTGAGGACAACAGTGATTGTAAGCAGTTCTGTAATCCCAGAGGAAAAGGATTACTTCACTTTCTGAAGAGGAATTTATTTATTCAGCATGAATAACTATCTGCTGAATTTTAATTCTGTCCTTTCTCAAAAATAAGTTTGGGCTTTGCTTTTAAAAGCAAGCCCAGGAAATGACAGTCTGAAGGGGCCTGTAATAAGAAACCTTCTCAGACAGCTAGCAGGGATGTTCAATATTAATATTTGTTCTACAATTGATCTCATACACTTTGAGCCCGTGATCAGGGGTCTCTCTTAGGCTCTCTCTCAGCCCAAAATGCAGGAGGCCCCTCAAGTCTCAGCATGTGTTTGCCTCAAGCATGAAACTAACTCTCATCCTTTGACCAAAACAAAAGCCAAAGGTGAATCCTGAGGGATGACTCAGCATTGATTATGAGTTCCATGGAGAAACCCAAATGAACACAGGAAAAACAAATGGGTACAGTTGTGGGATGCTGACAAATTATTTTTTCTTTCTCATTTGTAAATTTTCTGTTACTGTCGTAATACATGCTTCATTCACAGGATGTATGACAATCCAGTAGGGTCACCACCTTTCCTGGGGACCTGTGTCTTAGTGCAGAGTTCCAGAGACCAGGCCGTTTATTGGAACTGCTACCAAAGTGGTATCTTTTAAATGTTGAGGTTTCCTAGAGATTTGTCTTCACTTCCATGATTTTCCTTTTTTTTTTTTTTTTTAATTTTTAACATATTTATTTATTTATTTATTGCTGCATTGTGTCTTCTTTGCTGTGCACAGGCTTTCTCTAGTTGCGGCAAGCAGGGGCTCCTCTTCATTGCGGTGCGCAGGCTTCTCATCGCGGTAGCTTCTCTTGTTGTAGAGCACAGGCTCTAGGCGGGCGGGCTTCAGTAGTTGTGGCACACAGGCTCAGTAATTGTAGCTCACGGGCACTAGAGCACAGGCTCAGTAGTTGTAGTGCACAGGCTTAGTTGCTCCACGACATGTGGGATCTTCCCGGACGAGGGCTCAAACCCGTGTTCCCTGCATTGGCAGGCGGATTCTTAACCATAGTGCCACCAGGGAAGCCCTTCGATGATTTTCTTACATAATACATTCTCCTTTGGTAATCTCATCCATTCCACCTGTGTAATCTTATCCACAGTATCAGTTATTAACTGTATTCAGTCAACACTTAAATTGCCAGATCCCACGAGCACCAGTGCTATCTATCTAACCCCCTGATGGACATCTCCATTGCTTGTGTTACAGGCCACTCTCAGCAACGACTTCGTCATCTCCCAAGGAACAGCACCTCCATCCAGCAAAGCACCTAAACCAGACACCTGAATATCATCTTTGACTTTCTCTCCCTCACGTCCAATCCATGACCCAGTCCCATCAATTCCACCCTCAATTTCTCTTGATCTAGTGCATTCCTCTCCATCTCTATTGCCACCATCTTTGTCAAGGAAGGCACCATCAGTTCAAACCTGCATTAGGTCACAGGCTTCCTAACTGGCTTCCAAACATTTTTTAAAACTCAAATCTGATTTTTTCCCCTTAACTTACTGCTCAAAATCTACTCCCCACTGCCCTCAGTCAACAGCCAAACTCTTGTGTGGCGTAAGAGGCATTGCTTATCCAGCCCCAGTTTATTGCCATCTCATTCCTTGTACTCTGTAACCTAGTTACTTGAAATTCTATGTTCTCTCTTGCCACCACAACTTTCTGCCATGTTTCTGCCTCAGTCTAGAATGCCTGCCTCCTCTATTCCCTAAACCCAAGTCCCTGAATTTGGTTAAATCTGTGTACTTTCGGGTCTCAGTTTAGATGTCACCTCTTTGGAGGAAACCTCTTTCCCCTCCACACTGATTAGGTGACCCACAGTTTTACATGGTGCTCAAATCAGAGCACTTAAAGCCACTGTGTTTCAACTGCCCATTTACCTCTCCCCCTACCCCACCATTGGATTATAAACTCCTTGGAGACAATGATTTAGTCTCATTCACAATTATAACCTAGCACCTAGCTCAATGCCTGATACATGGTGAATGTTCAATTATTGAATAAAAATTTATTTCTCTCGTAATTTTTCTTAGGTTTTGTCAGTTATGATTGAAAGTTAAAAGACAACATGAAGGAACAAGTAGCAAATAAATAAAAAGCTTAGATGTATGAGACCTGCCTGCATCCATATAATAAAGTCATATTTTCTACAAAGATAATCATTTTTCCTATCGTATGTGAGGGAAATAAATATATAAATGCTTGATAGTGTTAGAATAGGAGAACCTCGACTTTCAGGTAGACAACACCTGAAGAAGTCTGATATCATCTACTTTAAAGCACATCACATTCCTGGGCTTCTTGGACACTCAGGATCCTTCTTCATTAGTTACTCTCTCATTGCAGCTCAATTAACCAGCTGCAATGAGAGAGTAAATAAACCCAGCTCAATTAACTTAAACCAAAGTGGGGGGAGAAGAGGAGGAGATTAGTTCATGGAATCCAAGGAAGGATTGAATAAATGACCAACACACAGAAAGGAAAAGCTATGCAGTTAAGTCTCAGAGGGGATTTTTGAATCCCATTCAACATATTTGAATGTTGAAGCATTTTTTATAACAGTCAGGGCTATCTAATAATACCTATACTTTTATGATTTTCATTTCCATTTGACCTGACAGTCCTGTGAAGTAGGTAAAGCAGATATTATCTTTTATAGAAATTAATTTGGAAACGCGTATTTTTAAAGCTGTAGAGTATCTGGTGACCAGCCCTCTCATTTTCGGATGAGGAAATAAAGCTTCCAAGCATTGAAGGCTCTTGTATTCTCTGTCAGCTAGTACATGACAGAACTGGAGTTAATACTCACATCTTCTGATTCCAGGTCTTGTGCTCTTTCCACCATACCAAGTTGCCTCTTCTAACAACTATGCAGCCTAACAAGATATGACTTCAGATAGGCATGTGTAGACAAACAAAGCAGGAATGTAAGGTTGCATATGAGGAGGTCTAAAATGACCAAATCCATTGAAATGATGTAATAAAAAGTGAATTTTTTGGAATGGGGATTGATGAGGAATAATAGGGTTACTCAGCCTTAGACACAGCAGCTGAGCTCTGGAGACCAAGGCCTGTGGGAACGGGGGAGATACGTGGTTACCACTTGACGGCAGGTAGGACTGTGGTCAGCATAGGCAGAGGTCAGTGCATGGCCAACTTGACGAAACCCTGAGTCACAAATCTGGCCTGAACAGAATCAAGAAACAGACCAATGCCCAACAGCCATCATTAGGAAGACCTGAAAAAAACTAGAAATAAGACGTGCTACATGATTTCTTTAAAAAAAAAATCAGGAGGAAAAGGTGAAAAGTTAAAAGGATGCTGGTGATGGCTGTACAATAATGTGAATATACTTAATGTCACTGAACTGTACACTTAAAAGTGGTTAAAATTGCAAATTGTATTGTATGTATATTTTACCACAGTTTTTGAAAAATCATGAGGTAACTCAGGTTAACCTAGTTCTCTCTACCTCAGAGGCAGATCCTTCTGGGTCAAAAAGAGTCCAAATCTGTTAAAACAGTGGTTGGGGTGAAATAGGGGAAATATACCCTCCTACGGGGACATTTTGTAATTTTGTGGATGTTTTTGAGTCACACAATGAATAGGGTATAACTGACCAGGGTCCTGGGATTAGCGATACCCAACAATCTGTGAGTCAGTCACACAAACAAAGAGCTGTCCATATCAGAGATGAGCTTTGAATGTCCTTCCTAGGTGAAAAACCTGTTTACAAAGATCTGAGCCTAAAACATAACTTTATTTTATACATAAAACACAGAATATTTTTGAATAGTTTTAAATGCACTGTATTTTCTAGGAATGCAACTACCACATAAATGCAAAGAAGACTGGATATTGTCTCACTCATAACTTCACTCAGAATTATTTATCATTTAAAAAAATCACTTCACCAACGATGATGCCAGGTGTGGTATTTGAATCATTAATACAACATTGCAGTATCAGTCTGCATTTGTAGCTGTCACAGTCACAACGATTCTATAAGTGCCAGCATCTGAAATGCATGTTTCTTTATTATAAAAATCACATTCTTTAATTTCTCCTTTATGTTATACTTAGGCAACCATCCTGTAAAATTATGTGTGGGATTCGATTATATTATCTATTCATTTTATTATAGAATAAAAGATATTTGCAATAGAAAATGGGAGCTGAGACTGCTGAGATGTATCTACATCTGGCCAAGATGTCTTGGCATTCAAAAGCATGAGTGATTTTCCAAACACTTTGGGGGAACCTGCTGTCTGAACAGAGACTACCACTTTATCATTGGCCTCCAATATACCTTTTGTGCTGGATCAAGAATCTAGCCTTGTTCAGACAAGCCAGAAATATCTCTTCCAGTAGTGTGCAACATCATCATTGGGGAAGAGGAATTTCGGGTATTTGACTACTAGAGGCCTGACGAGGGTATCTAGCACAGAGTGTAGTTAGTAAGAATTCTCAGGAAGAGGAAAATGATCAGCCGAAAAAAGAGTATACAATGTGTTGTCTGGCCCCAAGGATTGCTTCTAAATTAAGCAAAAATGTTAAAAGATGTATGCAAAAGATTCATTGTACACTATCGAGAGGAAGTTGAACTTAACTACGATTGCAATTATTCACAAGGTTGATCAGCTCCTAGATCATTTTGAAGAGTTGATCACATTTTTTATGCTCCTTGGGGAAACATTGAGAAAATCATTAAAGCAAAGGAATCTCATTGGGAAACATGGTCTCTCTCCTCACTGAAAACAGAGGGTGACTCAACTCACAGATAGTTCCCACACTTCCTTTTTAATGGCCATACCAATTTCCTTTATAATTATTTTCCTCTGATACATATTTACATCAGTTTATTTTCCTTCATGACATTTAATTCACTTGAGAATTAAAGGACATTATATATTTCTTTAAGAGCACTTTAAAAACAACTCTTCTTTGTACAACCATTTTATAAAAGCAAAGCATGCCCAACCTTGAAAGTGTATACACCAAAATGTTACAAGTCATTCTAAGACTGTATTTGGGTAACAGCAATAATTTTTTGTGCGTGTCTGTATTTTCTAAATTTTCTGCATACATATCTCTTTTGAAATAAAAAATAAGCTTTATCAAAATAAATAAATACATTTAACTTTTATTACATTTAAATTTTATTATTTATTGAATATTTTCTCTGGGGCTCTCGTATTTTTTCTAAGGCAACAATAAACTAAGCAACTAGAATAGGAAGGTAAAAAAGCTGAGCTCATTTTCTTTAATAGTTATTCTTGGCCATCATTATCCAAGCTCATCACTCCCAAATTCCAAACTATTCTCCAGGATCCCTTTCTCATGAATGGTATCACCCAGCTAGCTGCTCAAGTGAGAATTTTTTTCCTTTATCCCCAGATCCACGTGCCCACTTCTGTCTAATGGTTTCTCCCTAATAGCTCCCAATCTAACCCTCTCCTGCCCCATTCCTATCATCTTCTTGCCCCATGACTGCAGCAAGCCTTCTAACTCCCCTCCCCACCTCCAGTCTTGTCCTGACCCAGACTTGCCCACATTGCTGTCCTAGTGAGCTTTTTAAAATTCTGGGCTGGTGGTAGCATTCCCTGCTTATACTCCTTCCTATGCTTCCACCACCTTCAGGTAAAGGGATAAACAAAGCCCTTCAGATTTGGCGATTAATTTTCCCTCCAGCCCCATCTCTCACCACTCTTCTATTAAGAATCTTCCTACCATAATGAGCTACTACTATCCTTCCAACATGCAATGCTCTCTCACACCCCTCTTCCTTTGAACACATGGATTCTTCTGCTTGGTCCACCCTTCACAGTCCCCTCACTGACTTACTCTTCAGTCCTTCAAAATGCATGACTATCCTTTACTACCCTGTGAAGCACCTTCTGGCCACAAGCTCTATGCAGGGAGGTAAACCACAAGCTCATCTTTTGTAATAGAAATCACAGACTCTAGAGTGAAACAAGCCTGGTTCTGTTCTACCACTGCCTGTCAAGACTGTGATTTGGGCAAGGTATTTTAAACACCAAGGCTTAGCTTCCTCATCAGTAAATGAGGATATAATTACAACCTTGTAAGGCTGTTCTGAGATCAAATGTGAAGTGTATATAAAGGGCAAATAAGCTCACCCCACGTTTTATCGGAGTTTCTTTATATTCTGCTGTGTGTATTTCTTAAGCAAATCATCTTACTTCCTTTTTTAGGATGAAGCAGGATGGATATAAATAAATGGGTACACAATTGTGAAGCTCCTACTCACCCTTCAGAACTCAGATTGTGTTACCTCTTCTAGGAAGTCTTCCTTAACCACCTTCACCCTCTCTGCCTGAGTCTCATATAGATGATCTCCTGTATACTCACATATCATCTCTGCACAACTCTATAATCACAGAGCAAAACAATGACTTGCTTCCTAGGCTACCTTTTCCATTCGCTTTCCTTAAGGGAAAAGATAGCGTCTTACTTTACTTGGCATCAGCAGATCCAGAGCAGTGCCTGACACATACCAAGCCCTCAACAAATGCTTGTTGAAGAAATGAATAAATGGCTAGTCACAACTCATGCCTCTTACAACCCAATTAATTCCCTTTAGACACTTCCATAGGTAATATCCTGGGGCAGTTCTGAAATTTTTGAAAATCTTTGAAGGGTCTCCAGCCCTCCTACCAGGGGAAGATGTGTTTCACGTTGACACCTATGCTCTTTTCATGCCATTCACCCAAAGAAGGCCTACTTCTCCTTGCCACTGTGGCTCTGATTCTGGTGCCACTGAAAACCTTTCCCCTTCCATAAATCCCTTTTCAAATTCTTCCAGTTCACTGTGATCTTTCATCCTTCGAATTCCTTTAACATCTAGGTCTATAGCCATTAATCCAACAATCAACATGTACTGCTAAGCACCTCTTTTATTTTTTTTTAAAATTTATTTAATTTTTATTTATTTTTGGCTGCGTTGGGTCTTTGTTGCTGCACGCAGGCCTTCTCTGGTTGCAGTGAGCAGGGGCCACTCTTTGTTGCGGTGCGCGGGCTTCTTCTCGGGCTCCAGATGCACACGCTTCATTAGTTGTGGCTCGCGGGCTCCAGAGCACAGGCTCAGTAGTTGTGGGGCATGGGCTTTGTTGCTCCACGGCATGTGGGATCTTCCCAGACCAGGGCTCGAACCCTTGTCCCCTGCATTGGCAGGCGGACTCCCAACCACTGCGCCACCAGGGAAGCCCTAAGCACCTCTTTTATATTGCTGAGAACTCAACTGTTATTTTCCTTCAGTATTATCGTTTAACTTTCTTAAGTTTATTTCTTGTTCCGCCAACAAGGAGAGTATATTCCTTGAAGTAGCTGCCAAATCTTGCTCATGTGGCCTTTCCTGCAGTGTTTTGCATGTGTGTGCCCACAGATGTTTCTTAATCGACTTGAAGACAGGAGACTCCATTTAAGGAGCTATAGTCTCTGTTTGCCAGTTCCCACTGATCCCCGACTCCCTGACTCCCTCAATCCATCCTCTGCCTTTTTCTGCCCTTTCTCTGAGGGAAGCTAACACCTTCCAACTTTCTCACCAGGAGTCCTTTGCCTTTTGGCTTCCGTTTGTTTTCAGACAATAGAAAGCACAGTCAGGAGACCAATGATAGAAGGACAGAGTGGTAAGGAATTTCTTTTCTTTCTTGGCCAGTTCTGTAGTGTTTGAGTCCTTCTAAGACCATGGCTTCTCTAGGGCTGACCCTCTTCTAAGGCTCTACATCTCACATGGGCTCCCATAACATCATTTCCACCCTTTGTTTCAGGCCTGATACCTTAACATCCTTCCTTGATTCCCTTAACCTTGACCACACTTCAGTAAATAATCCCTTCACTGCGATCTCTTCAAACTCCTAGTGTTTTGTTTCTTGCGCAGGAGATTTCAGAATAGTTGGGGTAAGACTGTGGTAACCTTGTAAGTTATCACCCAAACCAGGACATTTTTGAGAGTGAAAGGGGCACTATTAATAATTACACCATGGCAACAGGTATAAATCAGAGCTGCCTCAGGCCACCTGGAGATCCTAGGTAAATCAGACATGTAAAAAGAGAACTGTTATAATGAAGAGATAAAACATTTCTAAAAGAGATATTATTACAGGATAGCATAAGATAAGTGCCAAAGGGTGGAACAGACTTTCAGTGCCACAGCCATTCCAAGAAAAGAGAGATCATTTCTCCTAGGGGAAGACATCTGAGTTCAGTGTGGTGCTCAGCACTCCTTCTCCAACTAAATGAAGTCACGCAATCCATGTGTGC
The DNA here is from genome assembly GCF_963924675.1 of Phocoena phocoena. Taxonomy (NCBI): domain Eukaryota; kingdom Metazoa; phylum Chordata; class Mammalia; order Artiodactyla; family Phocoenidae; genus Phocoena; species Phocoena phocoena. The sequence goes on from NC_089221.1 coordinate 49,357,716, forward strand.
TTGGCCAGTTTTGTAGGTTTTCTCCAAGAAATTTCATTCCCAGTTTAGACGCACCTCCTTCCCCCACACATACCCAGCATAACTCTCAACATTTCTTTTTGTTGCTCAGCTCTGGGTTTTTAGGGAAAGCAGATAATTTAAATTTTAGTCAATTATTCCTTTTTTAAAAACATCAAATGCTTTCCTGATTCAGCTATAAATCATATATACTATTTTTTTTTATATATACTATTTTTGATTCTTTAAAAATCATCTTTTAGTTTCATTTTGCAAAGATATCTGAGAAGTGATTTATAAGCTTTACTTGCAAACTCAAGCATTCTTACTAAAAATAACATAAAGCCTAATAAGTAACCAAGGAATGTTTTTAATGTATGTGTGTGTATTTTGCCTCTCTAAACAAATGACTGGACAATTAACAAATACTCTAAAACCTTATCACCCTCAGCAAAGGGCATCCAGCCTCATTGTTCCCCCAATTCTAGCTGATTCAAAGCCACTTGGCAAGGAAGTGTTTCTAATCCTCATGTTGCTAGTAGAAGCAAGTTGCTATGAGCCCCAGTGTGTGACTTCAGGCTTGCCAAATCACTGCTTTGTTAGGCATTTCATACTAATGAGAATAGTTCATGAAAACACTCATACCCTTACCCGGGAGCAGAGAGGACCATACAGGTTAGTAGCAAGAGTTTCTTTTCTCCTACTTCCCAACCAGCACAGGCTGGTTGGAATTAGACTGGTGAAAAATGGGGCTTGGAGAGATCCCTCCTGAGAGATTCAGAAAGGGTCCTACAAGACAAACAGGAGAGGAAAGCAGTAACTGGAGATAAAGAACAGGCGCAGACTTTTGAAGGAAATGGTATATATTGATGCCGATGGGTGGGAGGAAACAGAGAAAGTCACTGAAGAGATGTAAGAGATAGAATAGTCACATGGCAGCTTCTCATTCCACGCTGGTAAGCCATTAAGATCTGAAGGGAGCAGTGCACGTAGAGCAATTTTAGCAGGATGCAAGGTTCAGGCATGAGACAGGAAAATGCCACAGTGTGCCTTTGACAGCAGAAAAATTAGAACTGACCTAAGTGGTTTTACAGATTTGCTCCATTTCAGGTCCCATTCAAATTCTTCTAAAGCACTTTCAGCCTTCTGCTCACCTTATCGTCAGGGAAGATCTCCAGCTGCTGTGCTGATGGATAGAGAACTTCTCTCTCTCCTGGTACTCAGTACATGTCATATTCTGTAGGAGGAAACTCCCTGATGAGAATATGCTGGGTCCATATGGGGTGTAACATTCTATCAGCCTGTGAATTTTAAAAACCACCCTAAGGCCCAAAATTAATCCTTCAATTATGGGCCATTGCCTGCTGTGCTTTGCATGCATTATGTGAAATGGATTATAACTAATTTTTCAAAGTCAGCAGATTGTTATTTACCCATATGTTGACAATCAGTTTGAAGAGGCAGAAACTGTGTGTCAGCTACTCCATGAAAAACACTACACCTACTCAAAAGTCCTCATTAGCAACATGTAGATTATTAGCCAAAGTAGATCATTAGCCAATGTAGACTGGCTTTTCCTTTCAAAACTATATTAAAATAATTTTATATTGCATTTTAAATTACCTATAATAAGTTTTTTAAAATTATCTATATAAATAATTTTATAACACATTTATATAGCTATAGAAATCTATATTAAAAATATACAATAAGGACTTCCCTGGGGGATGCAATTTAACTTCCCTTGTTAAGAATCTGCCTGCCAATGCAGGGGACACAGGTTTGATCCCTGGTCCGGGAAGATCCCACATGTCACGGAGCAGCTAAGCCCACGAGCCACAACTACTGAGCCCGTGTGCCACAACTACTGAAGCCCATGCGCCTAGAGCCTGTGCTCTGCAACAAGAGTAGCCACCGCAATGAGAAGCCCACGCACCACAACGGAGAGCGGAGCCCCTGCTCGCCACAACTAGAGAAAGCCTGCATGTAGCAATGAAGATCCAATGCAACCAAAAAATATATATATATACATATACAATAAATAATAAAGTATATAAGGTATATGATATTATATATAAATGTCATAATATCTAGGAATAATTTATATTATACAATATATAAATATAATAAAGCATATACTATAAAATTATCTGAAAATAATTTCATATTACATATAATTTATATATCAATAATTTTGTTATAGATAATTTTTAAAGTAAAAGCCAATGTAAATTTTGCTAATCTGTGTGTCGTGATACATAGTATTGATAAAAACCTTTTCTAAAATGTGCCAAGGGTTGACATGGTAAAATATCAACATGTGCATGTGCATTTTACAAATCTACCATTACAATGGTTCATTGAACAGTGAGTACATTTTTAAACAACTTCATTTCCATTCATCTCACAAACACATTATGAAGCCTACTATGTGATAGGCACTATGCTAAATATCCTGATATAAACTTATAAAGTATAACCCCTGTTCTCAGAGTTTTGTAGACCAGTTTGAATGAAAAAATCCCTTCACAATATGATAAATGCCTTGATAGATATGTGCTCAGGTGCGAGGGGAGAAGGGTCTGGGAAGATCTTTCCAAAAGTGGTCTCAGCAGGAGCTGAGTTCTGAAGGATGGGGAAGAGCCAGTTGAAGAGGATAAGGGGGAACAGAAAGCGTTTTCCTTTTTTTTTTTTTAACATCTTTATTGGAGTATAATTGCTTTACAATGGTGTGTTAGTTTCTGCTTTATAACAAAGTGAATCAGCTATACATATACATATATCCCCATATCTCCTCCCTCTTGCTCTCCCTCCCTCTCACCCTCCCTATCCCACCCATCCAGGTGGTCACAAATCACCGAGCTGATCTCCCTGTGCTATGTAGCTGCTTCCCACTAGCTATCTATTTTACGTTTGGTAGTGTATATATGTCCATGCCACTCTCTCACTTTGTCACAGCTTACCCTTCCTGCTCCCCATATCCTCAAGTCCATTCTCTAGTAGGTCTGTGTCTTTATTCCTGTCTTACCCTTAGGTTCTTCATGACATTTTTTTTTCTTAGATTCCATATATATGTGTTAGCATACAGTATTTGTCTTTCTCTTTCTGACTTACTTCACTCTGTATGACAGACTCTAGGTCTATCCACCTCATTACAAATAGCTCAATTTCGTTTCTTTTTATGGCTGAGTAATATTCCATTGTATATATGTGCCACATCTTCTTTATCCATTCATCCGATGATGGACACTTAGGTTGTTTCCATGTCCTGGCTATTGTAAATAGAGCTGCAATGAACATTTCTGTACATGATTCTTTTTGAATTATGGTTTTCTCAGGGTATATGCCCAGTAGTGGGATTGCTGGGTCATATGGCAGAGGGCAGAAGGAACCACATCTTGCTAAGGCACCAGAACATGGCTCTGACTGATGTGTTTATCCCCAGGGCTCAGGGTAGACCCTGAAAAATGACTGACATTGAGACTAGATAGATAAGGCCCATATCATTAAGGACCTTGTGTGTTAAGCTGGCAGCCATGAGATTTTCAGCAGTGACATAGCTTGATCAGATGGTAGAGAAAAAAAGGACGGGTTTAAGGAGAAGGGCTATAGGACTATCTATATTAGAGACTTTAAGCCACCCACGGAAGAGAGGATAAAAGACAGTGGAAAGAAAGAGGTGAAATGACTCAAGTTGATTAGAAGGGAGAATCTAAGGTCTCAGGACTGCTTGGATATGGAGAGTTTCTGGGGGCAAGTCTAGGTTGTTTCCCATATTTCAAGCTAAGATCACAGGGTGAATAGTGGTACTATTCATGGATACAGGACTATTGGAGGATGAATATGTTGCCATTGTTTGCTATTTACATTTTGGGATGTTTTGGAAGGAAGGATGTGGAGATAAAACATTCCATTCAGGGTATTTTTGTTTGGGGGAATTATATGGCTCTGGAGCTCAGCAACAAGGTCTGAATCATAAACTTGAAAATGGACATAACCAGCGTCTAAGCAGATGTTGAAGTCATGTGATAAGTGTTTGGGAAAAGTGACTAGAAGAGCAAAGGCCAAGAACAGAATCTTGAGGTACAGCATCATAAAGCAGGCAGCAAGCACCAATTATAATGGAACAGTCAGAAGTATGTTTTTTTCTTTTAAATGAAAGGGAAAAGGTTTAAGGAGAGAGGGGCTTAGAGAGTCAGATGCTACAATGAAGTCAAGAAAGGTTTTTTATTTTTTAAAGAGTACTGTTTTAGCAATGCATTTCAGTACGTTGAGAAAAATTAAATTTCTGGTATATAATTAATTGATAACTTTTAATGTGTCAATTTAATAATGAAAGTCATCAATGGACTTTTAACTCAACATATAGTCTACTCCCAAACAATGGCTGAAAGATCATCCCCCCAGAAGTAGAACTGTTTTAAGGTGATTCACTTTATATGGTGTCACAGGCTGCGTTCTCTACAAGCAGATGCTGAGAAATGCAGAGCTAGAATTTGGGATGTAAGATGTTTATGAGAGATCAGAACTGAAAGGAAGGGGAAGGAGGAAGGTTGAAGAGAGGGAGAGCTCTAGATTGCCCCTCAGAGTCTCCCGTACCAGGCTGAGTGCTGGGCCTTTGTACCCCTCTTCACTCGGTCCCTGGAATGGCATGGCATCATGCGGTTGTCTCTACAGCTGAGGCAGATCCTGAAGGAGCAAACGGCTGGAGTGCCCTCCCACAGCTGGGCAACAAGCCCTTCTCTGAAGGAAATCTGGGCATATTTGTTCCAACCTCACATAGCTTGCAGCATCTTTGGCCAAACATGTGAAGCAGAGCCTCATCCAGCTATGATTACGGGTACTTGAAGTAGCCAACTATTAGCTCTTTGTCTCTTATTGGCATTATAAAGCCATTTCTCTGTCATTACTAATATGAAACAATTTTTGATAGTAAAAGACATTAAATTATGGTCCTATTACATTGTTATGTGGGTATAAAAGTCTGGACTGGACAAGAATGTCATAATTACATTTATTTTTGAAATTAAGTACTGGATATATTTTATATTGAAGAAGATAAATTGAAGTAGAAGACAATAAGGCAGTTGAGCTGTTCCAATAATATTTAAAATAAAGTTGAGAGGAAAATCATTTAATAAACACTTTTCCAAAAATGCTCTGTAATTGGACAGCCCTGAGAAAACAGAATGAGGCAATCATATCTGGTTATATATTGCATTTATACCATTTGACATCTCCCCCTTTGCAAAATAAATTTCCTCTGTACCAGCTGTAATTAGGCACTGAGATAAAGCTGCCTTAATATTCTGCATATTTGATCAGAGCTGCCAGCAGCTGTCAGATCACTGGCTCTGTTCTCATGTACAATGAAAACATCAAAGACATCTGTGGTTTGCCCTAAAATTAGTGGCAGAATTGGCCTCTCTCCTTTATTGTGTAACCAGATTGACTGTTTGCATAACTAACAAGGGAACCTCCAGACATTGCTTCTGGGTCTGTGAAGGTAAACAACCAAAGGAAGACTCTGGAAAGTGGCCAATATGTCCTTGTGCCCAGTGTAAGACTTCAGTGCCTGGCGTTTAGAGTCACACAGACCTCGGGTTCAGACCTCAGTACTTACCAGTTACTTGTGACTTTAGGCAAGTTATATTAACTCTCTCAGCCATAATGTCTTCCCTGGTAAAATGGGAATGATAATAGAACCTACTTCATAGGATTGTTTTGAAGAACAATGAAGATAACTTATGTAAAGCACTTAGCATATGCCCAGGGCTTAGTGAGCGCTCACTGACATTAGCCATCTTCATTCCTTCATCTAGTGCCTTTTCAAGAAATAATAACTGCAGTGGCTTTTAAACATTCATTTATACTGATAAGACAAAAGTACGAAAGGAGCTTTCCGTTAAGTTTAAAATCATGAATACATAACACAGACGCTCACAGTTGTCTTCAGAATTCCTAAAAGTTATGGAAGCCTCTTGAAGCTTTCCCTAGCAAACAACGGAAGACCTTTTCACTCCTGTTTACAATTTTGTGACAGAGTCTAAACAAGACCTTTCATTTCCTTCTTAGAACCATGCATTTTCTATCAAGACACTGCCGTCAGGTGATTTGTGGGGACTTTTCTTAGGAAAGTATCATAGTTGGCTTTTAACTGCAAGTAACAGAAAGCTTGACTCAACTGCCTTAAACAATGAACATTTATTATCTCACATAAGACAGGCAGCCCCAGGGCTGCTCCATTCAATTGCTCAGTGTCCCATCAAGGATGCAGGTACTTCCCAGCTCTGTGCTCTGCCATTCTCTCATGTTGACTTTGTCTTCAGGCTAGTTGCCTCATGGTTGCAATATGGCTGCCATATATGAACAATTTTATCTGTTCTTCCTGTGCCTCTTTTTAAGAAGAAGGAAACCTGTCTCAGAAACTTCCCTGCCAGTGTCTCCTCAAATCTCAGTGGCTCAGAACTGAATCCCATAGCTATTCCTAAACCAATCAGTAGCAATAGAAACAGAATTACCAAGACTGGCTTCATGAAGCGCAAGGTAGAGTGGTAGAAGATAAATTACCTACAAAAATTGGGGTTTTATAATAAAAGAGGAAGGTGGAATATGTGTTTATCTCCTACAGTATCTGTACAGTATATAACTATATAGCTATTTCAGAGCTGAAAATCAAAATTCTGCTTTTCTCCCAGTCTTCCAGAAAGTACTAAACCAAAAAATAAAATAAAATAAGCCACCTAGTACTCCAGCAAGACACCTATCCCTGCAGTCCTCCAATATTTAAAATTAGAGCTATCAAATGTCCTCCTCCCTCAGCCTCTGAGTTCAATACTGGGGTTCCTTACTCTCCCAGGTTGTTAACCTGGGAGAGTAAGGAACCCCAGATAGGTAGCTTAATGTCAAATCAGCCTTTCCAATTGTTCTTTGACCATGTTAATGACCCAGCATTTACCTCTATAGCACAGTCCTTTCTGGGCATCCCAGAACCCTCCCACTAACAAATTGATTTTATGTCTTTGAATCCCAGCCTGCCTATGACTGGGAGTTAACACTGCCACCAGATCTTTCCAAAGCTGAGAGCCTATGGAAAATGCATGCCGTTGACAGAAACATGTCTTATAAAGACACCACTTTCAAAGGCATGTGGTTGATCTAAAAAAGCAACAGAATCACTTGTCATCACTGCACTTGTCAGCTAGGATTGCGTGTGTTCCCAGTCTGATAAGAATATCTATAAGAATTAACTTGGGATTTTATTAAAGATAATTATAGGATTAATTGAGAATCCAGCCCACACTAAGAAAATAAGACCCATGTACAGTTTGCAATATAGTCATTTTTAGAATATATATATATATATATATATATATATATACACACACACACATTTAGAATTCCAATTTTAACTTCCATTTTTTTCTCACTAGGATTTAATAAATCCTTCTGGCAGATGTTGAGTAGGGAATGGAATCTTCTCTGGTCTAGTTCTCTTTTCCTTTATGTATTTGATGAGTTTCTGCTGATTATTTCTTCTTTAAAGACATGATTACCTTCTTGAATTGTACTGGCCAATCCCAACTGTGGAAAATAATCAATCAATTCCTGCTTTTGGTTGTCTATTTTTTCTTCTGAATTTTGAACAAATTCAGACAAAGTGTTCCTCAGTTGATTTCTAAAAAACCTTTGCTTTTCACCAAGACACTTCTGCAAAATGTCTGCTACTAGAGAGCTGCTATGTTGGGATTGTTTATCTATTCATTCAGTCCTACAGCTCTCAGTGCTTTGAGGGCTCTCTGCCCCTAACGCACTATTCTGTCTGTGTTATGATGATAGGATTACTTCTAAAGCCTGCTAGAGACAAAAAGAGTAGAAGTACAACTTCTAGATTGAGACAAGCTAGAAAAGATTCTTCTATTGGTATATATGGACTCCATGATACTTTATGAGGGGCACCATTGAATACACAGCATTTAGCCACTTGAAATCCACAACACATCAGGCTAGTGGTTTCCAAACCTGGCATCAGAATCACCTAGAGAGCTCTTTAACTAAATGCAGATACTCTCTCACCCCCATCAACACCGGCAACCAATAATCTTTTAGACAATACTAATCTGCATATTTACCATTTAAACCTTTAATGTCATTGCAATGCTAAAGCTTTAATTTTTTTTAGATTCCACTTTAATTACTCCTTCATACCTATTTTATAAAATAAATAGAAGAGATATTTTCATTCTCCTTGGCCATTTTCATGATTTTATGGAGGGAGTATAAGCTAATGTACACTTTTTGGAGAACAAACTGACAATAAATGTCAAATTTTAAATGTTTCGGCCATTTAGGCTTAGTGATTCTCAAAATTCATCCTACAAAAATAGATGCCTCTAATGCTTCTATGTAGAAGCATAGATATGTGCATATTATTTAGGATAGACAAACCGAAGTGAAAAATAACCTTTAAAATCTCAGTGGCTCAATATAATGTGTATATTTTGTGCTCATATCACAGGCTAATGCAAGTCAACAGGGGAGCTCTGCTCACACATCATTCAGAGAGCTATGTGGTGACTCCATCCTTCTCTAGGTCCTTGGAGTCCCCTCTATTAAGTTGGAAGTTGGGGAAAGAGAACATACAGAGGATGGTGTGGGAGATGTTTATGGACCAGGTCTAGAAGTTGAAAACATCACTTTGACCCATATTGTCTGTCAGAACTGGATGATGAGAACTTGTTCTCTCTACCTGGAAGGGAGCTTGGGAAATGTAGACTAGCTGTGTGCTCTGGAGAAAAAGAAATAAGGTGTGGTGAACACCACCACAGGGAATTGGAGGGAGATGTCCATCACACTATTGCTTATGAAAGCAAAAGACTACGGAAAACCAAGTGCTCATAAACAAAGGTGTGGTTGGGTGAATTACGGCACATTCATATTATAAAATGTGAAGGCTGTGATTTTTTTAAAAAGTGGTAGCTCTGTGGGCACTAATATGGAAGAATGCCCACTATATATTGACGGGTCAAAAAAGACAGTTATATAATAGTAATCCTGATATGGTATAATTTTTTATCACACATAATATAACTGGAATGCAAATAGTCTAGCCTCAGGATAAGGGCTTGTTTAAAAAAAAATTAACCCTATTCACATAATGGAATGCTATGCAGATATTAAAAAGAATGAACAGCTCTATCTATACTGGTATAGATAGAAATATCTCCAAGAGGGGCTGTTAAGAGAAAATACAAGATGCTGAGCAGTAGATAAAAAATGCTAACTTTTGGGCTTCCCTGGTGGCGCAGTGGTTGAGTCCGCCTGCCGATGCAGGGGACACGGGTTCGTGCCGCGGTCCGGGAAGATCCCACATGCCGCAGAGCGGAGCCATGGCCGCTGAGCCTGCACGTCTGGAGCCTGTGCTCCGCAACGGGAGAGGCCACAACAGTGAGAGGCCCGCGTATCGAAAAAAAAAGCTAACTTTTATGTAAAATTTTAAAATATAAAAATGTATATTCACATATATTCGTATGCACAAAGAAGATAAAAATTCAGACAATGTTTTAGGGAAGGAAAACTTGATAGGGAACAGGGAAACAAAACCTGGGTTAGGACAGGAACATCTTTTACAATGATTAATCTTTTGTACCTTTTACGTTTTGTAACATGTGGATTGACTTTGCAAAATATAATTTTTAAACCCCCAGTCCTGGGAAAGGAGAGATCAGGCAATTAGAGGGAGAGGGGGTTAAGTCGAGACCTCTGTTTCAGACATGTTGACTTTGAGATGTCTATTAGACAACCCAGGGGTGATGTCAGGGAGCAGTTGGCAAATAAGTCTGGATCTCAGGAGAGAAGTCAGAGCTAGAAATGTAAATGTGGGAGTTTTCAGCATATGGATGATGTTTAAACCCGTGAGAACGGATGAGATCACCTATGGGGAGTAAAGATAAAGAAAAGAAAAGGATCTAGGTCCAAGACTGAGTTACTGTAAAATAATGCATCTTTATGGCCAGAAGTTTGGAAAATGCTAAAAAGCACAAAATAAGAAATAAAAGTCAGCTATAATTCCATTTTCTAGAAATTAAATCAGTGAACATTTTTTTATATCTCCTTCTAGCTTTTTTTCTCTGCACTAAGGATATGCCATAATGAACCTCCTTGTATAAAATCCCTGTACATATTTGAAGGGAAAAAAGTAAACCAGCATTCCAACGAAACCAGAATATTTGAAAAAGAAACACAGTGTCTTGTAACCACTAAAGAGCATTCAATTTATAATCTGTGGCAACTTTCTTTAAAATCTCTTTTATCTCTCTCTCTCTCACACACACGCACACGCACGCACACACATGCACACGCGTGTGCGCACACACACAGAAGCACACACCCCAGCACCAGTAGCAACAGCATAGTGCTCTGTCACTAAAGGATCTTCTGCTTTCTCTAAATACCCCAACCCCTCTTTTTCTTTTCATACAGGGCTCTGGCAATGTTTTCCGTCACTTCTCCTGCCTGCTAAGATATATATTTTCAGAAACATATTGTGCTGGATATCCTCCAGTTGCCCCACCAGCCTCCTTTGCTCTCCTGCTCTGTGGCCTGCTCTGAGGCTGACCTCAATGGATGATATCACCAGGCCCCTTTGCTTTCTGGCTTCCAATTGAGCTGGGCCAGTGGGAAGACTTGGCAGGAAGTAGAAGGAAGCGAGGAGAGGGAGGTCAAGTGCTTTTACCGCTCAGATCGCTCCCTACTGAGTTGTCAGCCTGGGTCCCAGCAGCAAGAGCCAGCACTCCTTGCCCCATGTGGCTGGAGGTGGTAGCAGCTCCCCGGTGTTATTAGCCCTGGGGTACTTCCACACCTCTGGGTAGCTTATTTAAACCCTGCCCACCCCTCTGTAAACAGTCCTTCAATTAAGCTCTTCTCTGTGCCCCAGCTTGAGTGTGCCATCTGATTCCTGCCAGGATCCTGACTGATACAATCATCTCAGGCTCCTTCAAGTTCGATGTATCCTTGAGCTCATTTTCTTCATCTCTATAACCAAAATCCTGAGTTCCAAGTAGGCAAAAATTCTTTTTTTCGTGGTGAGAGGAGTGGGAAATGCATAGGGAAACCTTGTGAATACTACTTCACAGTTTTTTATCCTGTATGAGACATTAATATAGACAATACAAATACATTTTTGTATGCACAAACAAAATCTACCAGGAGTGACTAATCCTAGGGCCTTGGGGGTGGGGTAGAAAGAGGAAGATAGGCTTTCAGTTTTGTCTTCATACATATTCTTGTTTCATTTTGACTTCAAGAGGCATAGGCAGGTACTACTTCTGCAAAAAAATATACATATATGTATGTGTGTGTATATATATAATACTTTATATATATATAAATATATATATATATACACACCCGTGTATATATATATATATATATATATATATATATATATATATATATAAAATACTTTTTTATCTTAAGGGACAGAATACTGATTCCAGGACCCTACCCCCAGAAACTGTGAATCCGTGGGCATGTACCGGGGTCCTAGGATGAGAACTAATGGTGTGGTGATACACTGATGCAATCGCTCTCGCCGAGCCACTGTGCACATTTGTGTAGTTGGGTCCTACATGTGGGCCCTGGTTTTTGGAAGCTGACATCAGCCTACAATTCACTCACCAATCCTTGAGACTTGACATTGAGCACCATCTCCCAGAAGAAGGGGTGTCTTTTACTAATTTGCACCAAAGCACCTTAAGACCAGGGTGGCTCTCTCCTACTTGTCTGGATCTGTGTTGATTTTCTGCCGCTTGGAACTTTTGGCTGTTGTCCTCACTGCTTTTACTAGGACTGAAACCTGAACTTGGGGTTTGAATTGAAGCTATGCTCTTGATACTTAGATCTTGCCTATCATTTTTCCTCACTCCACCTCCAAACCCTACTTGGACTAATCCCCTATCTCTTGGCCTTATTCTAGGGTTCTTTACTAGACCAGATTTCTTTTTTTTTTTTAATATGATTTTTACAGATTACTTTCCATTTATTGTTATGAAAAAATATTGGCTATAGTCCCCATGTTGTACAATATATCCTTGAGCTCACCTGACACCCAAAAGTTTGTGCCTCCTGCTCCCCCAGCCCTATATTGCTCCTCACTCACCACTGGTAACTGCTAGTTTGTTCTCTATATCTGTGAGCATACTTTTTTGTTATACTCACTAGTTTGTTAGGTTTTTTTAAACATCTTTATTGGAGTATAATTGCTTACAATGGTGTGTTAGTTTCTGCTTTATAACAAAGTGAATCATCTATACATATACATATATCCCCATATCTCCTCCCTCTTGCGTCTCTCTCCCTCCCACCCTCCCTATCCCACCCCTCTAGGTGGTCACAAAGCACTGAGCTGATCTCCCTGTGCTATGCGGCTGCTTCCCATTAGCTATCTATTTCACGTTTGGTAGTGTATATATGTCCATGCCACTCTCTCACTTTGTCCCAGCTTACCCTTCCCACTCCCTGTGTCCTCGAGTCCATTCTCTACGTCTTCATCTTTATTCCTGTCCTGCCGCTAGGCTCTTCATGACCTCTTTTTTTTTTTTTTAGATTCCATATATAAGTGTTAGCACACGGTATCTGCTCTTCTCTTTCTGACTTACTTCACTCTGTGTGACAGACTCTAGGTCCATCCACCTCACTACAAATAACTCAATTTCATTTCTTTTTAAGGCTGAGTAATATTCCATTGTATATATGTGTCACATCTTCTTTATCCATTCAGTTGTCAATGGACACTTAGGTTGTTCCATGTCCTGGCTATTGTAAATAGAGCAGCAATGAACATTTTTGTACATGACTCTTTATGAATTATGGTTTTCTCTAGGTATATGCCCAATAGTGGGATTGCTGGGTTGTATGGTAGTTCTATTTTTAGTTTTTTAAGGAGACTCCATACTGTTCTCCATAGTGGCTGTATCAATTGACATTCCCACCAACAGTGCAAGAGGGTTCCCTTTTCTCCACACCCTCTCCAGCATTTATTGTTTCTAGATTTTTTGATGATGGCCATTCTGACTGGTATGAGGTGATACCTCATTGTAGTTTTGATTTGCATTTCTCTAACGATTAGTGATGTTGAGCATCCTTTCATGTGTTTGTTGGCAATCTGTATATCTTCTTTGGAGAAATGTCTATTTAGGTCTTCTGCCCATTTTTGGATTGGGTTGTTTGTTTTTTTGGTATTGAGCTGCATGAGCTGCTTATAAATTTTGGAGATTAATCCTTTGTCAGTTGCTTCATTTGCAAGTTTTTTCTCCCATTCTGAGGGTTGTCTTTTCCTCTTGTTTATGTTTTCCTTTGCTTTGCAAAAGCTTTTAAGTTTCATTAGGTCCCATTTGTCTATTTTTGTTTTTATTTCCATTTCTCTAGGAGGTGGGTCAAAAAGGATCTTGCTGTGATTTATGTCATAGAGTGTTCTGCGTATGTTTTCCTCTAAGAGTTTTACAGTGTCTGGCATTACATTTAGGTCTTTAATCCATTTTGAGTTTATTTTTGTGTATGGTGTTAGGGAGTGTTCTAATTTCATTCTTTTACATGTAGCTGTCCAGTTTTCCCAGCACCACTTATTGAAGAGACTGTCTTTTCTCCATTGTATATCCTTGCCTCCTTTGTCATAGATTAGTTGACCATAGGTGCATGGGTTTATCTCTGGGCTTTCTATCCTGTTCTATTGATCTATATTTCTGTTTTTGTGCCAGTACCATACTGTCTTGATTTCTGTAGCTTTGTACTATAGTCTGAAGTCAGAGAGCCTGATTCCTCCAGCTCCATTTTTCGTTCTCAAGATTACTTTGGCTATTCAGGGTCTTTTGTGTTTCCATACAAATTATGAAATTTTTTGTTCTAGTTCTGTGAAAAATGCCATTGGTAGTTTGATATGGATTGCACTGAATCTGTAGATTGCTTTGGGTAGTATAGTCATTTTCACAATGTTGATTCTTCCAATCCAAGAACATGGTATATCTCTCCATCTGTTTGTATCATCTTTAATTTCTTTCATCAGTGTCTTATATCTGCATATAGGTCTTTTTTCTCCTTAGATAGGTTTATTCCTAGGTATTTTATTCATTTTGTTGCAATGGTAAATGGGAGTGTTTCCTTAATTTCTCTTTCAGGTTTTTCATCATTTGTGTATAAGAATGCAAGAGATTTCTGTGCATTAATTTTGTATCCTGCTACTTTACCAAATTCATTGATTACCTCTAGTAGTACTCTGGTAGCATCTTTAGGATTCTCTATGTATAATATCATGTCATCTGCAAACAGTGACAGCTTTACTTCTTCTTTTCCGATTTGGATTCCTTTTATTTCTTTTTCTTCTCTGATTGCTTGGCTAAAACTTCCAAAACTATGTTGAATAATAGTGTTGAGAGTGACAACCTTATCTTGTAGAACAGATTTCTGCCCCCTAATTTTCCTGGTTTGGCCCAATCCATCTTTCCTCGAGCCCCAGCTTAGAAACAGCAATAATTCTCTTAGAAATTTTCTCCAGTGTTTAAATGGCTGTTTAACACTTCTCTGCCACTAACTAAGTTACCAAGAGTTATCTAATCTTATTTTAACTTGATTGTCAATCTGTATCCATATCTGACCTTTTTTTTTTCTTGAGTAGCTGCCATTTGAAGACATTAGAGTATTTCCTTATTTTCCTCACCTTAATGGCCATGACATATGATGTCACCACCCCAGCCATTTCTAAAATAGTCCCATCTGCCCCAACCCTGACTCAGCAAACTGTTTAATAAGCCATTCTATTTAGAACTATATGTTATCATTTCAAAGTAGTCATTGAAAATTGAATATACATTTAAAAATAAGGAAGAATCCCTTAAGGTCCCTTTACTCTACAATGAAATTTTTTTAATGATGAATACCACGTCCATGGCTGTCTCCAATCTTCTAAAGTGTTCCAGAGTGAGCTGAGGTTCTGTTATGTTTTACAGTAGTACTCCCTGGCACAGTTCCATTTGACTCTCCCTGAAACAAAGTGGGTGTGTCAGGGCCAACCACATCTCCTCCTAGTCTGTGATTCACCTACAGAAGTTGCCTCACCACTTCTGGAAGCTCAGACATCAAATAAACTGAAGGTCCATTCACCTTTGGTTCAGCAGACTCATATTCCATTATCTTTCCCTCCCATTCAGGAGCAAGATTTAGTTACTCATTAATTTTCAGGGAATTTCCTAAGAGACACCAGGAAAGATTTCCTAGTGATGCAGGCTGACAGCTATGAAAGCACTAACAAGGGAAGTCATAAAATCTCTTCCCTGAGAGTCTTTATGAAAAGCAAAACCAAATTAGTCTTGTTGAGAAGCTGTATTAGAAGGATGTGGCTGACTTGAAACAGGTGAAGTGTCATGTGATTCTATGATTTTGTAGTAACAGTTGGACTGGTAATTCAAAATAAGCAACAATCAAGTGACAGATTTTGTGATTCCCACATTCCATGAGTCTTTTAACCACAGATTTAGTTAACTACATTCTCACCTTCTTCAGGCTTAATAAAATGTCTACCTGAGTTGCAGTGCAGTGTTAACCATTACACAAGTAGCTAGTTTAATTTGTTATTTGATATCTGATAGTAACTTATCTCCCTCCTCCCGTGTAGTTCCAATATCTGGTAGAACACAAAGATTTTCTGATGTGGGTAGAATGTAGGATGTGGCTCTTTCTTTTTTCTTTTTTTCTTTTTTTTTTTTTTTGGCTGTGTTGGGTCTTTGTTGCTGTGCGTGGTCTTTCTCTAGTTGTGGTGAGTGGGGGATACTCTTCATTACGGTGCATGAGCTTCTTATTGCAGTGGCTTCTCTTGTTATGGAGCATGGGCTCCAGGCGTGCAGGTTTCAGTAGTTGTGGAACACAGGCCCTAAAGCCCGCGGACTCAGTAGTTGTGGCTCGTGGGCTCTAGACAGAAGGCTCAGTAGTTGTGGTGCACGGGTTTAGTTTGCTCCGCAGCATGTGGGATCTTCCCAGACCAGGGCTGGAACCTGTTTCCCCTGCATTAGTAGATGGATTCTTAACCACTGTGCCACCAGGAAAGTCCTAGGATGTGGCTCTTTATTATCCAAGTTCCCTTCAGCTCACTCTCTCTACCCTTCTTGTATAGGAGAGGATGAACCATGAATACAGCTTGCCCATGTCTCTTATTAAATCAAAACAGAATTCAGCTTTGACACAAGCACTGTTTCCATACCTGATTTCTCCATACAATTTACTGTAGTAATCACATGCATTAACCAAATTGTTGCCATCCAGTGAACACAGCAGCAATCCTTAACTTTACCTGAGAAGTCTGATATTTTTATCATTCATATGTTTTATAGGTTTGCTTATGTAAGCCCATCACCACCATGTACAAATGCCCCTGCAGAGCCATGTATCTGTGTTTTTCTTTTAAGGACTTTGTTACTACAGTGAAGATGATTTTAAACTATTCAAGTAAAAGAATGTTATAATAGATGAGTTTCAAAAGCCAAGTAACTGCTGAGGAGAAGAATCGGGAAGACTCAAGTGCTGCAAACCAGAGCCATCCTGGCCCCTCCATCTCTGGGGCCCTTTTCCAGAACTTTTTCCAGTGCCACAGCAGAGATGTGGAGCTATATTTATTTATTGTACACCTAGTATATACCAAATATTGTTCTAAGTGCTTTACCATATACCTCATTTAAGTCTCATTAACAACCCCATGAAATACTCCTACTATTATCTCCATATTACAGTGAGGAAAAAGAAACAATGAGGTTGAATAACTTGCTAAATGTCACAAGCAAGGGAGTAGTGGAGCCACAATGAAACACTTGAAGTCCAAGTAAGCTTTTATTATCCAAAACGGCTTTTGTGTCCAGAAAAGCATATTTTTGCGGTACGTGGGCCTCTCACCGCTGTGGTCTCCCCCGCCGCAGAGCACAGGCTCCAGATGCACAGGCTAAGCAGCCATGGCTCATGGGCCCAGCCGCTCTGCGGCATGTGGGATCCTCCCGGACCGGGGCATGAACCCGTGTCCCCTGCACCGGCAGGCGGACTCCCAACCACTGCGCCACCAGGGAAGCCCTTAAAATATATTTTTAAATCTATTTTTCTTTATGAACTTTTATACCCAAATAAGAACAATTATTTATACTTCTCCTTTGAGTGATGCTTATATATTGCTTATATTTGGTAGCTCTTATAAATATTTAGCTATTTAATACATTTAATTAATCAGATTCTCTTAGACATCCTAAATTACAATGACAAAAAACTCACCTGACAAGTCAGTATAAAAAACAAGAAAAATCTTTCTCATAAGCAATTTTATATATCTAATAAACCAAATCTTTAAATTTAGGAGCTCAAATCCTCTTAAGCCCAAAATGCAAATGGAATATACAAACGTGGTTTGATTACAAGCCTAGTTACTAAATGTTTTCCTAGATTTAAAATAAAAATATTAAACTATAAGTTTTTGATTTATCAGTTCATTATTTCTTCCTGGGGTTACAAATCTATTTACCCAAGCAAAGAGAACAGTTACCCCTCTAAAACTGTGTCATAGGGGCACAGAGTGTGGGTGCCTCTTCCAAGATTAAGCCAGTAAATATTCAGGTGTGCTTCAGTTTGTGGTTGGACTTTATCTCCACATCTTCTGGGCTTCCTAAACCTGTCCTTCCAGCTTGAAGAGTTATATGTTTACAATCCCCCATCCCTTAAAATATTGGGGCCTTTCCAGGCCCTCAGCTTTTAATTCCCTTTTGATTAACTACAGACTGTTTCATTAAGGCCTGGTTAATAATGAACATTTGAACCTGTCACTCAGATTTCAATTTCCACCTTTCATTTTTGTCTTTCCCAGCAACCACAATTTTATGGTAATATTTCCCCTGTTCTAATTGCCCTAAAAACCTTTCTATGCTTTCTGTAGATCTCTACCTCTGGGAATGAGTTTCTGACCGTTACTACCTTCAGCAGCAAAGCACATTGTTGGAACACTTCTTTTTCACTATATTGGTCTTACTGTAGTGTCAGGCTGTGCCTCCAGGAAGTACAGAACTGAATTGTCCTGTTCAGAGTTCCACATGAAACTAGCATAAAGTATTTTTCCCATCAGAATGTGGTCAGAGCATAAAAATACCAAGAAACATTCAAAAAGATCATGAATGTGACCCAAAAGTCCCTGGCCCCAGCCTGTGATTACTAAGTAAAGTCAGGACAATTTATAAAAGCACAAACCACTTCAGCTTAGTTGCTAGAAACTAACTGTCTTCAAACCGTTCCCCCAGCTACCCCTGAGTTTCCCAAACACTGTCTCAAATGTGCTCAGGAATACATCTTTGTATTTGGCCTCTTCAACTTCCCACCGTGCTGGGATAGTGGTAATGGCTTCTTGAGAATGACACTCCCCTGGGCACTGATGAGCCCTCCCTATGGTTGCTCTGCCCTCAAGAGAAGAGGACACTAATTTCTTCCTTGCCTCTACCCAATTCCTCAAGTTTAGGAAGAATGAGAAGGAAAAATAACATGCAAATCCTTATACCTGCCAATCAAAGGGGCAATTAGAGACCAGGGGCTGCAACCCCAAGAGTACCTATTCTATTTCCTTGTTTGGGGGCCAGCTCACTTCTACCTCTAAGAATGACCCAAATATTTCCACAATTTAGATTCCTGGACAAACTGTCAAGTCCAAAAGAGAGAATGGAGATTTCTCTTCTGCCGCAGCCTAAGGCTGACCTTTGAAGCCCTCCTTTTCTACCATGGGACTGACTTCTTCCCTAGATGATCCATTTTCTTCAAGGGGGCACTGTTCTTATGCCACAGCCTCCAAAAGGCATCAGAACCATCTCTGTCCCCTATCATCACATTTCCCATGATCTACCAGTCTACCTGCTCCAACCTGGGTCACAGCAAGCTGGCCGGAACTCTCTCCCCCAACAGAAAGTTAAAATGTCAGCCCTAAGTATAACCCTACAGTTGTGGAGGGTTCTACTGCTGGTATCCTGAGGGAAATTTCTTGGATAGAAAAATATATACACATGTAGAGGTACAAACTATACATATTTTAAACAAGCCCTTCACATAATTCTTCTGTGTATTAAGGTGTGAGAACTACCACTCTGAGGGCAGCCCCACCCCTAACATTTGTGGTACTCAGGGCAATGGAGACCCCTGGCTCACCCCTTTTCTCCTTTGACTCAGCTCCATCCTGTACCGTAAAAGACCTCACAAGTGGTCAAACCACGTTGCTCCTTTAAGCTCTTTCCATACATGCCTGGGCCTAAAAGCCTTCTCAAGAAATCAGACTCAGTAAAGAGGCCCTGGGATCAGGGTCAGGAATGTCTGAGCAGGAAATTAAGGGGTTCTTGATACCTAGAATGTGGTCAACAAGTGGGAGAGCAGCTTCCAAGAGGGCATGTCCCACTGGCCCTGTGAACTCCTCACCCTATGGAGAGTGGCAGGCCCAAAGAGGGTCAGAATGGAGGCCTAAATCCATTTCTAAGGAAAATATCAGTGCTGGAGACACGAGTTTCCTGAAAGGTGTACCCAGTTTATTTCACTAAACAAAGCTGCTCTGTTGGATACATCTGTTCCTGAATAACTCCTTTGCATTAAGGTTTTTTTTCCCAAGAACAATGGGAAAGAACTTAATTCGCCTTGCAGTGTAGCTTTTCCCAAAATAAAGGAACTGTTTGTTCCACAGGTAAGTTTAAGTCTCACCCTTAGAAAGTAAAAAATGCTCACAACTATAAAATGGCAAGTTTTAAAAGCTGCCACACCCATGACGTTTTCCCCCAAAACTGATGCTTTGAGTACCCCTTACACCACAGCACCCTGTTACCTGAACTTCAAACTTTCTAGAGTCAATCTAGAATTAAGAGGGGAAAATGCAGAATGGATATTACCTTATCTTTGACGGTGTACAGAGTTGATACTGTTGACACCCAGGAACAGATATTGTGCTCTGTACCAAATGATGTCTCTAAGACAGAAAGTCTTGAAATATAAAGCTATTCCCAGCTCACCATTAATGCAAACTTTTCACCATCAGTAGGATAAACATTTCTAGAATAAAGTCTCCAGTTCACTGCCTCCTTGATGTCACCACTGCCTAGGACCCTGGACATTTCCTTTTAGTGAATGGCACTGTGGTGGCCACACATGAAGGTATCAGCCTAGACCCTCTTCTCTGGGGACTGCTCCCACCCTGGATTGTTTCCCAGAAGCCAAGTTTGTGTTATATAACTCTGTAGCCCTGGCAACAGTTTCTTGGACTGGGGCACCTGATTCCAACTGGGTCAGCTTGATTACCTTTGTATTAGGAGAGAAAGAATGTTTCTCTATGTAGCTGAACCTGAAGTAGGCAAATTTGGGAGCTGGGGGCCAGTGATGAATTGTTCCATGGAGGTTGGGAGCCAAGGAAGCCCACCTGCATAGAGACAAGTGAACCAAATGTTCAGAGAAGAGAAGGAAATAGTTCCTGTGTTCCTATAGCAGCTGCAGTCCTGGCTTTGGGTTCTGTGGGTCACTACTGGAACCTTACAATAAATTCTTTGGGGGAGCTTAAGTTAACTCATAAGGGTTTTTGCTACTTGCAACTGTTCTACCTAGAAGGGAGCCACTAGTGATGCATTTACTTGCCTTGACTACACTCTATCCTTTAGGCCCCAACCAAACAGTAAGGAATTCCAATCCATTTTAACTCTTAATATCTCTTTCTATTTCCGCTGCCACACCTTAATTCAGGTGCACAACTTGAAGTCATATAGGCTTCAAGTCCCAGCCTTGCCACTTACTAATTGTGTGACCTTGAGCAAGTTACTAAACCTTCCTAAAATAGGGATGATAGTAGTATTTGCCTCATGAGAGTGTTGTAAGAATTGAACAAGAGTGCATACAACAAAATGCATGGCCCATAGTGCCCAATAAATGTCTATTGTTACTGCTATACCTCTACTGGCTTTATTTATATTATACTATTATTAAAGGAGAAAGTTTAAGTTACTTAGAGACCCCAGCTCAATTGCTAATAGATCATATTATAATATGCAATCATATTTCTTTTAGGAATCTATGTTTATCTTAATGACTGTAATAATGTATATAATTATTAGACTATATCTAGAGTTATTTTAATTCAGGTCTTTAAAAGGTAGGAAAATATTAATAATTATAGTGGACTTGATGTATCAGGTACTCTAATAAGCATTTTATATACATTTTCTAAGTTAATTTACAAAAGATACTATTTCTTTTAAAGATGGCAAAACAGAGGCTCACAAACATTAACTTAACAAGAGACAGGAAAAAAGAGATAGATATGGAGTTCAAATCCAAGTCTGTCTGACTCCAAAGTCCATACTCTTTGTACAGTACTATTTAATTCCCTGATTCCTGGGTATATTTTTATATTAGACAGACATCTAGGAAGGTTCATGACAATTGTGGTATACGATTTTACAAACATATAATTTCAACCTAGTGTGATAGCTACCAAGATTCTATTTTTAAGGAAATAATCATCTGAACATGTTGAGTACCCTGAAACTCTGCTATCCCTATCTTGAACCCCTTAACTCCACCTTGCACATTAACTTGAAATGACAGTACTAACCGTTTAGTTGGCACTCTGGGCAGCTTAAAAATAAGCAGAAATCTGAATTGTTGATGTAACACAAATGAAGAGTCTGTCAATATAACAAATGTTACAGAGACATAGATATAAAGATATAGATATAGAACACTGTAAAGAAATTTTACTCCGAAGATGGCGGAAGAGTAAGACGCGGAGATCACCTTCCTCCTCACAGCTACACCAGAAATACATCTACACGTGGAACAACTCCTACAGAACACCTACTGAACGCTGGCAGAAGAACTCAGACCTCCCAAAAGGCAAGAAACCCCCCCACGTACGGGAAAGCTTCGGAGCCAGGGAGGAGAGCGCAGCCATAGGGGTGCGGAGGGCAAAGCGGAGAGATTCCCGCACAGAGGACCGGTGCCGACCGGCACTCACCAGCCCGAGAGGCTTGTCTGCTCACCCGCCGGGGCGGGCGGGGCTGGGAGCTGAAGCTCGGGCTTCATTTGGAGCGCAGGGAGAGGACTGGGGTTGGCACCGTGAACACAGCCTGCAGGGGGTTAGTGCGCCACGGCTGGCCGGGAGGGACTCCGGGGAAAAGTCTGGACCTGCCGAAAAGGCAAGAGACTTTTTCTTCCCTCTTTGTTTCCTGGTGCACGAAGAGAGGGGATTAAGAGCGCTGCTTAAAGGAGCTCCAGAGACGGGCGCGAGCCGCGGCTAAAAGCCCGGACCCCAGAGACAGGTATGAGACGCTAAGGCTGCTGCTGCCGCCACCAAGAAGCCTGTGTGCGAGCACAGGTCACTATCCACACCCCCCTATCCACACTCAGCCCGCCACTGCCAGGGTCCCGGGTTCCAAGGACAACTTACCCGGGAGAACGCACCGCGCGCCTCAGGCTGGTGTAACGTCACGCCGGCCTCTGCCGCCGCAGGCTCGCCCCCAACTCCGTGCCCCTCCCCCCCCACCCCCGGCCTGAGTGAGCGGCTCCTTTAACCCCGTCCTATCTGAGTGAAGAACAGACGCCCTCCGGCGACCTACACGCAGAGGCGGGGCCAAATGCAAAGGGGAGCCCCTGGGAGCTCTGAGAACAAAGAAGAGAAAGGGAAATCTCTCCCAGCAGCCTCAGGAGCAGCGGATTAAATATGCGCAATTAACTTGATGCACCCTGCATCTGTGAAATACATGAATAGACAACGAATAATCCCAAATTAAGGAGGTGGGCTTTGAGAGCAAGATTTATGATTTTTTCCCCTTTTCCTCTTTTTATGAGTGTGTATATATATGCTTCTGTGTGAGATTTTGTCTGTATAGCTTTGCTTCCACCGTTTCTCCGAGGGTTCTATCCGTCCTTTTTTTTTTTTAAATTTTTTTCGTAATAATTACTTTTTATTTTAATAACTTTATTTTATTTTACTTTATCTTCGTTCTTTCTTTCCTTCCCTCCGTCCTTTAGACAACGAATCATCCCAAATTGAGGAGGTGGACTTTGAGAGCAAGATTTGTGATTTTTTTTCCCTTTTTCCTCTTTTTGTGAGTGTGTATGTGTATGCTTCTGTGTGAGATTTTGTCTGTATAGCTTTGCTTCCACCATTTGTCTTAGGGTTCTATCTGTCCCTTTTTTTCTTAATAATTACTTTTTTTATTTTAATAACTTTATTATATTTTATCTTACTTTATTTTATTTTACTTTATCTTCTTTTTTCCGTCCTTCCCTCCTTCCTTCCTTCCTCCCTCCTTCCCTCCCTCCTTTCTTTCTTTCTTTCTTTCTACTTCTACTAATTCTTTCTTTCAGCATTTTCTCCCTTTTATTCTGAGCCGAGTGCATGAAAGGCTCTTGGTGCTGCAGCCAGGAGTCAGTGCTGTGCCTCTGAGGTGGGAGAGCCAACTTCAGGACACTAGTCCACAAGAGATCTCCCAGCTCCACAAAATATCAAACGGCGAAAATCTCCCAGAGATCTCCATCTCAACACTAGCACGCAGCTTCACTCAATGATCAGGAAGCTACAGTGCTGGACATCCTATGCTAAACAACTAGCAAGACAGGAACACAACCCCACCCATTAGCAGAGAGGCTGCCTAAAATCATAATAAGTCCACAGACACCCCAAAACACACCACCAGACGTGGACCTGCCCACCAGAAAGACAAGATCCAGCCTTATCCAGCACAACACAGGCACTAGTCTCCTCCACCAGGAAGCCTACACAACCCACTGAACCAACCTTAGCCACTGGGGACAGACACCAAAAACAACGGGAACTACGAACTTGCAGCCTGCAAAAAGGAGACCCCAAACACAGTAAGATAAGCAAAATGAGAAGACATAAAAAAAACACAGCAGATGAAGGAGCAAGATAAAAACCCACCAGACCTAACAAATGAAGAGGAAATAGGCAGTCTACCTGAAAAAGAATTCAGAATAATGATAGTAAAGATGATCCAAAATCTTGGAAATAGCATAGACAAAATGCAAGAAACATTTAACAAGGACCTAGAAGAACTAAAGATGAAATTAAAAAGGATGAACACAATAAATGAAATGAAAAATACTCTAGATGGGATCAATAGAATAACTGAGGCAGAAGAACGGATAAGTGACCTGGAAGATAAAATAGTGGAAATAACTACTGAAGAGCAGAATAAAGAAAAAAAAATGAAAAGAACTGAGGACAGTCTCAGAGACCTCTGGGACAACATTAAACACACCAACATTCGAATTATAGGGGTTCCTGAAGAAGAAGAGAAAAAGAAAGGGACTGAAAAATATTTGAAGAGATTATAGTTGAAAACTTCCCTAATATGGGAAACGAAATAGTTAATCAAGTCCAGGAAGCACAGAGAGTCCCATACAGGATAAATCCAAGAAGAATACACCAAGATACATATTAATCAAGCTGTGAAAAATTAAATACAAAGAAAACATATTAAAAGCAGCAAGAGAAAAACACACAAGGGAATCCCCATAAGGTTAACAGCTGATCTTTCAGCAGAAACTCTGCAAGCCAGAAGGGAGTGGCAGGACATATTTAAAGTGATGAAGGAGAAAAACATGCAACCAAGATTAGTCTACCTAGCAAGGATCTCATTCAGATTTGATGGAGAAATTAAAACCTTTACAGACAAGCAAAAGCTGAGAGAGTTCAGCACCACCAAACCAGCTCTACAACAACTGCTAAAGGAACTTCTCTAGGCAAGAAACACAAGAGAAGGAAAAGACCTACAATAACGAACCCAAAACAATATAGAAAATGGGAATAGGAACATACATATTGATAATTACCTTAAATGTAAATGGACTAAATGCTCCCATCAAAAGACACAGATTGGCTGAATGGATACAAAAATAAGACCCATATATTTGCTGTCTACAAGAGACCCACTTCAGACGTAGAGACACATACAGACTGAAAGTAAGGGGATGGAAAAAGATATTTCATGCAAATGGAAACCAAAAGAAAGTTGGAGTAGCAATTCTCATATCAGACAAAATACATTTAAAATAAAGACTATTAGAAGAGACAAAGAAGGACACTACATAATGATCAAGGGGTTGATCCAAGAAGAAGATAAAACAATTGTAAATATTTATGCACCCAACATAGGAGCACCTAAATACATAAGACAAATACTAACAGCCATAAAAGGGGAAATCGACAGTAACACATTCATACTAGGGGACTTTAATACCCCCACTTTCACCAATGGACAGATCATCCAAAATGAAAAGAAATAAGGAAACACAAGCTTTAAATGATACATTAAATAAGATGTACTTAACTGATATTTATAGGACATTCCATCCAAAAACAACAGAATACACATTTTTCTCAAGTGCTCATGGAACATTCTCCAAGATAGATCTATCTTGGGTCACAAATCAAGCCTTGGTAAATTTAAGAAAATTTAAATCATATCAAGTACCTTTTCCGACCACAACGCTATGAGACTAGATATCAATTACAGGAAAAGATCTGTAAAAAATACAAACACATGGAGGCTAAACAATACACTACTTAATAATGAAGTGATCACAGAAGAAATCAAAGAGGAAATTAAAAAATACCTAGAAACAAATGACAATGGAGACACGACGACCCAAAATCTATGGGATGCAGCAAAAGCAGTTCTAAGAGGGAAGTTTATAGCAATACAATCCTACCTTAAGAAACAGGAAACATCTCGAATAAACAACCTAACCTCGCACCTAAAACAATTAGAGAAAGAAGAACAAAAAAACCGCAAAGTTAGCAGAATGAAAGAAATCATAAAAATCAGATCAGAAATAAATGAAAAAGAAATGAAGGAAACGATAGCAAAGATCAATAAAACTAAAAGCTGGTTCTTTGAGAAGATAAACAAAATCGATAAACCATTAGCCAGACTCATCAAGAAAAAAAGGGAGAAGACTCAAATCAATAGAATTAGAAATGAAAAAGGAGAAGTAACAACGGACACTGCAGAAATACAAAAGATCATGAGAGATTACTATGAGCAACTCTATGCCAATAAAATGGACAACCTGGAAGAAATGGACAAATTCTTAGAAATGCACAACCTGCCAAGAATGAATCAGGACGAAATAGAAAATATGAACAGACCAATCACAAGCACTGAAATTGAAACTGTGATTAAAAATCTTCCAACAAACAAAAGCCCAGGACCAGATGGCTTCACAGGTGAATTCTATCAAACATTTAGAGAAGAGCTAACACCTATCCTTCTCAAACTCTTCCAAAATATAGCAGAGGGAGGAACATTCCCAAACTCATTCTACGAGGCCACCATCACACTGATACCAAACCCAGACAAGGATGTCACAAAGAAAGAAAACTACAGGCCAATATCACTGATGAACATAGATGCAAAAATCCTCAACAAAATACTAGCAAACAGAATCCAACAGCACATTAAAAGGATCATACACCATGATCAAGTGGGGTTTATTCCAGGAATGCAAGGATTCTTCAATATACGCAAATCTATCAATGTGATAAACCATATTAACAAATTGAAGGAGAAAAACCATATGATCATCTCAATAGATGCAGAGAAAGCTTTTGACAAAATTCAACACCCATTTATGATAAAAACCCTCCAGAAAGTAGGCATAGAGGGAACTTTCCTAAACATAATAAAAGCCATATATGACAAGCCCACAGCAAACATCATCCTCAATGGTGAAAAACTGAAAGCATTTCCACTAAGATCAGGAAGAAGACAAGGTTGCCCACTCTCACCACTCTTATTCAACATAGTTTTGGAAGTTTTAGCCACAGCAATCAGAGAAGAAAAGGAAATAAAAGGAATCCATATCAGAAAAGAAGAAGTAAAGCTGTCACTATTTGCAGATGACATGATACTATACATAGAGAATCCTAAAGATGCTACCAGAATACTACTAGAGCTAATCAATGAATTTAGTAAAGTAGCAGGATACAAAATTAATGTACAGAAATCTCTGGCGTTCCTATACACTAATGATGAAAAATCTGAAAGTGAAATCAAGAAAACACTCCCATTTACCATTGCAACAAAAAGAATAAAATATCTAGGAATAAACCTACCTAAGGAGACAAAAGACCTGTATGCAAAAAATTATAAGACACTGACAAAAGAAATTAAAGATGATACAAATAGATGGAGAGATATACCATGTGCTTGGATTGGAAGAATCAACGTTGTGAAAATGACTCTACTACCCAAAGCAATCTACAGATTCAATGCAATCCCTATCAAACTACCACTGGCATTTTTCACAGAACTAGAACAAAAAATTTCACAATTTATATGGAAACACAAAAGACCCCGAATAGCCAAAGCAATCTTGAGAACGAAAAACGGAGCTGGAGGAATCAGGCTCCCTGACTTCAGACTATACTACAAAGCTACAGTAATCAAGACAGTATGGTACTGGCACAAAAACAGAAAGATAGATCAATGGAACAGGATAGAAAGCCCAGATATAAACTCATGCACATATGGTCACCTTATCTTTGATAAAGAATGCAGGAGTGTACAGTGGAGAAAGGACACCTCTTCAATAAGTGGTGCTGGGAAAACTGGTCAAGTACATGTAAAAGTATGAGATTAGAACACTCCCTAACACCATACACAAAAATAAGCTCAAAATGGATTAAAGACCTAAATGTAAGGCCAGAAACTATCAAACTCTTAGAGGAAAACATAGGCAGGACACTGTATGACATAAATCACAGCAAGATCCTTTTAGACCCACCTCCTAGAGAAATGGAAATAAAAACAAAAATAAACAAATGGGACCTAAGGAAACTTCAAAGCTTTTGCACAGCAAAGGAAACCATAACCAATACCAAAAGACAACCCTCAGAATGGGAGAAAAAACTTGCAAATGAAGCAACTGACAAAGGATTAATCTCCAAAATTTATAAGCAGCTCATGCAGCTTAATAACAAAAAAACAAACAACCCAATCCAAAAATGGGCAGAAGACCTAAATAGACATTTCTCCAAAGAAGATATACAGACTCCCAACAAACACATGAAAGAATGCTCAACATCACTATTCATTAGAGAAATGCAAATCAAAACTACAATGAGGGGGCTTCCCAGGTGGCGCAGTGGTTGAGAGTCTGCCTGCCAATGCAGAGGACACAGGTTCATGCCCTGGTCCGGGAAGATCCCACATGCCGCGGAGCGGTTGGGCCCCTGAGCCATGGCCACTGAGTCTGCACGTCCAGAGCCTGTACTCCGCAACGGGAGAGGCCACCACAGTGAGAGGCCCGCATACTGCAAAAACAACAACAACAACAACAACAAACTACAATGAGATATCATCTCACACCAGTCAGAATGGCCATCATCAAAATATCTACAAACAATAAATGCTGGAGAGGGTGTGGAGAAAAGGGAACCCTCTTGCACTGTTGGTGGGAACATAAATTGATACAGCCACTGTGGAGAACAGTATGGAGGTTCCTTAAAAAACTACAAGTAGAACTACCATATGACCCAGCAATCCCACTACTGGGCATATACCCTGAGAAAACCAAAATTCAAAAAGAGTCATGCACCAAAATGTTCATTGCAGCTCTATTTACATTAGTCTGGAGATGGAAACAACCTAAGTGTCCAATCATCAGATGAATGGATAAAGAATATGTGGCGCATATATACAATGGAATATTACTCAGCCATAAAAAGAAATGAAATTGAGCTATTTGTAATGAGGTGGATAGACTTAGAGTCTGTCATACAGAGTGAAGTAAGTCAGAAAGAGAGAGATAAATACCGCATGCTAACACATATATATGGAATTTAAGAAAAAAAAATGTCATGAAGAACCTAGGGGTAAGACAGGAATAAAGACACAGACCTACTAGAGAATGGACTTTAGGATATGGGGAGGGGGAAGGGTAAGGTGTGACAAAGCGAGAGAGAGGCATGGACATATATACACTACCAAATGTAAGTTAGATAGCTAGTGGGAAGCAGGCACATAGCACAGAGAGATCAGCTCGGTGCTTTTTGACCGCCTGGAGGGGTGGGATAGGGAGGGTGGGTGGGAGGGAGACGCAATAGGGAGACGATATGGGGATATAGATATATATATATATATAAAACTGATTCATTTTGTTGTAAAGCAGAAACTAACACACCATTGTAAAGCAATTATACTCCAATAAAGATGTTAAAAAAATTTTAAAACAAACAAAAGAGATATCGATATAGATGGAAATAGATACGGATTCACAAGATATTTCACTTTACAAGGCTTTTATAATAGGTAATTAACATGAATTTGGAATACATAAAATTTTTACTCTTGGTAAGAAAATTTAGAATACTGTAACCTTTTTCAGAAATATCTCTTTTTTGATGGGAACTATGAATGTGGACATGTTTACAACTCTTATTAGTGTTTGAGTGTGCATATTACTTTCAGATAAACTCAAGAAAAAGGAAGCAAATTCAAAGAACTTTTGATACATAAAAAATTAAAAATAAGTGAACAAAAAAGGTATTTCTTTGCTTTTGTCATTTCAAAGATTTTTGATGTTCTGAAAGTTATAAAAATGAGTTACACTTTAAGAAAATATTCTCTCCTTAAATACAAATTCAGATGAAATAAAAATAAAATATTAAAAAATACGTGCTAGATGTTCCAAAAATCACTGTCATGTTCAATAACAAAGTTTAATTTGCTTCAATGCAAGAAGGAAAACACATAGTTCATCTCATTCTTTAAAACCTGACTAGTAGGCAAGTCACTTGGCCTAATGTAAAGAGAATATAATTTCTCCTACACAGTGTTTTATGTTGAATCCTGAGGATGCCTTACAACACAGACTACCACTTGTGTCTTCCCTAAACCAAAAAATGTTTGAGAGTCACTTTTACTGTGGTGTTAAAATTCTCGGGGATATTTTAAAACAAGAAAATACCTTTAGTTGAGCATGTTGATTATATTGCTACTACTGGTATTTCCTAATCATATTTCCCCCCTCCACATGCTTCTTCAGTGTACATTTTCTGCTAAAATTGAGGGTCAAAAGAGAATCACATTTCTGGTTCCTGCTGATAGTGTGAACCCAAAATAGCAGCCAATGAAGGCAAACATCTGTGAAAGCTTAGTCAGAGCAGTTACTCACTAGAATATCTCCTAAAGTGCCATTGCTTTTACTCAGAAAAAAAATTTGATGTGCTTATTCAGTGTTTTGACCAACATCCTCTAATAACCAAAGCAATCTTCTAGGGAAAGGATGTGTACAGAAAAATAACTTTCCCGCCAAAACTGAAGTGGGAGGTAATGCACACCACCAAAAGTTATGAGAACTTGCTAGTATAGGCATCAATCAATAAAATGGGATATATAAGTCAGTTTTTCAAATTCAAAACATTTTAAAGAAATATTTTAAGGCAAAGTCATAATTTTCGTTGAATATAATCAAATGTATTGATACAATTGGTGGTTTTCACTAGGTAAATGTCACTGGTTAAGTGTGACATGTTAATATTTAAATTTATCAATAATCCATCAAATAAAAAGTTTATTTCTTAGTTTTAAGGATACTGATGCAAGGACTGAATGCAAAAGAAATGACACTAATTCTCCCTTGGAGATGACCCATCCAGGAAAAAAAACCTTGGAAAAGCAAAGCTATAAATGGTGTTAGATTTCCTAACATAGATTCCTAGTGGTGTGGCAAAGTTCCTTCTTAAAACACTTTTGCTTACCACCTTTTAACAGTGAGGGAAAGCACAAACTGTCCCACCACAGCCTCTAGCAATATCACGATACCCATGAAATCCATTCATTCATCCAGCAAATATTTATTGAGCAAAAGCTTCACTGATTATTAAAATATTATTAAGAAAAATATTGTAGAAAGTCTTTTTGCCGATTTTTCATACATCACTACTGGATCTGACTGCTTTCTTGTACTTCTAGTAGTGTTACAAACATCCATTTCACTACAGCATCTATCTCATCCTGAATCTGAAATTATATATTTGGATTTCATTATCTTGTGAGTAACTAGGGTCACTAGAAGTCAAATGACAGACACTTTTTGCTCCTGGGCCTTGTTTTGATGCATTTTGCATGGCAAGACCTATCGAGGTCAATTTCTTAAAGACTCTCTGCCTCATATGATTGAATCTGCAAAGAAATCTACTAAAAATGTGGATATAACATTCTTGATATATCTCCCATCCCCATTCTGTAGACTGTGTAATTTACACATTATACTGACCCATTCAAAGAACTCCACCTGCATTTTTCAGAAACAACTTTTATTAGAAACTGCTCATGAAATTAAGAGAAGTCAAAGAGGGAGTTGGCTGTTGCAAAAGGATATTGTGGTAGGTAAAATCCCTGAAGATTCACCCACATCCTAATCTCCAGAACCTGTGAATGTTACCTTTAGGTGAGATTACCCTGGATTACATGGGTGGCCTTAATGGCAACACAAGAGAAATACAGAGGGAAATTTGACACAGATACATAGAGGAGAAGGCGATGTGAAGATGGAGGTAAAGCTTGGGGTGATGGGACCACAGACAAAGGAAGCTGAAGAATGCTAACAGCCACCAGAATCTGGAGGACACAAGGAAGAAATTGCCCTTAAAGCCTCTAGAGAGAAGCCCTTGATTTTGGAACTTCTGGCCTCCATAACTGAGGGAGAATAAATTTCTTTTGTTTTAAGCCACAAATTTTGAGGTAATTTATTACAGAAGCCCTAGGAAGCTAACGCAGGTACTTTTACTCAATTCATCAACTCAAATTTGCTGGTCCTGAAAATTCAATTTCATTAGCTCAGTCATACATGCACTGGTTCTGGATGACTATGTCCCACTAGCCAAATTCACAAGAAATGAATTGAAAACCAGATTACGAATCTGTTCACTTACCAAGGAAAATATCCATGTTTTAATAACTGGAACTAATGACGTGCTTAGAATATGTTCTATGTTTAGAAGGATCAAGATTCCTCAGACTCAGGCACTAGACTTTATGGGACCTCATCAGATTAGTCTGGAGAGAAGACAGAAGAAAACTAGAAACAATGGGAGAGGTTAGGAGAAAAATGATCCTGCTGCAGAGCTGGTGCCGGCAAATGCCGCTGGAAAATAAAATGTCCAATATTCCAAGAAATGGAAAAAATCATGTCTGGGACAGGCATGTATAGATATTGATGAGGACAGATCCAAATAACATGACAGTGGGAGAAGCCCAAACAAAGAAACAAAACTCAAAGTCAGGGGGTAAACTCATCAAGGTTCAGGACAATGAATCTGTATTAGGCTCTACAGAGAAATAGAACCATTAGGACAGAAAGAGAGAGAGATTTTAAGGAAGTTGCTCACACAACTGTGGAGGCTGGCAAGTATGAAATGCGCAGGGTGGGCCAGCAGGCTAGAGACCCATAAGGCAGTCTAGAGGCAGAACTCCTTCTTCCTCAGTCTTTTCTGTCAAGGCCTTCAACCAATCGGATGAGGCCCACCCATACATAATGGAGGGTAATCTACTTTATTCAAAGTGTACTGATTTAAATGTTAATCACACCTTCAAAATACCTGTAAACAATATCTGGCCTGATGTTGGACCAAACAACTGGATACCATAGGCTAGCCAAGTTGACACATAAAATTAACCATCACACTGTCTATTCATGATAGGACTCCAACCAACAGAAAGAGATCACAAAATGCAGGATCCAGCTCTCCAGAGAAGGAAGCAAGGGAGTGGAGTGAAGAACCCAGAGAAACCAAGCCTGGGAATTATTAAAGATTATGAAGATAAGTAAAGAGTGCTAAGGATTGAACCCTGGGAATATCTATAATGTTTAAAGTGGGGTCATGTCTTACATAAAACAGTTTGTTTTGAGTTTTACTGTAAAATATAGTTGCAACATACTGACCCTTCTGCATTTGGTATTAAGATGTAGGTGGCTGTCCAGTAAGTCTAGAAGCAGCTGGAACCAACATTCCAGCCAGTTGGGTAAAAGCACAACTTCTGGGTTGTGATGTCAGTAAATACAGGGAGACACAACCAATATAAATTCTAAAATTCTAAAACCAGAATGACTGCAAACAAATCCAAAATAAATAAGATGATGTTGTCATCTAAAGAATTGAAACCACACAGGGTGAAAGACAAAAATCAGAACTACGTCTTTAAGATTTTGTTGATTGGAGGGCAGGCAGGAAGTGGTGAATTAACATTCCTTCACTTGTCTGAAGTATCACCTATTCCTCTGGAGAGGATGGGAATAGGGGAACTTCTGAGGGTTGCTTGCAGGGGATGAAAGACAGAGAGCAAAGGGTCAACCTTCGTGAGAGACTTTCAGAAACTCTGGATACAAATAGGGTTACTTTGGGGCCCAGGTTAGAAAGGACACAGACCCAGAGTCACGGAGTAGATGTCAACAACATCAGGAGATGGCAACTTTAGCACAGACACTGTCACCAATGGAAATTTCAGATATTTTCATACCTCATTACAGTTGTTGCAGATATCTCAAAAAATCATTATATTCATCATTATGTACTTTGAAATTATGGTAGTTATTGGATACAATCACTTAATTTAATGGATTGATAAAGAAATCCATGTATTATTTTTTCTCAGTTTTCAGAAATACTTTATTTCTCCAATATATTTGATTTCCTTTGTAATCTTATGTATTTTATTTTATACATTAAAAACATTATTCTGAGAAGGGTCCATAGGCTTCATTAGACTGCCAAAGAGATCCAGTCGCAAAAATAAAAGAATCTATTATTCTGTCCAATTTATATTCATTCATTTAACAAATATTTATTGGAACTTACTTTGTTCCATGCACAAATTCCTAAGTCAAAAGTGTTTGGGAGGAATTTGGGGGAATGAGTTTAAAAAGGAAACACAGAACATAGTAAAGAATTAATTTAAACCACAACATAAATGCTATAAAAATAATGACATGACAAAAGCCATGAATTTAGGGACAAATCCATTTGAAGGTTTCTTAGCACTATGTAATTTGTTGCTACTAAGCTTCTGATTACTATATAATCAGGCTGACAGACTAATACTGGGCAGGTCCAAACACGTGAATTGCAGTTTAGTTTGGGACTCTGTCTCCCCATCTTTGTGCAGAGTCTTACAGAGTATAATGGTCCTGCATCCCTTTGGGTTGTCTGTCTCTCTGTAGGACTGACAAAAGCTTATAATTTATCTCATCTAGACTACAGACAATGGATGGATTAATTACCCAGAAGCTGAGAACACATTTACTTTGTCTATTATTCACTTAAAAAATTATATTCACGAGTGGAGAGAATACACAGATTTTACAAAATGTGAAACATTTTGATAATAAAATACCTGAAAAGAAAGAGAAGACATAAAAAATGTAAATCTGCCAAAATTCATAGAAATCGCTTTCAGGAGTTGATCACTGATTATGTAAAGGAAATAGAATCATAATTATAATGAGCAGTAAATGCTGGCATTCATGAGTTTGACTGAGAAGAGCATTACATCAAAATTTGAACCTCAAAGTAGAAACCAAATCAATGAATGACAAGCCTTCACTAGACCTTAATGGAAAGAGCTAGTGGCATTAATCATAGTCCCGGCAATGTGAAAAAGCCTGAAGTCAGGAAACATGGAAGCCCAGGGGAAAAAAATGAGCAAGGTAACTTAATAGGCAGTGGAGGAGGTTGGTATATGCTTTCTCCTCCCTCAGCCCACGCAAAGGCAGGAATGAACAGAGAACACTAATGTTGTGGAGATCACGTTTCCCTGGTTCTAATGCTGACTTCGGTGGTACTACCAAAAGAAAGGGGAGTGTCGTATATGATAAACAATAAAACAGAAAGTGTTGATTTGGGAGCATCGGAGAAAGGATCTAAGAATAGTCTTCATTCTTCCCAGTCCCTCCCCTCATAGCACAACACACACACACACACACACACACAAAATCCCTGCTGATTAGAAGCCATTCACTTGATAGTAACTGCTATGGTTTAAATGTTTATGTTCCACCCAAATTCATACGTTGAAATCCTAACATCCAAGGTGATGGTATTAGGAGGTAGAGTGTTTGGGAAATGATTATGTCATGAAAGCAAAGCCCTCACCCATGGAATTAGTGCCTCTTTAAAAGAGACCCTGGGCATGCTGTGTGCAACCCACAGCCAACATTGTCCTCAATGGTGAAAATCTAAAATCATTTCCTCCAAGATCAGGAAGAAGACAAGGTTGCCCACTCTCACCACTATTATTCAACATAGCTTTGGAAGTTTTAGCCAAGGAATCAGAGAAGAAAAAGAAATAAGAGGAATCCAAATTGGAAGAGAAGAAATAAAGCTGTCACTGTTTGCAGATGACATGATACTATACATAGAGAATCCTAAAGATGCTACCAGAAAACTACTAGAGCTAATCAATGAATTTGGGGGGGGGGGGGAGGGGGACCTTGAAGATGGCGGAAGAGTAAGACGCGGAGATCGCCTTCCTCCCCACGGATACACCAGAAATACATCCACACGTGGAACAACTCCTACAGAACTCCTACTGAAGGCTGGCAGAAGACCTCAGACCTCCCAAAAGGCAAGAAACTCCCCACGTAACTGGGTAGGGCAAAAGAAAAAACAGAGACAAAAGAATAAGGACGGCACCTGCACCAGTGGGAGGGAGCTGTGAAGGAGGAAAAGTTTCCACACACTAGGAAGCCCCTCCGCGGGCGGAGACTGCGGGAGGCAGAGGGGGGAGTTTCGGGACCGCGGAATAGTGCACAGCGACGGGTGCGGAGGGCAAAGCGGGGAGATTCCTGCACAGACGATCGGTGCCGACCAGCACTCACCAACCCGAGAGGCTTGTCTGCTCACCCGCCGGGGCGGGCGGGGCTGCGAGCTGAGGCTCGGGTTTTGGTTTTGGACGGAGCTCAGGGAGAGGACTGGGGTTGGCGGCTTGAACATAGCCTGAAGGGGTTAGTGCACCACGACTAGCCGGGAGGGAGTTCGGGGAAAAGCCTGCACCGGCCGAAGAGGCAAGAGACTTTTTCTTCCCTCTTTGTTTCCTGGTGCGCGAGGAGAGGGGTTTAAGAGCGCTGCTTAAAGGAACTCCAGAGACGGGCGCGAGCCGCGGCTGAAAGCGCAAACCCCAGAGACGGGCGCGAGCCGCGGCTAAAACCGCGGACCCCAGAGACGGGCGGGAGACGCTAAGGCTGCTGCTGCCGCCACCAAGGGGCCTGTGTGCGAGCACAGGTCACTCTCCACACCCCTCTTCCGCGGAGCCTGTGCAGCCCGCCACTGCCAGGTTCCCGGGATCCAGGGACAACTTCCCCGGGACAGCACACGGCGGGCCTCAGGCTGGTGCAACGTCATGCCGGCCTCTGCCGCAACGTCATGCTGCCTCTGCCGCCGCAGGCCGGCCCCGCACGCAGTGCCCCTCCTTCCCCCATCCCCCAACCCCCGGCCTGAGTGAGCAGGAGGCCCCGAATCAGCGGCTCCTTTAACCCCGTCCTGTCTGAGAGAAAAAACAGACGCCCTCCAGCGACCTACACGCAGAGGCAGGGCCAAATCCAAAGCTGAGCTCCTGTGAGCTGTGAGAACAAAGAAGAGAAAGGGAAATCTCTCCCAGCAGCCACAGAAGCAGCGGATTAAAGCTCCACAATCAACTTGATATACCCTGCATCTGTGAAATACCTGAATAGACAAGGAATGATCCCAAATTGAAGAGGTGGAATTTAGGAGCGAGATCTATGATTTTTTTCCCTTTTCCTCTTTTTGTGAATGTGTACGTGTATGCTTCTGTGTGACATCTAGTCTGTATACTCTAGCTTCCACCATTTGTCCTAGGGCTCGATCCGTCCATGACTTTTTTTTAAAAAAATTCTTTTTCTTAATAATTAAGTTTAATTGTAATAACTTTATTATACTTTACCTTCGTTCTTTATTTCTTTCCTTCCTTCCCTCCCTCCTTTAGACAACGAATCACCCCAAATTGAGGAGGTGGTCTCAGGGAGCAGGATTTATGATTTTTCCCCCTTTACCTCTTTTTGTGAAGGTGTATGTGTATGCTCCTGTGTAAGATTTTCTCTGTATAGCTTTGCTTCCAACATTTGTCCTAAGGTTCCATCCGTCCCTTTTTTTTTTTTCTAAATATTTTTTAATTCAATAACTATATTATACTTTATTTTATTTTTACTGTATCATCTTTCTTTCTGTCTTTTTTTCCTTCTTTCCCTCCTTCCTTCCTTCCTCCCTCCCTCCCTCCCTCCCTCCTTTCTTTCCTTCTTTGCTTCTTTCTTCCTTCCTTCCTTTCCTCCTTTCCCTCTTTCTTTACTCATACTTCTAGTAATTCTCCCTACTTTTTCTCCCTTTTATTCTGAGCTGTGTGGATGAAAGGCTCTTGGTGCTCCAGCCAGGAGTCAGGGCTCTGCCTCTGAGGTAGGAGAGCCAACTTCAGGACACTGGTCAACAAGAGACCTCCCAGCTCCACATAATATTAAACGGTGGAAATATCCCAGAGACCTCCATCTTAACACCAGCACCCAGCTTCACTCAACGACCAGCAAGCCACAGTGCTGGACAACCTATGCCAAACAACTAGCAAAACAGGAACACAACCCCACCCATTAGCAGAGAGGCTGCCTAAAATCATAATAAGGCCACAGACACCCCAAAACACACCACCAGACGTGAACCTGCCCACTAGAGAGACAAGATCCAGCCTCATCCAGCACAACACAGGCACTAGTCCCCTCCACCAGGAAGCCTACACAACCCACTGAAACAACCTTAGCCACTGGAGACAGACATCAAAAACAACGGGAACTACGAACGTGCAGCCTGCAAAAAGGAGACCCCAAACACAGTAAGATAAGCAAAATGAGAAGACAGAAAAACACACAGCAGATGAAGGAGCAAGATAAAAACCCACCAGACCTAACAAATGAAGAGGAAATAGGCAATCTACCTGAAAAAGAATTCAGAATAATGATAGTAAGGATGATCCAAAATCTTGGAAGTAGAATGGACAAAATGCAAGAAACAGTTAACAAGGACCTACAAGAACTAAAGATGAAACAAGCAACGATGAACAATGCAATAAATGAAATTAAAATCACTCTAGATAGGATCAATAGCAGAATAACTGAGGCAGAAGAACGGATAAGTGACCTGGAAGATAAAGTAGTGGAAATAACTACTGCAG
The DNA here is from genome assembly GCF_963924675.1 of Phocoena phocoena. Lineage (NCBI taxonomy): Eukaryota > Metazoa > Chordata > Mammalia > Artiodactyla > Phocoenidae > Phocoena > Phocoena phocoena. Next base: position 49,396,001 of record NC_089221.1, read on the forward strand.
AGCAGAATAAAGAAAAAAGAATGAAAAGAACTGAGGACAGTCTCAGAGACCTCTGGGACAACATGAAACGCACCAACATTCGAATTATAGGGGTTCCTGAAGAAGAAGAAAGAAAGAAAGGGACTGAGAAAATATTTGAAGAGATTATAGTTGAAAACTTCCCTAATATGGGAAAGGAAATAGTTAATCAAGTCCAGGAAGCACAGAGGGTCCCATACAGGATAAATACAAGGAGAAACACGCCAAGACACATATTAATCAAACTGTCAAAAATTAAATACAAAGAAAGCATATTAAAAGCAGCAAGGGAAAAACAACAAATAACACACAAGGGAATCCCCATAAGGTTAACAGCTGATCTCTCAGCAGAAACCCTACAAGCCAGAAGGGAGTGGCAGGACATACTGAAAGTGATGAAGGAGAATAGCCTGAAACCAAGACTACTCTACCCAGCAAGGATCTCATTCACATTTGATGGAGAAATTAAAACCTTTACAGACAAGCAAAAGCTGAGAGAGTTCAGCACCACCAAACCAGCTTTACAACAAATGCTAAAGGAACTTCTCTAGACACGAAACACAAGAGAAGGAAATGACCTATAGTAGCGAACCCAAAACAATATATAAAATGGAAATAGGAACATATATATCAATAATTACCTTAAATGTAAATGGACTAAATGCTCCCACCAAAAGACACAGATTGGCTGAATGGATACAAAAACAAGACCCTTATATATGCTGTCTACAAGAGACCCACTTCAGAACTAGAGACACATACAGACTGAAAGTAAGGGGATGGAAAAAGATATTCCATGCAAATGGAAACCAAAAGAAAGCTGGAGTAGCAATTCTCATATGAGACAAAATAGACTTTAAAATAAGGACTATTAAAAGGGACAAAGAAAGACACTACATAATGATCAAGGGATCGATCCAAGAAGAAGATATAACAATTGTAAATATTTATGCACCCAACATAGGAGCACCTCAATACATAAGGCAAATACTAACAACCATAAAAGGGGAGATCAACAGTAACACATTCATAGTAGGGGACTTTAACACCCCACTTTCACCCATGGACAGATCATCCAAAATGAAAATAAATAAGGAAACACAAGCTTTAAATGATACATTAAACAAGATGGACTTAATTGATATTTATAGGACACTCCATCCAAAAACAACAGAATACACATTTTTCTCAAGTGCTCATGGAACATTCTCCAGGATAGATCATATCTTGGGTCACAAATCAAGCCTTGGTAAATTTAAGAAAACTGAAATTGTATCAAGTATCTTTTCCGACCACAACGCCATGAGACTAGATATCAATTACAGGAAAAGATCGGTAAAAAATACAAACACATGGAGGCTAAACAATACACTACTTAATAATGAAGTGATCACTGAAGAAATCAAAGAGGAAATAAAAAAATACCTAGAAACAAATGACAATGGAGACACAACGACCCAAAACCTATGGGATGCAGCAAAAGCAGTTCTAAGGGGGAAGTTTATAGCAATACAAGCCCACCTTAAGAAGCAGGAAACATCTCGAATAAACAACCTAACCTTGCACCTCAAGCAATTAGAGAAAGAAGAACAAAAAAACCCCAAAGCTAGCAGAAGGAAAGAAATCATAAAAATCAGATCAGAAATAAATGAAAAAGAAATGAAGGAAACGATAGCAAATATCAATAAAACTAAAAGCTGGTTCTTTGAGAAGATAAACAAAATAGATAAACCACTAGCCAGACTCATCAAGAAAAAAAGGGAGAAGACTCAAATCAATAGAATTAGAAATGAAAGGAGAAGTAACAACTGACACTGCAGAAATAAAAAAAATCATGAGAGATTACTACAAGCAACTCTATGCCAATAAAATGGACAATCTGGAAGAAATGGACAAATTCTTAGAAATGCACAACCTGCCAAGACTGAATCAGGAAGAAATAGAAAAGATGAACAGACCAATCACAAGCACTGAAATTGAAACTGTGATTAAAAACCTTCCAACAAACAAAAGCCCAGGACCAGATGGCTTCACAGGTGAATTCTATCAAACGTTTAGAGAAGAGCTAACACCTATCCTTCTCAAACTCTTCCAAAATATAGCAGAGCGAGGAACACTCCCAAATTCCTTCTACGAAGCCACCATCACCTTGATACCAAAACCAGACAAGGATGTCACAAAGAAAGAAAACTACAGGCCAATATCACTGATGAACATAGATGCAAAAATCCTCAACAAAATACTAGCAAACAGAATCCAACAGCACATTAAAAGGATCATACACCATGATCAAGTGGGGTTTATTCCAGGAATGCAAGGATTCTTCAATATACGCAAATCTATCAACGTGATAAACCATATTAACAAATTGAAGGAGAAAAACCATATGATCATCTCAATAGATGCAGAGAAAGCTTTTGACAAAATTCAACACCCATTTATGATAAAAACCCTCCAGAAAGTAGGCATAGAGGGAACTTTCCTAAACATAATAAAAGCCATATATGACAAGCCCACAGCAAACATCATCCTCAATGGTGAAAAACTGAAAGCATTTCCACTAAGATCAGGAAGAAGACAAGGTTGCCCACTCTCACCACTCTTATTCAACATAGTTTTGGAAGTTTTAGCCACAGCAATCAGAGAAGAAAAGGAAATAAAAGGAATCCAAATCGGAAAAGAAGAAGTAAAGCTGTCACTGTTTGCAGATGACATGATACTATACATAGAGAATCCTAAAGATGCTACCAGAAAACTACTAGAGCTAATCAATGAATTTGGTAAAGTAGCAGGATACAAAATTAATGCACAGAAATCTCTGGCATTCCTATATACTAATGATGAAAAATCTGAAAGTGAAATCAAGAAAACACTCCCATTTACCATTGCAACAAAAAGAATAAAATATCTAGGAATAAACCTACCTAAGGATACGAAAGACCTGTATGTAGAAAATTATAAGACACTGATGAAAGAAATTAAAGATGATACAAATAGATGGAGAGATATACCATGTTCTTGGATGGGAAGAATCAACATTGTGAAAATGACTCTACTACCCAAAGCAATCTACAGATTCAATGCAATCCCTATCAAACTACCACTGGCATTTTTCACAGAACTAGAACAAAAAATTTCGCAATTTGTATGGAAACACAAAAGACCCCGAATAGCCAAAGCAATCTTTAGAACGAAAAAAGGAGCTGGAGGAATAAGGCTCCCTGACTTCAGACTATATTACAAAGCAACAGTAATCAAGACAGTATGGTACTGGCACAAAAACAGAAAGATAGATCAGTGGAACAGGATAGAAAGCCCAGAGATAAACCCACGCACATATGGACACCTTATCTTTGATAAAGGAGGCAGGAATGTACAGTGGAGAAAGGACAGCCTCTTCAATAAATGGTGCTGGGAAAACTGGACAGGTACATGTAAAAGTATGAGATTAGATCACTCCCTAACACCATACACAAAAATAAGCTCAAAATGGATTAAAGACCTAAATGTAAGGCCAGAAACTATCAAACTCTTAGAAGAAAACACAGGAAGAACACTCTATGACATAAATCACAGCAAGATCCTTTCTGACCCACCTCCTAGAGTAATGGAAATAAAAACAAAAATAAACAAATGGGACCTAATGAAACTTCAAAGCTTTTGCACAGCAAAGGAAACCATAACCAAGACCAAAAGACAACCCTCAGAATGGGAGAAAACATTTGCAAATGAAGCAACTGACAAAGGATTAATCTCCAAAATTTACAAGCAGCTCATGCAGCTCAATAACAAAAAAACAAACAACCCCATCCAAAAATGGGCAGAAGACCTAAATAGACATTTCTCCAAAGAAGATATACAGAATGCCAACAAACACATGAAAGAATGCTCAACATCATTAATCATTAGAGAAATGCAAATCAAAACTACAATGAGATATCATCTCACACCAGTCAGAATGGCCATCATCAAAAAATCTACAAACAATAAATGCTGGAGAGGGTGTGGAGAAAAGGGGACACTCTTGCACTGCTGGTGGGAATGTGAATTGGTTCAGCCACTGTGGAGAACAGTATGGAGGTTCCTTAAAAAACTACAAATAGAATTACCATATGACCCAGCAATCCCACTACTTGGCATATACCCTGAGAAAACCAAAATTCAAAGAGAGTCATGTACCAAAATGTTCATTGCAGCTCTATTTACAATAGCCAGGACATGGAAACAACCTAAGCGCCCATCATCGGATGAATGGATAAAGAAGATGTGGCACATATACACAATGGAATATTACTCAGCCTTAAAAAGAAATGAAATTGAGCTATTTGTAATGAGATGGATAGACCTAGAGTCTGTCATACAGAGTGAAGTAAGTCAGAAAGAAAAAGACAAATACCGTATGCTAACACATATATATGGAATTTAAGGGAAAAAAATGTCATGAAGAACCTAGGGGTAAGATAGGAATAAAGACACAGACCTACTGGAGAACGGACTTAAGGATATGGGGAGGGGGAAGGGTGAGTTTTGACAGGGCGAGAGAGAGTCATGGACATATACACACTAACAAACGTAGTAAGGTAGATAGCTGGGGGGAAGCAGCCGCAAGGCACAGGGATATTAGCTCGGTGCTTTGTGACAGCCTGGAAGGGTGGGATGGGGAGAGTGGGAGGGAGGGAGACGCAAGAGGGAAGACATATGGGAACATATGTATATGTATAGCTGATTCACTTTGTTGTAAAGCAGAAGCTAACACACCATTGTAAAGCAATTATACCCCAATAAAGATGTTTAAAAAAAAAAAAAAATCAATGAATTTGGTAAAGTAGCAGGATACAAAATTAATGCACAGAAATCTCTTGCTTTCCTATACACTAATGATGACAAATTTGAAAGTGAAATTAAGAAAACACTCCCACTTACCATTGCAAAAAAAGGATAAAATACCTAGGAATAAACCTATCTAAGGAGGGCTTCTCTGGTGGCACAGTGGTTGAGAGTCCGCCTGCCGATGCAGGGGACATGGGTTCGTGCCCCGGTCCAGGAAGATGCCACATGCAGCAGAGCGGTTGGGCCTGTGAGCCATGGCCGCTGAACCTGCACGTCCAGAGCCTGTGCTCCGCAACGGGAGAGGCCACAACAGTGAGAGGCCCGTGTACCGCAAAAAAAAAAAAAAAAAAAAAAAACCTACCTAAGGAGACAAAAGACCTGTATGCAGAAGATTATGACACCGATGAAAGAAATTAAAGATGATACAAATAGATGGAGAGATATACCATGTTCTTGGATTGGAAGAATCAACATTTTGAAAATGACTATACTACCCAAAGCAATCTACAGATTCAGTGCAATCCCTATCAAACTACCAATGGCATTTTTCACAGAGCTAGAATAAAAAATTTTACAATTTCTATGGACACACAAAAGACCCCGAATAGCCAAAGCAATCTTGAGAAAGAAAAACGGAGCTGGAGGAATCAGGCTCCCTGACTTCAGACTTTACTACAAAGCTACAGTAATCAAGATGGTATGGTACTGGCACAAAAACAGAAATATAGATCAATATAACACGTTAGAAAGTCCAGAGATAAACCCACGCACATATGGTCACCTTATCTTTGATAAAGGAGGCAAGAATATACAGTGGAGAAAAGACAGTCTCTTCAATAAGTGGTGCTGGGAAAACTGGACAGCTACATGTAAAAGAATGAAATTAGAACACTCCCTAACACCATACACAAAAATAAACTCAAAATGGATTAAAGACCTAAATGTAAGGCCAGACACTGTAAAACTCTTAGAGGAAAACGAAGGCAGAACATTCAATGACATAAATCACAGCAAGATCCTTTTTGACCCACCTCCTAGAGAAATGGAAATAAAAACAAAAATAAACAAATGGGACCTAATGAAACTTAAAAGCTTTTGCACAGCAAAGGAAACCATAATCAAGACCAGAAGACAACCCTCAGAATGGGAGAAATTATTTGCAAATGAAGCAACTGGCAAAGGATTAATCTCCAAAACTTACCAGCATCTCATGCAGCTCAATATCAAAAAAACAAACAACCCAATCCAAAAATGGGCAGAAGACCTAAAGAAACATTTCTCCAAAGAAGATATACAGATTGCCAACAAACACATGAAAGAATGCTCAACATCACTAATCATTAGAGAAATGCAAATCAAAACTACAGTGAGGTGTCACCTCATACCAGTCAGAATGACCATCATCAAAAAATCTAGAAACAATAAATACTGGAGAGGGTGTGGAGAAAAGGGAACCCTCTTGCACTGTTGGTAGGAATGTCAATTGATACAGCCACTATGGAGAACAGTATGGAGTTCCTTAAAAAACTAAAAATAGAACTACCACACGACCCAGCGATCCCACTACTGGGCATATACCTTGAGAAAACCATAATTCACAAAAAGTCATGTACCAAAATGTTCATTGCAGCTCTATTTACAATAGCCAGGACATGGAAGCAACCTAAGTGTCCATCGACAGATGAATGGATAAAGAAGATGTGATACATATATACAATGGAATATTATTCAGCCATAAAAACAAACGAAATTGAGTTATTTGTAGTGAGGTGGATGGACCTAGAGTCTGTCATACAGAGTGAAAGAAAGAGGCAAAACAAATATTGTATGCTAACACATATATATGGAATCTAAAAAAAAAAAAAAAAACGTCATGAAGAACCTAGGGGCAAGATGGGAATAAAGACGCAGACCTACTAGAGAATGGACTTGAGGTTACAGGGAGTGGGAAGGGTAAGCTGGGACAAAGTGAGAGAGTGGCATGGACATATATACACTACCAAACGTAAAATAGATAGCTAGTGGGAAGCAGCCGCATAGCACAGGGAGATCAGCTCGGTGCTTTGTGACCACCTAGAGGGGTGAGATAGGGAGGGAGACGCAAGAGGGAGGAGATATGGGAATATATGTGTATGTATAGCTGATTCACTTTGTTATAAAGCAGAAACTAACACACCATTGTAAAGCAATCATACTCCAATAAAGATGTTAAAAAGTAAAATAAAAATAGGGCTTCCCTTGCGGTGCAGTGGTTGAGAGTCCGCCTGCCATGCAGGGGACATGGGTTCGTGCCCCGGTCCGGGAAGATCCCACATGCCGCGGAGCGGCTAGGCCCGTGAGCCATGGCCACGGAGCCTGCGCGTCTGGAGTCTGTGCTCCGCAACGGGAGAGGCCACAACAGTGAGAGGCCCGCGTACCACAAAAAAAATAATAATAATAAATAATAAAATAAAATAAAATAAAAATAAATGAATAAAAGAGACCCTGAAAGCTTCCTTGCCCCTTCTGCCATGTGAGGTTATGACAAAAAGACAGCCATCAAAGACGCCAGCTCTCACCAGACACTGAATCTGCTAGTGCCTTGATCTTGGACTTCCCATCCTTCAGAAATGTGAAATTTCTGTTGTTTATAAGCTACCAGTCTCTGGTACTTTGTTATAACAGTACAAACAGACTAAGAAAGTAATGTATTACAGAGGTAACTTCACTCTGATAATAACTTCTCTTCCTTTTAAAAACTAGATCAAGAACATATTCTTCCATACTTTTCACATTCAATAGTCTTATATTTTCTATTTTTACTATAATAACCACATTTGTAATGGCAGTCTTAAAACCTTTTAGAGACACTTTCTTTTTTGCCAAAGTACACGAAACAAAAAAGATTAGGTAGCATCAAAAAACATTTGCGTTTAAACATAGGCATTAAACTCTCTGATGCTGAAGTCAGTTATTAGCAAATCTACTACTGTTGTCACCAAAATCTTAGAAGGAAGTACGTGTTATAAAAGCCATCTGAATCCTCCATTATGGCTAAATAATGTAGTTAAAGCTGTAATCTATAGTTAATCTCTTCCTACGCCTTCCTCAATACGTCAGCAAAGGAAATTAAAATCTTAATTAAACCCTTTTCATTACATGTAGCAATGCAGACAATGCTTTCACCCTGGCCAGGACAATGTTGTAATAATGACCAGAACATGAGAAATGTTACCCTGCCTCAGACCAAGATTCCAGCCAATCATTTCTCACAATGACACTGAAACTATCTTGTGATTTCATATCAAGCTCCAGAGACTGTGTTGGACCTTGAACAAACTTCGTGTTTTAGAATGAATATGTCATCTCTTAACATTTAAATCTTCATGGAACAGATACCTATTGTTTTGTATACCCAGGAGCTATTTTCCAGGAACTGCCCCCACCCCATTGTCCAACCTCTAGGGTTACAGTAGGTTTTGCAATATTTTTATAACGTGACACTGCCCCCCAAGCATGATCAGTTAGCTTTGGGAGTGGTCACTTGAACTTAAATGAGTCTATTGGTCACTTCCCAGGAATTTTAAAACTGAAACCGAGAGGAACAGATCATCTCTCTCTAGTGGCTGCACTATAAATGCTAACTTGAGAACTTTTCCTACTGGCATGTGGTTTGCAAACAAGAAAACTGGTCTACACTGAGAAAGTGAAGCAGATGTAGAGAGAGAGTAGAGATAAGGGTCACAAGGAGAAGAATTTCTGGGTTTCCTTTTGTGCTACAGTTAGTGTTTCTATTCTTGAGGATCTGGTGCCTCTTGGATTCCATTAACTACTCCAGTTACTTTCCAATAAATCCACCCTCTTTTTATTGTTAAGCTAGTTTGAGCTGGCTTCTGTTCCTGGCACCAAGAAATAAAAGTCCCAACTAATGTTCATTTATTCAATAAATTGTATTTATTTAATATTTAACATAAATTATTCATACCTTGGCTGTTCTACCTTTTGAATATACAAGTTTCAAAAACTTTTAACTCATTTCATCTAAAGAGCATGTCTTTAAATTGTCAGGAAATGCCTTCTAATTTGAGATTTGATGTTAATTTTGTGCTCACCCTAACCATATCTTTAATTATTTAAGAACTTTGCTCATGTCCTCATCTGTTTAGTTCAGTTCAGTTCACATATATTTGGTCATCTACTTTGTGCCAGACAATGTACATGGTGATGTAAACTCAAAGATGAAGGAAGAGATCTCATAATCTAGTAGTAAAGAAATATTTGTAAATTCATGATTGGGATGTACTATGCCAAGTGGTACCACAGAGGTGCATTCAAAAACTCTCTTGTTCAAGGGAGTTTTCAACACTGTGACTAGTAATCGACACATCTTTTTCCCAGCATTGTTCCCCCAATTTTTCTAGATATTTCTTCTTCACCTTCTCCATCCACATAGTGCCTCTTTTCTTCCCTCAAAGGAGTTGAATGTTTTCACATGATCTCATATTTTATCTTCATTCTGGCCATATAGACTAGGAACCTAATGCAAGCTGTGAAAATTACAATGCCCTTGGGATCCAGCCCCCCAGATTACCCCCAGTGAATTTCACCTCCTGTCATTCACACACTTGTGTAGTCTCCTCCCACACCAAATGAGGATGACCTATATAACTATTAGGATATTAAGGAAAAACAGAGTATGACTTCTATGTCTAGGTCATAAAAATATTACAGCTTTATAATATATATTATTATATATATTATACCTCAATAAAAATAAATAAAAAATAAATTAAAAAAATGAAAGTGTTACAGTTTCTGTCTTGCTCCTTTAGATCATTAACTCTGGGGGAAACCAGATACCATGTCATGAGAACATATATATACATATATATATATGTATATATATATATATATATATATATAGAGAGAGAGAGAGAGAGAGAGAGAGAGAGAGTGAGAGAGAAAGTAATAAGATTTTGAAGGATAAAAAGGTTTTCATGAGGTGGAAGAGAGGTGAGCGAGGAAAATGCTCCAATCCAAGGAACTAGCATATTCAAAAACAAAGAAGTATGAATCGGCTTATTAGGAAACATGTGTTTCCTAGACCACAAATGGCAGAGGTGGTGGTAGGACAAAAAAATTAAAGAGACAATAGAAGCCAAATGTTAAAGAGCCTTGTATACCCTGAAAAGGATTTTAGACTTATCTTACAGACTAGCATTCACACAAAAAATTTGTGCATAAAAACCACTTTCTAAAAATACAAGTTAAAAATGCAGACTTCAGGGTTCCATCCCCAGAGATTCTAAGTCTTCAATAAGGCCTAAGAATTTGTATTTCTAATATGCCATCCAAGTGATTCTAGTCAAACGTGTTCTAAGGACCACATTTGATAAACACCATAGTATAGTGGGGAGCTGCTGGAGGGTTTTAGGCAGGAGTATCACTTCATGAGGTCTGAATTTTGGAAAGATTATGCTAGATGCAGTATGCAAAATGGATTTGAGGAAGGTAAATCTGGATATAAAGAGATTTATTAGAAAGTTGTTATAATAATCCAAATAAGAGGTAGTAGTAGCCTCAACTAAAGCAATAGAAATAGTGATGAGATTCTGGAGAGAAGTAAAATCTAAAACATAAAATCTGGTGATTGGGACAGTGGGGAGGCCAAGGAGAATCCAAGATGATTCCCAGATTTTTTTTCCCTGAGTAATTAGGTGGATGGTAGATTTTAAAAAAATACAGTTGGAAATACAGATTATGAGATTGGAATGTATTTGAAAATAATGAGTTCAGTATGATAGATTTTTAAGTTCAATATGCCTATGTGGGCTTCCCTGGGGGCGCAGTGGTTGAGAGTCCGCCTGCTGATGCAGGGTACACGGGTTCGTGCCCCAGTCTGGGAAGATTCCACATGCCGTGGAGCGGCTGGGCCCGTGAGCCATGGCCGCTGAGCCTGCGCGTCCGGAGCGTGTGCTCCGCAACGGGAGAGGCCACAACAGTGAGAGGCCGGCGTACCACAAAAAAAAAAAAAAAAAAAAAAAAAGCCTATGTGACACATTTAAGTGAAGTTGTATAGTAAGTAGATAGTTACATGTAAACTATTAATCAGGAACATTTTTCCCCCACACTTGACGTTTCCATGCCATGGAAGTTCCATTAGAGTAACACTTCAGTCCTCCTTTTTCCTCATCACTCACTGCCTTCCACAGAGGAGAGAGGCACCTGATCAATGAATTTGGAGGAAGAAATTAAAGTATGTGCAATTCAACCCTTCTTTCCTCTTCCTCTGAGATCTGCCTGCCTGTAGAATGCAAATGTTGTACGAATGTTCAATTAACATGTAGAAAATGTAATATTGAAGGAGCCTTGAAGACAGAAGCTATAAGGCTGTCCAGGCAGCCACCAGCTAAAACAGGTGATGTTCTTTCAGAGACAGTCTTGGGAGTTATCCTATTCTGCTCAGACTGCTGTAACAGAATACTATGGACTGGGTGGCATGTGAACAACAAAAATTTCCCACAGTTCTGGAGGCTGGGAGATCTTGGGAGGTCCAAGATCAAGGCACTGGTAGATTTGGTGTCTGGTGAGGACCTGCTTCCTGGTCCATAGCTGGCCATCTTCACATTACATCCTCACATGGTGGAAGGGATGAGGGAGCTCTCTGGACTGTCTTTTATAACAGCACTAATCCCACTCATGACTGCTCCACTTTCAAGACTGAATCACTTCTCAAAGGCCCAACCTCCTAATGCCATCACACTGGGGGTTAGGATTTCAACATATAAATTGGGGGTGGGGGACATAAACATTCAGCCCTTAACAGGAGTAGAGGATGAAAGAGGTCCTTACCATCAGAGGGGGCCAAGATGACTCTGAGAAGTACCCAGAGAAAATCTTACCATTTACAAAGCAGAAGCCATTATCTGGCAGAGTCCAGCTACAGAGAACAAGTCCAGACAGAGCCAGAGGAAGACCAGCTTATACAAGCCAATCCTACCTTTCCTCCTAGAGAACTCCCACCCAGTGAATGAGAAGAGAGAGGGGAGGAAGAGTCAAAGAGCCGACTTTGATGGAACTTAGACCATGGGTCAAGCCTCAGTTGGTGGAAAAGTGGAAATGTGGTTAGAGTTTTAAGTGGAGTCCACTGCTGTTTAATAACTGAAACAGCCTAGCAAGCTGTGGGCTCTTCCTGACACACCATGAAGGACCTATCTAGCAAGGGAGAGTTGATATAACATAGCTGAAGACAGAGATGGGAGAAAAATAACATCTGTAATGTTTGTATTCCATTAAGTTACTCTATTCAGTAAATTGGTGATGTTTATATGGACATTTTTCTGGGGTTTAAGGTCATCATATTCTCAAAGAGTTATATGAACCAATAAAGGAAAAGAATGCACAATGATTCATTGTGAAAAGAGAAGAAGACTAAGGGCAGAACCCAGGAAGAATCTCAACTTTAAAGAGTCAAGAATGGGGGGCTTCCCTGGTGGCGCAGTGGTTGGGGGTCCACCTGCCGATGCAGGGGACGCAGGTTTGTGCCCTGGTCCGGGAAGATCCCACATGCCGCGGAGCGGCTGGGCCTGTGAGCCATGGCCGCTGAGCCTGTGCGTCCGGAGCCTGTGCTCGGCAACAGGAGAGGCCACAGCAGTGAGAGGCCCGCGTACCACCAAAAAAAAAAAAAAAAAAAAGAGTCAAGAATGGGAAGAAGAGCCAGTAAAGAAGATTGAAAAGTCAGGAGAGGCAAGCCAAGGGAGGGGATCCAGAAGGAATTAGTTCTATAGTAATTTATGCTGTATTAATACCTCCCGACTGAACCCAAGCCCCACCAGCCCACGGATACAAATCTTTTCACATTCATTCCCAGACTTCACAGGCCTGATCCTTTATCTGTATAGCTGCTATCACCCTTCTCCCCTAAAGTCTTCTTTTCTATGAGCTCTTCAAGATAATATTGTCTCTTTGCTGCCTCACAATTCCCCAATACCCCAGATCATGAAATCCCAAATAAGCTAAAAGGACTGCATTTCATTTACTCTTCCATGAGGTGAAGCCACATTCTCTTCCCTACAAAAATGGGGAGTATGATAGTAGCAGAGACTGCTAATTGTACTTTGATATCCCTTTTGCCTGTTTGTTTGCTGTCCTAGTCCACCAAGAATAAAGGCTACATAACCTAGCTTTCCTTGAAGCTAGATGTGGCAGTGTGTTTAGATTCTTTCAACAGACTGAGCAGAAGTAGCACATGCAACTACCGGGATATTTCCTTTTCATTCTCTCCCTTTTCCCAGCTGGTTGGAATACTGGAATTACATCAGCCGTCATGGACCACAGGTGACCTTGGGAATGAGGAGGCCACGGAGACTGATACTGAGATGTACCTCCCAGCAACTTCTTCAATGAATGCTGCTAGGAGTGATGGCAGTAGATAGCCCACAACTCTCAGCCCCCTCAGCTGCAGAGAGCCACCTTGCTCAAGGTCACAGCCATTCCAGGGTGGCCCACATCCATTGACAGATCACTGTGGGAGTATAAAGGCCTGACCATTTTGGCCTAACTCAAGACATCTCTGAGGGATTGGCCACAGCTGCATCACAGCTGGACTTGTTCCTCTGCTCACTCCTGCTCTTCCTCAAACCAACCAGACAGGCCTTCGTGTGGCTGCTCCCTCAGGCTGCGGTGCTCTTCGCCCACGTAGTCACAGAGCTAAATTCCTTAATGTCTTTCTGGTCTTTGTTCACAACCTACTATCCCAATGAGCCTTGCCCTGACTCTCCTACTTAATCCTGTAGACTATCTGCCCCACCAACACTTCTGATCCTTTTCATCCTGCTCTACTTTTTCTTTTTTCCGTATACCTATCACCCTCTAATATACTATATCACTTAGTTATTTATTATGTTTTTATCTATTTTCTTTACAGTAGGATGTAAGATCCCAACAGCATGAGGACAAGGATCTTGGTTTTGTACCATAATGTGTCCCATGCACCTACAATAACGCCTGGCACAGAGCAGGCATTCAGTAAATATTTGTTGAATAAGTGAATAATTCTCAAGGAGAATTTTTCAGAATTCACTCTTCAGGACCCCCAATTCCAGAAATAGTTTGAAAAGAATTCCTTGGCAGCAGATTCACTAATATTATATATTCTATACAATCCAATAAGAAAAAATTGGTCATGTATTTTTATGGAGTACCCTAAATCACTCCTTTTATAGTTTACATTCATTAGCATTTCATATACACACACACACACTATCTCTCTCTCAACACACACACACACACATCTATAAAGATTATAATGCTTTATTTAATATGTAAGGCCTGTGATTTCTGTTCCAATGAGATGACCATTGAAAAAGATTGATTTTCCCGAGAATAGGAAACTTAGAAAAAGCAAACCTGAATTTCTCAAGTGTGGTAATCCAGGACAGTTTGCTGGGCTACATGATAGGGTATAGTTACTTCTAACAGGAACCGTCTGTTCTCAAGTACAATTCATTGCAGCTGAGTTTGGAAACTTTGTTTTGCTTCATATTACCAGCTTCTGAAAGAGGTCAGTATTTGTGAGGTTTCAGGAAGTTTACTTTGAAGTCAGCACTCCAATAGAAACATGAACTAGATCAACTGAGCACCCATGGAGTTGGCCTGAGGATTTATTTCTGTAGCTCTGAACTCTTAGGGGGCTTTCCTCTCATGGGCAAGTTCCCACTTTTTCATTTGTCTTAACAGTTAGCAAAGGTTATCTAAATGTCATTGTGTGAATTAGAAAGATAGTAATGGGGTTATGATTGAGTATAATTTAAACCAATCATTTTTATAAAAAAATAAAGAACAATTTTAAAACATTTGCAAGTAAAAAAGATCTTTGACTATGAATAAAATACTAATTGTTATTATTTACTAATTATTAGTTATTAATAAGTGGTGGTGAGTGTTAATTATATTCTCTTTTTGTTTGGGGTGGGTATGTTAATAACTGAGGAAAAAGGTAGATACTCCAACACGGCAGTTCTTTTGTTACCCCTGGAGTAATGTTGCCCTCGATCAATCTAGCCCTCACTCATTCTGGCTTTGTGAAGCAAGTAGAGATTGTAATTTTAAAACATGAGACTTAACGCTCTAAATGGAGTTTATCTTTGGGCAACTTTTCTACCCTTTCAAGACACTGTTCTGCAACAAATAATAAAGATTCATTAAGAGAAAGATTGCCTTCTTTAAAAATGTATTATGAATCAAGATTTAAAGACCTCACTGAACCCCTGTTTTGATCATTTTAATAGCCTCCAACTGGTTTTCAATGAGACTTGATAATTATCATCAAATAGATAATCAGAAAGTCAGTGGAGGGTAACAATTAGAAGCTGTATTTTAGTTCATGCAGTTATCTTTAGCCTGGTCTCTCTCTTGGTTAAAACCGCCAGGAAGATTCTCTTACTTCCTCCATCTACCATCTTCTGGCATCTTAATATTATTTTCTCAAACTCCTTGGCATTCCATACAGACTTTACTAATCCCTTGGCCTCAGTAGGTAGTCTTCTTCATAAACAATAAATAGCTCCTTGGCCTATTCATTAAAAGCATATTGCAGGGCTCCCCTGGTGGCGCAGTGGTTAAGAATCTGCCTGCCAACGCGGGAGACATGGGTTCGAGCCCTGGTCTGGGAAGATCCCACATGCCGCAGAGCAACTAAGCCTGCGTGCCACAACTACTTGAAGCCCATGAGCCTAGAGCCTGTGCTCCGCAAAAGACTAAGCCACTGCAATGAGAAGCCCCCACACGGCAACAAAGAGTAGCCCACACTCTCCACAACTAGAGAAGGCCCGCGCACACCAACGAAGACACAACGCAGCCAAAAATAAATTAAATAAATAAATTATTTTTTAAAAAAAGCATATTGCTACTCACAAACCAGCTCCTGGAATATTCCTGAAGTGGGCATGTGTTGCACTGCCCAGACGCATCTTTAAAACCAAGGCATTGGGCTTCCCTGGTGGCACAGTGGTTGAGAGTCCGCCTGCCGATGCAGGGGACGCGGGTTCGTGCCCCGGTCTGGGAAGATCCCACATGCCGTGGAGCGGCTGGGCCCGTGAGCCATGGCTGCTGAGCCTGCGCGTCCGGAGCCTGTGCTCCAAAAACCAAGGCATTAGTTTCCCCAGTTATAGGAGTGTTGGCTACTGAGGACTCACAGCTGAATTCCTCGTCAGGCGCTGCCTCATCTAACATCTACTCCCCTCCCCCAGGAGTACCCATAGGCAAAAATTGGCCCACGTAAAGGGGTACAATTGCTCCCTCATTTCAACTTCAGAAACTTTGAAAGACTATCCTAGCTCTAAAGCTATCCATGCAATTGCAGTGGCCTTTGTTGTCACCGCATCACAGTTCAACTCTCCTTCCACCCAGTTCCGTTTCTTTCACTCCCCCAAAGGTATTGATCCCTAAGCCACTTCCCAGTAAATTTCCTACATGCTAATATCTATTTCAGAGTCTGCTTCCTAGTAAACCTGTGACCTGTGAGAATTCTCTTGGTCATAATCAAACCACCACTTTTAGTTATCATTTAATAAAATAAAATTTTGATGGTGACTTGTGTATTAGTCATAGCAGACTAACTTCTGTAATAAACAATCTCAAAATGTTAGTGGCTTAACCCAATAAAAATTTGCTTCTTACTCATCCCATGGTGCATTGCAGTTCAGTGGGGAGAGGGACAGTCATTCAGGGATCCAGACTCCTTCCAGCTTTTGGCTCCACCCTTTTCTAGGAGTTCTGTCCTTCAGCTGACAGATGAGGAAAGAAAATGAGAAAAATGCATAGAAGGTTTGATGGCTTGAAAGAGTGCACATCAATTCTACTAACATTCCATTGGCCAGAACTCTGTCTTATGGCCACACGAAGACAAGGAAGGCTGAGGATCACTAGCAGCCTCTGCTACTCATTTAAAGAACACCTGTGACTTTCAAATCTTCCATTTTCCATAACATGTGACATTCTTGTACCAACCTCCAACCTGCAAGGACTGAAAATTCCATCTTTATTAAAGATCTTAAAAGATTCATGGTCTCTCCACTTTAATAAAAGTCTCTGGGGCTTCCCTGGTGGCGCAGTGGTTGAGAGTCCGCCTGCCGATGCGGGGAACACGGGTTCGTGCCCTGGTCCGGGGGGGGTCCCACATGCCGCGGAGCGGCTGGGTGCGTGAGCCATGGCCGCTGGGTCTGTGTGTCCGGAGCCTGTGGTCTGCAACGGGAGAGGCCACAACAGTGAGAGGCCCGCATACCGCAAAAAAAAAAAAAAGTCTCTGTAGGGTTGTGTGTGTGTGCGTGTGCATGTGCGTGTGTGTGTGTATCTTTAGCAAATAAGGGATTTTTTAAATATGGGATTTTTAAAAAAACAGAACAGTGATATCATTTTCATACCCAATAAAATTAATGACAATTCTTTAATATATCTAATATCCAGTATGTGTACACATTCTGATTGTTCCTCAAAAGTCTCTTTCTGAAGTTCTTTTAATTCCTGGACAGGTACTGATAGTTATGTCATAGTTCCAGCAACTGACCATGACAACACTCCACCTAAACATTCCTAAAACTCCTGAAGGATCCACTTACTTTTTCTCTTTGAACTGCTCTGACTGCCTTTGTCACAATCACAGCCATGCCTGTTTCAAAACCATAAACTAAACCTTCATGGATTCTCTGACATCAACTGATGTTTTATCAATACTTGTATTTTCTTTTCTTTTCTTCAGATAGTCTTCATTTTCTTAGTTATCACTCTTTTAACCATGGCGCTGGCTAGCCCTTCAACAGCAACTCTTACAAATACCACAAGGCTTGGGGCCACTCCTGCTATCATTTCTTCAGGACTAACATGATTTATAGGAAACTGCTCCTACATTCTGAGAAAAATCATTTCTTTAAAAAGATTTCCCAAATCTTCAAGTTCAATAATAAGGACATATGTTTACTCAATGACTGGTTCAAATAGCACCTTATATCTTCAGACTGTAGTTGGGATCTTATGTAAAACCAAGTGAGTTGATTTCAAAATGAAACCTTAAATTTCTCATTTTTTTACATCTTTTAATGTAGCGCAAATACTTCTTATCAAGAGATTAGAAAATAAACTAAAATTACCCAAACTGCTTTACATCTTTAGCCCCACCTCTTCTAGTACTTGTTTAAATGGTAAGCTGAAGCTTGATAGGAGATTTCTGAAAATAATTTCTAGAAGCCGACTGGTAATAAATCTACTGAGACTATTTTAACTTCTGCTAAAGATTCTATATCCCTTTGGAAATGTGCACCTTAGTGACTTCTGCTTCTGCTATAAACTCTGTCAAAGCACAAATTCAAACCCTAACCTGACATCCATTTCCTGTACATAAGACATGATATTGACAAAGTCCTACAGAGCTCAGAACAAGTACCCAGTTTCTCTCCCTCAAAAGTTTGGCTCTGCTTCGTCAACGTTGACTCCATTTTTACCAGGTCCTCACTTTCTGGTCACAAAGATGGTTGTTAACAACTTTGGAGCTACTTTCTTCAGGTCCATTTTCTAGCAGAAAAGTGAGAGTTTGCTTCCCCAATTACTCAAACCAATTCTGAGAAAGGAGACTCTTTGCACCTTATTGGAATGTTTTCATCTATGAACCAATCATTGAGTCAGGGGGATGAAATACACTGACAGGCTTACGCTAATCAGGGCCTACCCTTGGAACTGTTGGAGGAGGGGTCAATCCCACTCAAACCATATAATTGAGAAATTCAAGGTATTACTAGGAAGAAAGAAGAGATTATTGAGAAGGAAGCAACAAATGCTCACTGCAGTACTGAATCTAAAGTGACTGACTTGGACATTCTATCAAAATAAAATATAAAGTAAATTGTAGCTTTAAATAAATTGCTTTTTGCTTTGTCATACCTGTCCTCAAAGGAATTCCCACCGATGTCCCTACCAAGGGTGAATGTCTCTGCATGGCGTTCAAAGCCCACCATAATGATATCCACCTAAAGATTTTTTTAGTTACTTTCAAGCAGTACATCTCTTATCAGATATGTATCTTCAGTCTCCCTCCCATAAACATTTGTGATCCTACATTTTTGCGAAAAAAATCTTGGTTATAAAAACAGTACATATTGGGACTTCCCTGGTGGCACGGTGGTTAAGAATCCGCCTACCGATGCAGGAGACACGGGTTTGAGCCCTGGTCCAGGAAGACCCCACATGTCGCAGAGCAACTAAGCCTGCGAGCCACCACTACTGAAGCCCATGCACCTAGAGCCTGTGCTCCGCAAGAACAGAAGCCGCCACAATGAGAAGCGTGTGCACTGCAATGAAGAGTAACCCATGCTCACTGCAACTGGAGAAAGCCTGAATGTAGAAACGAAGATCCAACGCAACCAAAACTTAATTAATTAATTAATTAATTTTTTTTTAAGTCTGAAAAAAAAAGAGCAGTACATGCTAACTTAAAGGTCAAGCAATATAAAAGTAACTAAAGTAGAAAATGGAAGTCCACCATATTTAGAGTGAACATTAGAGGTAGAATACAGGTTATAGATGTCTGGTTGCACACATTACTTGGATTTAAAAAGGAAATCGTGACTTTTACATTTTAACTGGGCTGTCCTACCTGGCATCAAAATGGCTTCATCAAAGTGGTCATGTGAAAAATTCCCTACTTCCATTTTGTTTGTTTGTTTGTTTGCCATGTTTGCTTTCTTCTCTGCTAGCTGTCTATTTAGATCTCAGTCATCTTTCAGGGCCTACCTGAAATCACACCTCTTGATCCCTACTCTCTTTTTAAAACTGAACTTCTTCAATGCTTATAAACAAAACATAAAAACAAAAAGAGCATTTAAAAAATCTTTCCTAACTGCTCTAGTTCTCATTGACTTTCCTCTCTACTTGGAGCCTACACCACACAATTAGCACATAACTACAAATTGTTAATATTGTTTGTTATTGTTCCATATGTATAAGAGTAGGTGAGAAGGATGTAGGTGGAATTGTTTTATGGAGTCCTGGGCTGGGGTGGGGACTTACAGAATCATGATATAGCAATGAGTGCAAGGGAGGCATGGAAACAGCTAGCCCTGGAAAATTGGGCTGTGAATTTAGAGCAGGGGTCTGGAGCAACTCCTGAGGCAGGCTTTGTACAAAAGCTAGAAGTCAAAACAAGGCAGTATGTCAAAGCCAAGAATTCGGTTAGAGATCTACAGGAATGAGAGAGGGTATATCAGGGCATGGATTAACAATAAAAATGATGATATACTATGCTTAGTTCAAATAATGTGTGAAATATAATTGATGTGTAACATCAAAAACATCAAAATAACATCAAAACAACAAAAAAATTGCTCAATTTTACCAAAATTGTAAACGTAACTATCCTTTGGCTCAGCAAGTCCACTTCTAGGATGTTATCCTAAAGAAATATTCACACAACTGTACAAAGTGAATGTACTAAATACTGTTGAAAAGAGCAAGAGATAAAAATGGAAGCAACCAAAATAGCTATCTAAATGCCAGTTTGCTTACACTTTCCTCTACTATTCACATATACAGTAGAATAATAACCAGCTATTAAAAGAGAGATAGATCTATGAACACTGGCATGGAAAGAGGTCCAAAATATATTTTAAAAGAAACGTTCAAAATAGTATATACAGCATGATTTCTTTAAAATATAAATTACACAGGTATTATTACATATATTTAATGACATTTTAAAAGAATTTTTTTGAAGCATTATCATCTGACTATTTGTATAAAAATCACCTAGAGTACATGTTAAAAATACATATTCCTGGACTTCATACTAGATCAACTGATCTACTACATCATACAAGATCTGCTACTGAACTAGTATATTAAACCTTACAGAACCACAATCTCTGGTGATTGAACCCCAGACTCTTCATAACAATCAGCCCACATGAATCTTGTGCCCAATACAGTTTGAGGATTATTGGATTAATACAGTATTAACAGGGGTTCCACCCAGGCCAGGGAAATTGAAGGGCAAGCAAGGGTGGGGGAGTGTGTGAGGGGTGGGTTGGTGGAGGACCGGGAGTTTTCCCTTTCATTTTACTTTATACTCTTATGCATTTTAAAACTCTTTATGAGGGAGAGACCTTCAAGATGGTGGAGGAGTAAGACGTGGAGATCACCTTCCTCCCTACAAATACACCAGAAATACATCTACATGTGGAACAACTCCTACAGAAAACCTACTGAACGCTGGCAGAAGAACTCAGACTTCCCAAAAGGCAAGAAACTCCACACACACCTGGCCGTGTGGCTGACAGGGTCTTGGTGCTCTGGCCGGGTTTCAGGCCGGTGCCTCTGAGGTGGGAGAGCCGAGTTCAGGACATTGGTCCACCAGAGACCTCCTGGCTAAACATAATATCAAACGGCGAAAGCTCTCCAAGAGATCTCCATCTCAACGATATGATCCAGCTCCACTCAACAACCAGGAAGCTACAGTGCTGGACACCCAATGCCAAACAACTACCAAGACAGGAACACAATCCCACCCATTAGCAGAGAGGCTGTCTAAAATCATAATAAGGTCACAGACACCCCAAAACACAACACTGGATGTGGTCCCACCCACCAGAAAGACAAGATCCAGCCTCATCCACCAGAACACAGTTACCAGTCCACTCCACCAGAAAGCCTACACAACCAACAGAACCAAACTTAGCCACTGAAGCAGACACCAAAAACAATGGGAAATACGAACTTGCAGCCTGCGAAACGGAGACCCCAAACACAGTAAGTTAAGCAAAATGAGAAAACAGAGAAACACAGAGCAGATGAGGGAGCAAAGTAAAACCCCACCAGAACAAAAAAATGAAGAGGAAATAGGCAGTCTACCTGAAAAAGAATTCAGGGTAATGATAGTAAAAATGATCCAAAATCTTGGAAGTAGAATACAGAAAATACAAGAAACGTTTCACAAGGAGCTAGAAGAACTGAAGAGCAAACAAACAATGATGAACAACAAAATAAATGAAATTTAAAATTCTCTAGAAGGAAACAATAGCAGAATAACTGAGGCAGAAGAATGGATAAGTGACCTGGAAGATAAAATAGTGGAAATAACTACTGCAGAGCAGAATAAAGAGAAAAGAATGAAAAGAATAGAGGACAGTCTCAGAGACTTCTGGGACAACACTAAATGCACCAACATTCGAATTATAGGGTTCCCAGAAGAAGAAAGGGGCTGAGAAAATATTTGAAGAGAATACAGTTGAAAATTTTCCTAATATGGGAAAGGAAATAGTCAATCAAGTCCAGGAAGCACAGCGTCCCATACAGGATAAATCCAAGGAGAATACACCAAGACACATATTAATCAAACTATCAAAAATTAAATATAAAGAAAAAATATTAAAAGCAGCAAGGGAAAAACAACAAATAATATACAAGGGAATCCCCATAAGGTTAACAGCTGATCTTTCAGCAGAAACTCTACAAGCCAGACAGAGTGGTAAGACATATTTAAAGTGATGAAAGGGAAAAACCTACAACCAAGATTACTGTACCCAGCAAGGATCTCATTCAGATTTGATGGAGAAATTAAAACCTTAACAGACAAGCAAAAGCTAAGAGAATTCAGCACGACCAAACCAGCTTTACAACAAATGCTAAAAGAACTTCTTTAGGCAGGAAATACAGAGGAGGAAAACACCTACAACAAACTCAAAATAATTAAGAAAATGGTAATAGGAACATACACATCGATAACTACCCTAAATGTAAATGGATTAAATTCTCCAACCAAAAGATATAGACTGGCTGAAGGTGTACAAAAACAAGACGTGTATATATGCTGTCTACAAGAGACCCACTTCAGTCCTAGGGACACATACAGACTGAAAGTGAGGGGATGGAAAAAGATATTCCATGCAAATAGAAATCAAAAGAAAGCTGGAGTAGCAATTCTCATATCAGACAGAATAGACTTTAAAATAAAGACTATTATAAGAGATAAGGAAGGACACTACATAACGATCAAGTGATCAATCCAAGAAGAAGATATAACAATTTTAAATATTTATGCACCCAATATAGGAGCACCTCAATACATAAGGCAAATGTTAACAGCCATAAAAGGGGAAATTGACAGTAATGCAATAAGAGTAGGGGACTTTAACATGCCACTTTCACCAATGGACAGATCATCCAAAATGAAAATAAGTAAGGAAACACAAGTTTGAAATGATACATTAAACAAGATGGACTTAATTGATATTTATAGGATATTCCATACAAAAACGGCAGATCACATTTTCTTCTCAAGTGCTCATGGAACATTCTCCAGGATAGAGCATTTCTTGGGTCACAAATCAAGCCTTGGTAAATTTAAGAAAATTCAAATCATATCAAGTACCTTTTCCAACCACAACGCTATGAGACTAGATATCAATTACAGGAAAAAATCTGTAAAAAATACAAATACAAACATGGAGGCTAAACAGTACACTACTAAATAACCAAGAAATCACTAAAGAAATCAAAGAGGAAATCAAAGAATACCTAGAAACAAATGACAATGAAAAACAAGATGACCTAAAACCTATGGGATTCAGCAAAAGCCGTTCTAAGAAGGAAGTTTATAGCATTACAATCCTACCTCAAGAAATGAGAAATATCTCAAATAAACAACCTAGCCTTACACCAAAAGCAATTAGAGAAAGTACAAAAAACCCCCAAAGTTAGCAGAAGGAAAGAAATCATAAAGATCAGATCAGAAATAAATGAAAAACAAATGAAGGAAACAATAGCAAGGATCAATAAAACTAAAACCTGTTTCTTTGAGAAGATAAACAAAATTGATAAACCATTAGCCAGACTCATCAAGAAAAAAAAGGGAGAGGACTCAATTCAATAGAATTAGAAATGAAAAAGGAGAAGTAAGAATTGACACTGCAGAAATACAAAGGATCACGAGAGATTACTATGAGCAACTATATGCCAATAAAATGGACAACCTGGAAGAAATGGACAAATTCTTAGAAATGCACAACCTTCTGAGATTGAACCAGGAAGAAAGAGAAAATATAAACAGACCAATAACAAGCGCTGAAATTGAGACTGTGATTAAAAAATCTTCCAACAAACAAAAACCCAGGACCAGATGGCTTCACAGGTGAATTCTATCAAACATTTAGAGAAGAGCTAACACTTATCCTTCTCAAACTCTTCCAAAATATAGCAGAGGGAGGAACACCTGCAAACTCATTCTATGAGGCCACTATCACCCTGATACCAAAACCAGACAAAGATGTCACAAAGAAAGAAAACTACAGACCAATATCACTGATGAACACAGATGCAAAAATCCTCAACAAAATACTAGCAAAAAGAATCCAACAGCACATTAAAAGGATCATACACCATGATCAAGTAGGATTTATCCCAGGGATGCAAGGATTCTTCAGTATACACAAATCAGTCAACGTGATAAACCATATTAACAAATTGAAGGAGGAAAACAATATGATCATCTCAATAGATGCAGAAAAAATTTTCAACAAAATTCAACACCCATTTATAATAAAAACCCTCCAGAAAGTAGGCATAGAGGGAACTTACCTCAACATAATAAAGGCCATATATGACAAACCCACAGCCAACATCATTCTCAATGGCAAAAAACTGAAACCATTTCTTCCAAGATCAGAAACAACACAAGGTTGTCCACTCTCAACACTATTATTCAACACAGTTTTGGATGTTTTAGCCACAGCAATCAAAGAAGAAAAAAAATGAAAGGATTCCAAATCGGAAAAGAAGAAGTAAAGCTGTCACTGTTTGCAGATGACATACTATAGAAAATCTTAAAGATGCTACCAGAAAACTACTAGAGCTAATCAATGAATTTGGTAAAGTAGCAGGATACAAAATTAATGCACAGAAATCTCTTGCATTCCTATACATTAATGATGAAAAATCTGAAAGAGAAGTTAAGAAAACACTCCCATTTACCATTGCAACAAAATGAATAAAATACCTAGGAATAAACCTACCTAAGGAGACAAAAGACCTGTATGCAGAAAACTATAAGACCATGATGAAAGATGAAACAAACAGATGGAGAGATATACCATGTGCTTGGATTGGAAGAATCAACATTGTGAAAATGACTCTACTACCCAAAGCAATCTACAGATTCAATGCAATCCCTATCAAACTACCAATAGCATTTTTCACAGAGCTAGAATAAAAAATTTCACAATTTCTATGGACACACAAAAGATCCCGAATAGCCAAAGCAATCTTGAAAAAGAAAAACAGAGCTGGAGGAATCAGGCTCCTGGACATCAGACTATACTACAAAGCTACAGTAATCAAGACAGTATGGTACTGGCACAGAAACAGAAATATAGATCAATGGAACAGGATAGAAAGCCCAGTGATAAGCCATGCACATATGATCACCATATCTTTGATAAAGGAGGCAAGAATGTACAATGGAGAAAAGACAGCCTCTTCAATAAGTGGTCCTGGGAAAACTGGACAGCTACACGTAAAAGAATGAAATTAGAACACTCCTTAACACCATACACAAAAATAAACTCAAAATGGATTAAAGACCTAAATGTAAGGCCAGATACTATAAAACTCTTAGAGGGAAACATAGGCAGAACACTCTATGACATAAATCACAGCAAGATCCTTTTTGAGTCACCTCCTAGAGAAATGGAAATAAGAACAAAAATAAACAAATGGGACCTAATGAAGGTTAAAACCTTTTGCAAAGCAAAGGAAAGCATAAACAAGACCAAAAGACAACCCTCAGAATGGGAGAAAATATTTGCAAATGAAGCAAGTGACAAAGGATTAATCTCCAAAAATTTACAAGCAGCTCATGCAGCTCAATAACAAAAAATCAAACAACCCAATCGAAAAATGGGCAGAAGACCTAAATAGACATTTCTCCAAAGAAGATATACAGACTGCCAACAAACACATGAAAGGATCCTCAACATCACTAATCGTTAGAGAAATGCAAATCAAAGCTACAATGAGGTATAACCTCACACTGTCAGAATGGCCAACATTAAAACATGTACAAACAATAAATGCTGGAAAGGGTGTGGAGAAAAAGGAACCCTCTTGCACTCTTGGTAGGAATGTAAATTGATACAGCCACTATGGAGAACAGTATGGAGGTTCCTTCAAAAACTAAAAACAGAACTACCATATGACCCAGCAATCCCACTACTGGGCATATACCTGGAGAAAACCATATTTCAAAAAGAGTCATGTACCACAATGTTCATCGCAGTACTATTTACAATAGCCAGGACATAGAAGCAACCTAAATATCCATCGACAGATGAATGGATAAAGAAGATGTGGCACATATATACAATGGAATATTACTCAGCCATAAAAGTAAATGAAACTGAATTACTTGTAGTTAGGTGGATGGACCTAGAGTCCGTCATTCAGAGTGAAGTAAGTCAGAAAGAGAAAAACAAATACCATATGCTAACACATACATATGGAATCTAAAAAAAAAAAACTGTTCTGAGGAACCTAGGGGCAGGACAGGAATAACGATGAAGACATAGAGAATGCACTTGAGGACATAGGGAGTGGGAAGGGCAAGCTGGGACAAAGTGAGAGAGTAGCATGGACATATATATGCTACCAAATGTAATATAGATAGCTAGTGGGAAGCAGTCGTATAGCACAGGGAGATTAGCTCAGTGCTTTGTGACCATATAGGGGGGTGGAATAGGGAGGATGGGAGGGAGACACAAGAGGGAGGAGATATGGGGATATATGTATATGTATAGCTGATTCACTTTGTTATAAAGCGGAAACTAACACACCATTGTAAAGCAATTATACTCCAATAAAGATGTTAAAAAATAAAAAATAAGATGAAAATAATAAAAAAAGGAAATCAGCTATATTTTAAAATGAAATAAAAATTAAATTAAAAAATAATATAAAATTCTTTATGAGAATTTATTACTTATGTAATAATCTATACCTAGTAGAGATTTTGAGATTTAGAAGATGGAAACATTAAATTTTGATTTTCTAGGTCATGTAAATGAGGAAATACATTACCAGTTTACCTCATTCAAGAAAAGACTATCGAATCAAAGAGTATAAATTTGACAACATAAAACAGAGTTAAACTTTCTTAATTTATTCAACAAATATTTGCTGAGCATCTGTGTTCCAAGTACTGTTCTATGTGCTGAAGATGTAACAAAGAACATTAGACAAGGTTCCTACCCTCAGGGAGCTTACTTTAGAATCGGGGAGGAGACAGATGAAAAAGTAAGTAATGGAGCAAGGTAATTGCAGGTGGTGTTAAGTTACAGAGTGATAGAGAGTAAAGTGGGGGTGAGGTGGAGGGTAAGGGAAGACATTTTTCAGGAGGTGCTTTTTGACTAAGACCTGAAAGATAACAAGAAACAATCATATGAAAAGTTGAGCAAGAGCCACAATGTTGATCTGGGGAAGAGCTTGACATATTTAAGGGAAAGAAAAGAACTCAGTGAGGCTAGAGCAGAATGAGCAGGAGTGTGGTACCCGACAAGGGTGGAGAGGTAGCCAAAGCTAGATCATGTATAGTTCTGTAAAGAATTTAGATTTTATTCTAGGAAGCTGGTGATTGATTTTAAGAAGGAAGTGAAGTTATCTCTTTTATGTTTTAAGTATAACTTTCATATCCTTTGACCTGATATTTTCATTTAGAGGAATTTTCCCACAAAAAAGGTTTACAAAGATGTTCATAATTAGAATTTTATATTGAAGATAACCCAACAATACAGTGAATGTGTAAGCAAAAAATGATTTAGAAATATATCAAATAGTATGGGAATTCCCTGGCGGTCCAGTGGTTAGGACTCTGTGCTTCCACTGTAAGGGACATGTTTGGATCCCTGGTTGGGGAACTAAGATTCCGCATGCCATGAAGCAATGTCAAAAATATACATATATATGGAATAGTATATGGCTATTAAAAATTATAAGTATATGGACATATGGACTATAAAAACACACTGAAATAGTCATAAGAAGTGAAGTCAAGCAAAACAATTATAAATCTATAATGAAAAATGTCTTTATTTCCACTGTTGTAAAATGTATTTACTATGGCCTAGCTAGGCTCCACTCACAGTATATAACATATATTTTCAATTTAAAGAAGGAATTCAAACTGCCATAAAAGTAAGTATGCATATTAACAAAGATTAGGGAAATAAGGTATGTTTGGGACCTTAATATTTACTGGAAAATTTGCTTTCTGTTAAGTTGATTACATCAAAACAGCAACCAAAAAATCAAGTGCTGTCCTTTAACAACAAGAAATATTTCAGGGAAACCTGTTCTCTCTAGTTATACTTGACTTAGACTGAATACACTGAAAAAACTAACACCGGCCATAGTTTTTTAAAATAATGAGAATGTGTAGCACACCATCAGTCATTTTGTTTTACATCGCTGATGCTCCATGACAACTCTATAAGAGTTTACTAAGCTCCCGAATTAATAAGAACTATGTAAGAATATATAAATCATTTTCAATTTGGATATATTACTACAAATGGTAAAAAGACCACCTCCTGTTACTTATGAGTTCATACTCATCAAATTACTAAAAATCTGGTGTAAGGGGAAACCTCTACACTTCCTACACTTGAGAGGAATTAGTTATGTAAATGAAAATTAAGGCAAATATTTGATTAATAAGTATAAAGATTAGGAATACCTCAATGTAGACAATGATGGACTATGACACCACATTATTTGATATTTCTATATAGATCTAAATTCAATATGGACCTTAAAAGGCTTTGTAAATTAGCTTTGTACCAAAAGCTTACTGTTAATACAATCCAATACACTATCAAAAGGTATAAGTGAAAGTACACTATCAAAATGAGTTTGATAAGTAGACTTTCAAAAAGTATACATGAGGGCTTCCCTGGTGGGGCAGTGGCTGAGAGTCCGTCTGCCGATGCAGGGGACACGGGTTCGTGCCCCGGTCCGGGAAGATCCCATATGCCGCGAAGGGGCGGGGCCCGTGAGCCATGGCCGCTGAGCCTGCGCGTCTGGAGCCTGTGCTCCGCAACGGGAGAGGCCACAACAGTGAGAGGCCCGCGTACCGCAAAAAAAAAAAAAAAAAGTATACATGAAAGAATTATAATGAAGAAGGTGGACTAGGTAAATAACCAATCAGTGTCTATTCAGTACTCAGTCCCTACATGGGCAATGTATAGAAAATATCAAATTATGGAAATTCAAGGGTAATCAACTGGTTCTCAACCAGTTATATATACACCTCAGAATCTCCTGATGAGTTTTTAAAAAACAGACCACATGGGCTTCCCTGGTGGCGCAGTGGTTGAGAGTCTGCCTGCCAATGCGGGGGACACAGGTTCAAGCCCTGGTCTGGGAAGATCCCACATGCTGTGGAGCAACTGGGCCTGTGAGCCACAAGTACTGAGCCTGTGCGTCTGGAGCCTGTGCTCCGCAACAAGAGAGGCCGCGACAGTGAGAGGCCTGCGCACCGCAATGAAGAGTGGCCCCCGCTCGCCGCAACTAGAGAGAGCCCTCGCACAGAAACGAAGACCCAACACAGCCAAAAAAAACCCAAAAAAACAAAACAAAAAAAAGAGACCACATTAAATTCCCCCCTGGAAATTTTAAACTGTTAGGCCTGGAGTAGAGTTTGTGCTTACATATTTTTAGTAAAATATTTCTTAAGTGCTTCTGATGATCATGGCTGGGGGGGGGAATCACCCAGATAGGACCGTCATTATAAATTAGATCGGGTGGAGAAAGCACCATAAAGAAGGGAGACTACAGCTGTGCCTTGCCACATAGAAAGCCTTTAAATAGAGCAGAGTAAGGGACTTCCCTGGTTGTCTAGTGGTTAGGACTCTGTGCTTCCACTGCAGGGGCCATGGATTCAATCCCTGGTCAGGGAACTAATATCCCCCAAGCCATGTGGCACAGCCAAAAATAAAAATAGAGGTGAGTAAATCACTTACTATATGAGCAGAAACTGAGGCAGGAACGGTATTGTTTGGGAGAGAGCAGGTAGACCGTTCTTCAATGAATTCAAGGCAAATAAAGATTTGCCTTGTAGTGTAGCGGGAAAAGCAGGGCGGGGTGGTGGTGGTGATGGTGGTAGTTGTGGGATGAATTGGGAGATTAGTATTGGCATATATACACTAATGTGTATAAAATAGATAAGAATCTGCTGTATAAAAAATAAATAAATAAAATTCAAAAATAAGATGGTAGTGTATACTGAATGAGGTAATTACAAGTAAATGTTGACTTAAAAAATATAATTCAGTAGAGGATTAAATCCAGATTTAGGGGTTAGGAAATGAATGAGTGATGGGGAATCAAGGTAGTGGGTATTTAAAGCAGTCATTTGAGAATTTGGCAGGGGAAGGAAAGTAAAAAATAGAATGGAATTTAAATAGGAAGAGAAGGATCAAAAGATTTTTTTCCAAGACAAAGGAGCCTGAAAATGTTTGCAGGCAGGAAGAGAAATCCAACAGAGAAGAAAAGAGCAAATATTCAGAGCGGGTAAAATTGGGATTTATATCTCCCAGGTGTTTTTAATGTATTTGTTTAAGGACTAAAATATATTACAATAAAATTACACCAGTTTAATTAGAATTAAAATTTAAGTAAATTTAATGGGAATGGGAAACACTGACAACCGAAAAGTCTCCAAAACAGCACAGGACAGAAAGGAGACAACAAAGTCGAAGAGTTTCTGTCAACTGCATCCATTTTCTTCATTTGATCCTAGATCCACAAACTTTGTGTAATTGAGAATAGACTAAACACTGAATGGAAAACTTCAAGTAAGAAGATGTAGACACGTATGTATAATTTGAGCTAGAACTGGAGCCAAGTCATGCCTCTGCTCTTCCCCAGAGGAGCAGGTAACTGGTTAAGGTGAGTGTTGGCTTCTGCTTCAAATCCTGCTCACTGGCTTAACAGCCTCTTCCTTGGAATAATCTCTTAACGTTTATGTACTAATGACCCCAAAGTAGAGAAAAAAATTTTTTAATCTAGGCCTTATAAAGAGATTGGCTTGGCTCGATGACAATAACTATGATTTTTTTGAAATGGTTTATCAACTCAGGATAGGGTAGGACAACAGCAGCCACTATTAATAGGATATGACTTGATGGAAATTATCCTTAAGCAAGATTATTCTGTCAGTTAAGTTAGGATGGACTCGAGTGGGTAAAAGAATATAGACAGGTCTGTAAAGCTCTTGCTATCCTCTCAAGTGTGAGGTGATGAGGGCCAGAGGCAAATTGCAAAGTGCGTTTAATTTTACATCATTGGATATAAAATTTGAATTAATCATTTGAAGATTACAGTAGAGTACTAGGTTATTTTTTGTAGGGTGGTTTACTTTGTTTTTTAACTTGGTTATAGATATAAAGTACTATCACATTTTATTTCACTTGACCCTCATGAAAACTTCCCACAGGGTGCAAAGTATGTGTCAGCAACCATGATAAAACATAATATTTTATGAAGCAATTTTAAATTTAATAGGTGCATAGCTTGATTTCTTTGTATTCTTTAAAGAATTTGCAAGCAAATAAATAGATGCTGTATACCTCAGTCATCGAGACATCAGGGAATGAGTTCTACTAGACAGAAGCTCAAAGAGTTCAGAAAAAACTCTCAAGATTATTTTTAAAAAAAACCCTGAATCTTGGTCAAATCTTATTTTGAAACAGAGGTCCTGAATTGAGATTTACAATAATGTCATTTCTGGAATGTAAAAGCCGGTTATTTTCTAACTTGTCTACCCAGTGTTTTGTTTTGTTTTGTTTTGTTTTGTTTGTGGTACGCGGGCCTCTCACTGTTGTGGCCTCTCCCCTTGCGGAGCACAGGCTCCGGACGCGCAGGCTCAGTGGCCATGGCTCAGGGGCACAGCCGCTCCGCGGCATGTGGGATCTTCCCGGACCGGGGCACGAACCCGTGTACCCTGCATCGACAGGCGGACTCTCAACCACTGCGCCACCAGGGAATCCCTACCCAGTGTTTTTTTCATAGACATTATTTTTACTTTAGATTGGATCTAAGAAACTTTCTTTTGACAACTATGCCTTTAATATATTCAACTTACAAACGTAGTCTGAATCTTTCAACAATTCTTTTAGGATCTATTTGACTTGATTACTTATATTAGGTTGAAAACTCTAGCCATTTGCATATATCCACACACGCACTTAACACACATATATCCAGTTTCCAATTTTTAAATTTTAAAACTGTTAAGTTTTTAGTTAATATTACAGGGAGATTAACAATGACTAGAGAAAGCAGGGCACGATAAGTGTGTTTCCTCCATATCAAGTCCTAATACTAGAAGCAAAAGTCACACGTTTGGAGGTTTGTTTTACACAGTCCTGTAAACATAGTTTCTATGGTCCCTGTCCACATGGCCTTCCTGCTCTGCCAGGATGAAGAATCCCGCTCTCCACATGCTGATGTGGTCAGACGAATCAAGTGACTGCAGGAAAGGCACCTTCCTTAGTCAACCTTGTGTCTGCCCTCTGTCCTTGAATCATAGTTACTGGTTTTATGGTCCAGTGCAAATAGTCTTGAACCCTACAGCAGAGACAAGACACCAGCATCGGATGCATCATAAACCGAGCAGTCAAGCCCCCCGCCCCCGCCCCCATACCACAGGGTTTCTTTTTGAGTGGCCATGAGCTATAAGTCAAAGCCATGAAAAGAGGACCTTCATTCTGACCTAGGGTGGGTGACTCCTCAAGGGTGTTTCTTCTTTTCTTCCACAACTGGATGGGAAACCTTGGGACGGTTACTTGGACAGGCCACCTCTAAGTAGCAACAGAGGTGACACTCTCAGACTGAACCCATGCTGTCAATGGCCGACCCCTAAATTCATCCCTCAGCCACGCGCTCCAGCCGGAACGCCCAGAAACCACAGGGTCCTTAATCCATTCCAGCAAGAGCGCCAATTTTTGGATGCCAGAGAGGCCGGATGGCACCGGGGCGCGGGTTCCTGCCTCTTCCAGGCCGCACGCCGAAATCAACAGAGACGCAGTCTCGCTGCGACCAGTAGAGCCAGCGTTCCGCTCCCTCTGCCGACCTCACTGCGGGCGGGGCAGTCTCGAGGCAGCGGGGAAAGACAGGCAGACGAGGAAGAGACGCGGGAGGAGCGCTCTGCGCAGGCGCGCGGCGCCCCGCCTCCCCAGCGTCTGCTCCAGGGCGGGCGGCGCGGGCCCTCCCACTTTTGCCCGCGCCGCCTCACGGCCCCGGCCCTCGCTTCACCCCGACGCCCCGGCGTGTGCGTCCTCCCGCCGGCCTGCAGGCCCGGGGCCTCCGCCTGCCAGCCCGCCGCTGCTCTTCGCGGCCCCGGCTCGCGTTCACGCTGTCGCCCGGGCCGGCGCGGCCGCGGGCAACCGCTCCCCCTCCCACACCTACCCCGACCCCTCCCCGCCTTTTCCGCCCTCGCGTCCCCCTCCCTCGGCCAGCCGCCGCTGCTCCAGATGAGGTGATGGCAACGGCCAACTTCGGCAAGATCCAGATCGGGATTTACGTGGAGATCAAGCGGAGCGATGGTGAGTCTCGCCGCCGCCCCTGCCGCCCGGGCCCCGCATTTGGGCGTGCACGGAGGAGACGCGGGCGCCGGCTGCCTCATTGATTACTCCGCCGCGCAGTGGGGGCGGGAAGGCGGCGGCGGCGGCGCTTTTGTGTGTGGCGTGTGTGCGAGTGAGGCCAGCTTGGGGTCCGCCCCGGGTGCCGCTGCAGTGCCGGGGCGGGGAGGGACCCTTCGGGGGGCTGGGCCCGGGGAGGCCGGCGGGGAAGGGCCCGGGTGTAGCGGGCTGCGTCTCTGGGGGCGTCGGGCGGGCGCGCTGGCGGGTCCCGGGCCGGGAGCCCTCGCTCCTCCCGCGATCTCCATCCTCCCCGGGGACGCCAGCCCGGGGGGTGGGGGCAGCGGGCTCCGTTAGGGTTGACCCAGCCTTGCGTCTCACCCCGGCCTTTTCATTTTCCGGCCTCATCTCTGCGGGGGTGGGGAGAGCGTGAAGACCAGAGATTTCAGTATTTAGGGAACCGACTGCTGGTTCCAGGCTGAGGTGGGGGAGAAAGGCCAACCCCGCTGGTTTAAAGTGTCTGGCTGTCACGTTTATTCGTCAGTCGTTTCTCGAGCATGCCTCTTTCTTTTTTGCTAGTTCCTTCCTTGGAAGAAGGATGCGGAGCTTGTCGTGCTCAGGCATGAATAAGGGTGCGGGTATAAATGGGGAGAAGTATTCGATAAGCTTCTCAAAGGTGATGAGGCTGAAAGGGAAGGAGCGGGATGAACCTAGTCAGTGCGAGGCACTACTGGGAGGGTGGGGCTGGGGGACCGTCTGTTGATATTTTCACACCCTCCGGAGAGGTAACCTAGAGGAAAGTGTAAGACGAGGCACGGGCTTAATTAAAAAAGCCTAGAAAGCCCTAGGCTTCTGTATCTTTCTATAGGTTTCTCTTGGGGAAAATGTTTTATGTCACTAGCCAGCCAGGCTTGGAAATAATTTATATTGTAAAGGAGAAACCGCATGGAGGGGGATACATTATTTTCTTTCAATCCACGCATTGAAGAAAGTAGAGGTGTGTTATATCGAGAGGTGTGCGGTGTTCCTTATACCATACCTTTAATTTGTGGCTTATTATCATTTAGCCTAGTCGGTGGTAACTGTCGCTGGTACATCCACACCCTCTTGGTTTCTACCAGGTTTGACCAAGTTATGTGAAGCTGAGATTGACTTTCATGTTATCTATGTGATGTATTGGAAGACCTTGTATAGCTGATGATTTTTTCCCCTTCGTTATATTTGACATAATTTGTGTTAACAACTGGAAGCACTATTATCCTGTATGTGAAAAGATGAATTATACCGCTTAGAGCTTTAGAAGTTACCAGCAACACTAGTGGGAAAGAGATGTCTCTTTTACTTGGGTTGGGGTTTCTTTATATTTTCTCTTCAAATAACTTTTCTTAAGCAGTGCTGTTAACTGCAGTTTCTTTTTGAGGTAAATGCACGTTCACCGTATACTAGCAAAAGTAGGGTTTATATGTTATTTTAAATTTGGGGGAGGGGCATAAAAATGTGTAAGTTCTTTACATTCTAAGCCTTTAACTATGATTATAGATGTTACTGTAGAATCTATCAGAAGTATCATGATATTTGAAAGGTTTGGATAATTTTATATTTTCTGGGGTAACACCTTTTTATTTAAATGTATCGGACTGGAAACAATTTTGGTTTGGGTGGGTGGTTCTAGGATAGAGGCTTTTAATACTCTTTCTGCCTTAACCTTCTGCCTGTACTAGAAACCCAGACATTTAAGAGCTTTGTGTTCTTACATAAGTGCAAGTAACCTAAAATCACATTTCAAAGCAGTTTGTCCTTGAGAAATAATGGAAATCATTACAGTGTATATCATCTCAACTTATAGTACATATTTATGCTCCTCAGATGCATGGTAGAGTTGAAGGTAACAGGTAAGCAGAGAGCTTGAAAAGAAGGGAATGATCATTTGCATTGGGTGGTGGTGTTTCACAGTAGAAATTGATGTCTGGGAGACGCCCCCCCAAGCTTTCCCTTTTTCACTTTAAAGAAGCTGTTTTGTTTCTTCCCATTTCTATAGCGTAAGTGTTTTAGATAAAAACAATAGTGGTCATTGTAACAGAAATAAACTTTGTAGTTTGTTGAGCATGAATGTAATGCCTGAGACAGTGGAAACCACAGGATGAAGAAGGGCTGCTAGACTGCTGTTAACTGGTGACTTGATGTTTTTCTGCATGCTTGCTAATGGTGATCCTTGTCCTTGTTTCCGAGCACGCTTCTCCCATCCGTTATGTTATATTAAAAAATATATATTCCCAGGTAACTAAAATAGACTTGTTACTCTCTTTCAATACCCTGCTCAAAACTAATCCCTGCTAAGTCTTCATTGATTACTAAAGCTGGATGGCCAGTCAGCCACTGAATTCCTAAGTCATTAGGAGACTCGTGAGACAGCATATTTCCTTAAGCATTAATATTTGGGTACATTTTTCTTAATATTATATTTTCAAACTGACCAGACAAGAGGTAGTATGGAGAACGCAATTGAGGGATGGCAGCCTCCCTGTGCTCACTTCAGCCAGAGCCAGAGCATTAAGGAATTTTAAATTCCCTGAATTCATCTGCGTATCCAATCATGTTCCTAGCTGAGGTCCTTGTATTTAGTTTTTGAGCAAATCATTCATTATTGGATTTTGGTTTTCGAACATTATTTTAATTAACCATTAAGATGAAGTCTTACCTGGAAGGGAGACCCTTGCCTCTGTGCTCATCCTGTGAGCCACTTCCCTCTCTACCCCCCATGCCCACCACACCTCATACAGGCCTCTTATTCAAGACTCCCAGAGTTGATTGAAACTGAGTGATCTGTGAAGGCTTGCTGACTTTTTTGGTATTCTAAGATTAGAAGTGACAGAGATTAGGCTTGGACTCCTCAGATTATCCCTAGCCACAGGAGATAACCTGGTGTGAAATTGGACTGGTTTCTGGAAATGAACACTCATGTTTATTTTCTTGCATGTGTCTTCCTATTATCTTTCTGATTCAGTTTCTTTTTGGAATCTAATGACCCTGAAAACTGCAGTCTTAACTGTTGTGTAACTAGGTAGTTTTCACTGGGAGATGCCCCCCCCCAAAAAAAAACAAAACACCGTGCACTGTTAAAACATTCCTTATTCGTTCTACAGTAGCTGTGACTATTGTTTGGGGGCTGGGGGAGTGATGAGATATGTTTTGCATATTTTGAAGCTGCAGCTATGATGGGATTGTTCTTTGGGGTCTCTTAGTTGCAGGATTGATAAATGTGATCTGAAGAGAATCATACACTATTTCAACCAGACAGATCCTTGGAGATGATCTAGTTCTCATTCTTATAGACATGGAAACTGAGTCCCAAGTCACTATAAGTGACCTGTGTAGATTCGTACACCTTCATACAGTGGCAGCCAGGAACCTGGCTTACATAGCATAGAAACCATACTATCAAGAACTGTGACAGTAGAGGAAGAATTCTCTATTATTTGGGAACCATATACAGCTTTCTACAGCCCAGTAAAGACGTAGGAAATTGCTTCTCACTCATGGGAAAGCCACTAGAGAGCAGTATTATAGAGCCCAATTGTAATGATCCAGTAAAAACTGTTATGGTATGTTTACTAGAAGGTCACAAAACTCAGAATTGTGGGAGAAAAAATATTCCTGTGTCTTAATTAAATGCTGAAAAGAGTGCTTTAATTGAGCATCTGAAATCCAGAGGAAAGTGAAGATTTCAAAGGACCCATCAGGAGTCTTTGAGTTTGGGGCAGGCAATCTTTAGAAAAGATTTCAATGACTTAATTCTCTACGTACTTTGCCACATATATTCTTCTGCTAGTTCATCTTTACATGTCGTTATATAGGCTTTTGGAGAACAGACTGAATTTAGGTAATAAAAATGAACCACATAGCAATATAGTTCCTTTTGGTACAGTTATGTGATTTTGATTATGAAGTGGGTAGAATGGAGGAAATTGTGGACTAGTGATTTCTTTTTACACGGTGATTAGCATGATGGTGGTTCCATATATATATATATATATAAATATATATATATATATATATTTTAGGTCTTCATAGTTTTCCAAATAGGTTATCTAATTGGATCCTCACAGAAACCCTGTGAGGTAAGTAGGGTAGGTGGTGGCAGATTCATTGTTTTATAGGTGAAGAATCTGAGGTTGGGTTACTTGCAAGATCACATGGTTAATAAGAGGCATAGCCTGGACCAAAACCGAAGTCCTTTTACTCCTAGCTCTCTTCAAATGCTGGCACATGTTTGCTGATGATGGTATGAAGTTGATCACTTTGTGTACTTTGATTTTCTTTTTTTTTTCTTTTTTGAGATATGAAAGCCCCTTTTGCTCAGATAACCTACAATTAATAATGTTGCTTAAATTTGCCCTATTGGTGAGATCAAATTGATGTCTGATATTTTATTAACTATAAGCATTAAGATTCAGCAATCTAAGGCTTTAAAGCCCTTTCCAATAGTCAATCACTTGTTGCTTCCAGAACTACCACAGAAAGAAATCTATATTCATTGCCTAGTCACTTGATTCTTATGACAGAAATTTTGGAACTGTGGGGAAAGGCACGTTAACAAGGTTAACTTGTTTGTGTGTCAAAAATCTAGAGAAAATAGCAAAGAGCCAGTTAAGCTTGTGTCCCTTCAAATAGGGAAGGAGGCACAAGTGTGGAAAATCCAGAAAACGATTCCTTGAGAGATCATCCAGACCCATTCTTTCTAATCACAAGTATACTTGTTGTTAATATTACATTAAGTTTTTGCGAGGCTTAATTTTTGGAATTAACCACCAACTTTGCTTTTAACACTTCTATCCTGTAACCTAAAATAATCTTTTAAGGTGTTTATTTGTTTTGATATTGTATTTTTGAGCTTGAGAATAGATAAAATTTTTAAGCCCCGAGTAAAACCAATTTTCGCTCTTCTGGTCCAATTGTGGAGCAATTGTGGGAAGGTTGCTCTTCTATCACACAATAGCTCTTTTAATTAAAGTAGTACTAATGGTATTGTAGTGCCTAAGTGAAAATAGACATTAGAACCTCACCATATTAAATATTTAAGTGCTTGATTACACATAGTGGATATTGTGCCATGTATGAGAACTAAATACAAGTTCATGGTGATTGGGATTTGTCTAGTGAAAACTTATGCAAAATGAAATGGAGTATCATTTCATTGTTGGTTTAACTTTTTGCTTCTATCTCCCAAGAGTAAAATGAGGGGAGAGGTGTCCCTTTTAAAAGTTGTGCTTCTAAATCTAGTCCTGGGCTTTCCCATTTTGGGTACTGCTTGTTTTTCTCACCACCTACCTACTGCAATCAAGCTTGCAGTTCAAATGGGCATTTATTAGGGTGTGAGAGTATTTTGGTATATAGACCTTAAGTGATTATGTCATATCACAAAATAATGTGATCTCATAATTCTCTGTTTTCTTATTATAGAGTTAATTAAGTATACTTTTGTTAACAGTCTGTTAAATATAGATCATTCTGATGCATGTTGGAGATAAAAAAAGAATAAGATACACATACTTCCTGCCCTCAGAAACAAATGATTGATAACATAGTGTGATTAGTACTGATAGAACTATGCCATTCTGTGTGTACATCATTACCACTTACCTTTTTAGGTTTAGACTTTTTAGACTCTTGAAGTTATGAGTCTTCTGGATGGAAAATACATGTCATACATGCTGTCCTTTTCACCTCCTCTTCCCATGACCAATATCCATTATCTCTCGTGGCATGCTTTCCTGATAAACCCATATATTCAGTCTCAGAATTCTTCTTAAAAGACAGCACCACCAGTCCTGGTAGCCCTTGTCAGTCAATTGAAACTGGCATTATTTGTCATTACTGGCCTATTTTCTGTTCTCTAATACTCATTTGAGTTTTGACTTTATAACTTTTAACCTTTGTTTTGATACTTAAAGGAATAAGGTTTATTCCATTTTAAATTTCTGGCAGAACAGTCCCTGGCAGCAGATTCCTCTCTAGATATCCTGTGTTGGGGTCTTGGAAACGCAGGGACCAAGGAAGCAGACAGAGCCAGCTGATGGTGCTTCTGTGTAATTTGGGAACAGCCTCTTCACACAGTGTGGCCAAGGGGCTATGAGAATCAGGCACCTCCCTGGGCTATATTTTACTTACTTTCAAAGACTTTTTCTCCAGGTTTCTATTGGTTTTGGCATTAATTTTAACCAGATTTCACCTATATAAAATTTTTTAAAGGAAGGGTTGGATCAGGATGGGATACACTTCTGGTGAAATTTGTTGAGTGTCTACATTATGCAAAGAATGACCCCTTTGATTAGAACTCTTGGCCAGGAGCTATCTACTCAGCCTCATCCAGATAGCTTGTATCTTCCATACTGCCACTTGAGTTTTGTTTCTTTCTTAAAAAGTGAATCCAGGTGTTAATCTTGATACCTGAAGGGATTTAACATTTGTGTCCTTATAAGTCAGTTGCTTTGCTAAATCCAATATCTTGTTTGACTTTCATGACAACCCTATAATGTAGACAGTATCTTCCCATCTTACAAGAGAAACCCTGTGCTCAAGTGTATAAACTACTGTAAAGTGTTTAAGCCTTATGAAGGAGAATTTTAGATATTTACAGTATATATATTGGTCAAGGCTATGTGGTAAGTGTATTTTTGGGATGTGGGATATGGATATATTTAGAGAACATATTGGATAAATGTTATGGGAGTTCTGTTTCTAGCCTGGGTAGGATTAGTGTAGTGGTTCACAGCCCTGACTGCTTATTAGAATCACCTGTGGGGCTTTGGAAACAAACAAACAAACATAAACAACTCCCCACCTATCACTACTGGTATCTGGGTCCTTTGCCTAGAGATTCTATTTTAATTGGTCTGATATGGAGCCAGGGCCTCAGTATTTTATTTTAAAACATCCCATACGCTGGTGAAACTTAACTTCACACACTGGTGATTTCAGTGTGCACCCAGGATTGTGATCCATTATTTTAGAAAAAGTAGCATCTCCTAACAGTAATCTGACAAAACCTCATGGCAAGTGAAGTTTTAATGATGGGAGGAAGATGACCAGTAGATTGCCTTGGGGGGAAGGAGGCATTCTAGGCACAACATGTGAGCTGCAAATGGAGGGCTGTCAGGTAAAGGGCATTTAAAGCAGACATACCAGAGGGTGATAGATGAGGAAAGGTAGGAAGGAGGAGTAATCTGGGACACCTTATTAAAGACTTGGCAACGAAGGTAAGGTAAGGCATCTTGGAATTAATTTCTAGGACACTTGGAAACTACTGTAGGACTTAATCTCCTAAGAGCAGTAATAGGAGTTAGCTAGTGATTAGTGATAGATTAGAGGGAGAAGTACTGAAAATGAGAGCTAGCAAGGATAAGATTGCATTAGTCAAGGAGGGTAAACAGTGGTTAAGGAACAGATGAAATACAGAACACTGTAAAAAGAATTGGTGGTATAGTCAATATATCACTTGTGCTGAATAAAGGGCAGATGTGTTGAAAGGAGTGGACTTAACATTTGGGAAGGCTGAGTGTCGGTTATAAAATTTCTTCAATCTGTTTAATCAAGCTAATCCTATTCACGAATACAGCCTAGAGGACTGCAGAGCCAGTGTACAATGTGCTATCAAATATCAAAGAGCATCCAACTCAAGACTGTTCATAGTTTTTGCTATTAGTATCTTAAAAATAAGTGAGTCTAAGGTATGAGTCATTTCCAATAAATGTTTATATGTAGATCAGGAATTTACTTAAGCTGTAACACTTTGCCTACTTAAGAAGACTCAGTTATAGTATGTTAGCCAAGACCCTCTCAGAACTCCTAGAAGAGAATGGGAAGGAAAAACAGTACTTAAAGGATCTGGCTTCCGGTCTTTAAGGGATGGAGTGTTTTGATTCTTAAAATGCAGCTGCTCTCCTTTACTTCTCCTTTGCTCTTATTTTTGGCCTATTTTTTTCTGCCCTGGCTTTTGCTTTCCCTTTTCATCCTCAAGATTCTGAATGTCATTTCAGCATTTAGAATCTCTTAAGTACTATTTGCAATTTAGGGCTTAAAAATGGGTAAGCAAAGGATGAGTAGACAGAGCCCAGTGGATTTTTAGGGCAGTGAAATTATTCTTTATGATACTGTAATGGTGAATACATGTTGTAAATTTGTCAAAACTCAAAGAAGATACCCCACCAAGTATGCACTGTAATGTAAAATATGTACTTTGAGTATTAATGACGTGTCAGTATAGGTTCGTTGATTGTAATAAGTGTACCCCGTGTGGGATGTTGATAGTATGGGAGGCTGTGGGTATGTGGGGACAAGGGATATATGGGAAATTTCTGTACCTTCTGTCTAATTTTGACACAAACCTAAAACTGCTCTTTAAAAAAATCTACTTTTAAAAGGGAGGGAGGTATGCAAACTTCGGGCGTTAAAAGTCAGAGCTACTCTCAAAATAATGCCAACTAGTGACAAGAATTTATAATATTTTAAGAATCAGGATCAACCCAGTAGGGTTGCAGTTAAGGTAAATTTTTGCTCTTCATTTTTGTTATGCTTAGTCTGTTGGCCAATATGAGATACTTAGGGTTTGCTGACAAAATTTTTAAATGAGCTGTAGTGCAATGAGAGGATTCAGATAAGCTTAGCAACTTTACCTCCATCTCTTTACTTTGGCCCATGGACATTTTGAGTTTATAGCTCAAATAGCATGACAAATGTCCAAGCACTGTATTAGAAGCTTCATCCTTGAAATTGGTCAGGGTTTAATTTAAACAAGAGTTTACCTGTTCTAGTTAAACTATAAGTAATTCTTGATGTAAGATATGCATATGAAATCTAATTATGTCATCCTATGAAAAGTGAGTTGGGAATGCAAACAGCATTAAATTTTGCGGGGTGGGGAAGGTAGTATTTTTAAGCCTGTAGTTTACTATGGACTGCTAAAGAGAAATGGATATAGTGATTTATCTATATGGTTTTTAGGAAATTAGAACCAATTTGAGGTCCTAATTAATGAGGTAAGTCACAGAATTTAACCACAGACAGGTCTCTGATGAAATACTGCTATTGGTCAAAACTTGCTTATATTTCTACAGTGAGGAAATTGACTTGTCCAAGGTCATACATAAAGTAGCAAATATGAGATCAGAACATAGATTATCTGCCTCTAAAGTCCTGTACATTCTAATTCCTTTAGAGTTCTTTGTGTACTACGAATGTTCCAGGCATTGGAAGTCAGGTCATTAATTAAATACTTTCTTTTTTTTTCTATAGTATAGATTGCCCTCAGGTGTTTTTATTAATCATTTGCAGCATGACCATTATTATGAGTCCCTTCATCTGATGCCTTTGAGGGAATAGGTACAGGACTTTCCCCTAGAAAAGGCTACTTTGTCAGTTACAACAGAATATTAAATAGCTATTGTACTCAGTGCAAGTACTCTGGCTATATAATTTCTTTTGAAAAAAAAAGTTCTAGGGAGCTTCCCTGGTGGCGCAGTGGTTGGGAGTCTGCCTGCCGATGCAGGGGACACAGGTTCGTGCCCCGGTCCGGGAAGATCCCACATGCCGCGGAGCGGCTGGGCCCGTGAGCCATGGCCACTGAGCCTGCGCGTCCGGAGCCTGTGCTCCACAACGGGAGAGGCCACAACAGTGAGAGGCCTGCGTACCGCAAAAAAAAAAAAAAAAGTTCTAGGGACTTTCCTGGCGGTCCAGTGGTTAAGATGCTGCGCTTCCAGTGCAAGGGGCATGGGTTTGATCCCTGGTCGGGGGACTAAGATCCTACATGCCGCGCAGCCAAAAAAAAAAGTTCTAGACTATTCGAGTCTGTCTGCATTGCCCAAGTTTAGGCCCTCGCTCCCAGATTTTACAGAGTTTGGACAAGTACGTACGCTAGCATGTGAAAGAATGC
The DNA here is from genome assembly GCF_963924675.1 of Phocoena phocoena. Classification (NCBI taxonomy): domain Eukaryota; kingdom Metazoa; phylum Chordata; class Mammalia; order Artiodactyla; family Phocoenidae; genus Phocoena; species Phocoena phocoena. The sequence goes on from NC_089221.1 coordinate 49,439,423, forward strand.
TTCTTATTAGATGAGCAACTTTATTGTCAGGAAAATACAATATTAGACCTACTTGCTAGGAGTCCACTGGTATTATTGATTAATTGGGGGGCCTGTCTAGGTTCAGTGATCTTTATTTTTATGAAACTGTTCTTTGAAATTGTTTTGGAATAATATGTGTGTTGCATTTTTACAAATTGTTTTCCAGTTATAGGTGATATTGAGAGTTGATTACAACATGGCCCTAGACGTTGGGATGTAGTTTTATTGAGTGATACACATCAGAAAGTCTACAAACAATAAATGCTGGAGAGGGTGTGGAGAAAATGGAACCCTCCTACACTATTGGTGGGAATGTAAATTGGTGCAGCCACTATGGAAAACAGTATGGAGGTTCCTTAAAAACTAAAAATTAACACAACATTGTAAATCAACTGTACTTCATTTTAAAAAAAACAAAACGAAACTGAAAGTAGAGTTACCATATGACCCAGTAACCCCACTCCTGTGCCTATATCCAGAAAAGGCAAAAACTCTAATTTGATGCATCCCAGTGTTCATAGCAGCACTATTTACAATAGCCAAGACATGGAAGCAATCTAAGTGTCCATAAACAGACGAATGGTTAAAGAAGATGTGTGTGTGTGTGTGTATACACACAATGGAATATTAATCAGCCATAAAAGAGAATGAAATATTGCCATTTGCAGCAACTTGGATGGACCTAGAAATTAACATACTGGGGAATTCCCTGGTGGTCCAGTGGTTGGGACTCAGTGCTTTCACTGTGGTGTCTTGGGTTCAATCCCTGGTTGGGGAACTAAGATCCCACAAGCCATGTGGCACAGCCAAAAAAAGAAATTATCATACTAAGTGAAGTAAGTCAGACAGAGAAAGACAAATATTATATGATATCACTTATATGTGGAATCTAAAAACCAATACAAATTAACTTATTTACAGACTCACAGACATAGAAAAAACTTATGGTTACCACAGGGGAAGGTAGGGGGAGGATAAATTAGGTGTATGGGATTAACAGAAACACATCACTATATATAAAATAGGTAAACAACAAGGATTTACTGTATAGCACAACGAACTATATTCAGTGTCTTGTAATAAGCTATGATGGAAAAGAATCTGAAAAAGAATATATATGTATGTATAACGGAATCACTTTGCTGTATACCTGAAACTAGCACAATGTTGTAAATCACCTATAGTTCAGTTAACAAGAAAAGAAAAATTCTTGGTGTAAAACTAAAATGTCACTACGGTTTAAAAAAAAAAGATACATTTCTTTTAACCTTACATGCTCTTTTGGGTTTAATTAAGAGCCATTTCTTAACTAAATTAAAATTAAATAAAACTTTTTTTCCTCCTACCCCTCATACCTTTCCTTCTTAATCTATGCAGTTGCATCCTTATCTCTCCATTTTCTAAATGTTGGTGTTTTTCAGGACTTGGTCCTAGCCCTGCAGTACTTCTTGCACAGTATTCTCTCTGGGTGAACTAAATGCTTCTCTTCACTTCCGGCTAGTTGAAGACACATACTATTTGTATGTCTAATGTATTACTAATTATCTCCACTTGGATAGCTCATAAATACCTCAAATACAGCATGTCCAAAATTGAACCCATTACCCATTCCCCAAATCTATTTCTTCAGTATCTCTCATTACTTTCATTCACCCTGTTACCCCAATTAGAAACCTAGATGTCTTCCTTGACTCCTTGTTCTGTCTTGACCTCGTTTCCTATCATCAGGTTCTCTTCACTGCTCAAGTACCTCTTCAGTCCTTACATTTTTCCATCCCTCTACTATACTTTGGTCAGGCTAGCATTATGTCTCATCTGTACTGCTGCAATAAATTCCTAATAAATTCTTAAGGTCTCTCTACCTTTGGTTGGTTACTCTTTCAGAATAACCTTTCAAACATGATCACCTGCTTAAAACTTTCTGATAACTTCCTTTACCTCTCTTACCCTTTGGATAAAAAAACCCAGCTCTGTAACATAGGTTACTGTAGACCCTCAACAATCTGACTTTCCTCTCCAGTCTCATTTCTTGCCACTTACCTGAGGCACTCCAGACACTGAGCTCTTAGAACTTGTACCTAACCTGTCTAACTGCTGTTGCACTTTTTTGTGTCTGTTAAACACTTCATCCTTCTTTGATTCCTAGACCAGGATGGGTCCCCTGCTTTCTGTTCTCTGCGTCCCCTCTATTTACTCTGTCAGAACACTCATGGGACAGTATTATGTGTTTAATTGTCTCTGGTCAGACTCAAGTTTCATCATATCCCCAGTGCCTAGCAGAGGATCTCTACACCCTTAATACATTATCTGTTTGCTGAACCAGTGATTAAATGAATATCTAGCTGTGCTGTTCTTTCACTACTCTGTCTATTCAAATTTTGACATTCTGATAAAAATTGATTTGTGTTCATCCTCCAGGCATCAAGAGTATGACATAACAAAGTATGTGTCATTGCTTTTAACATATACTTTCTTTTTAAAATTTAATTACCTGTTTTGAATAGCAACGTGTGTAAATGTGTACCTTTTCCCTACAGACGGCATATTGTACACACTGGTGCTTCTTAATTTCATTTTCACTTAATAACAACAATATCTTGGAGAACCTTTGAGTACATAAATAACAGTCTCATTCTTTTTCTTTTTTTAATTTTTATTTTATATTGGGAGTAGAGTTGATTAACAATATTGTGTTAGTTTCAGGTGTACAGCAGAGTGTTTCAGTTATACATGTACATGTATTATTCTTTTTCAAATTCTTTCCCCATTTAGGTTATTACAGAATATTAAACAGAGTTCCTTGTACTATACAGTAGGTCCTTGTTGGTTATTTGTTTTAAGTATAGCAGTGTGTACATATCAGTCCCAAACTCCCAATCTGTCCCTCCCCCCCTTCCTCCCTGGTAACCGTAAATTCGCTCTCTAAGTCTGTGAGTTTATTTCTGTTTTGTAAATAAGTTCATTTCTATCATTTTTTTAGATTCTGCATATAAACGATATCATATGATATTTGTCTTTATCTGACTTACTTCACTTATTCTTTTTCATAGCTGCATTTTATTAGTGATTATATATGCCACAATTAAGATTATGTCCATTCTGTAGCTACTGTACAGCTAGTACTGTACTGAATAATCTTGAGCTTATGTCATTTTTTACATACATGACTACATCTGTAGGATAAAGTCCTAGAAGGAGAATTGCTGGGTCAGAGAATTGTACATTTTAAATTTTGATAGATCTTGCCAGTTTGCTTCCATAGAGAGTGTGTGAATTTACCGTCCTATCTGCAGAAGTGCCTGTTTCCTCATACACTTGTCCATACAGTGTACAAACATACGTTTTTGAGGTTTGTTAGCTTGGATTATGAAGTTCATACTGTGCCTATAGAATTTTTTTTTTTTTGTTCTGAAGCTAAATGGCCCTTAAAAGATAACAGGTTTGGGGTTCCCTGGTGGCACAGTGGTTAAGAATCTGACTGCCGGGCTTCCCTGGTGGTGCAGTGGTTGAGAGTCCGCCTGCAGATGTAGGGGACACGGGTTCGTGCTCCGGTCTGGGAGGATCCCACATGCTGCGGAGCAGCTAGGCCCGTGAGCCATGGCCGCTGAGCCTGCGCGACCAGAGCCTGTGCTCCGCAACGGGAGAGGCCACAACAGTGAGAGGCCCGCGTACCGCAAAAAAAAATAAAAAAATCAGCCTGCCAATGCAGGGGACACGGGTTCGAGCCCTGGTCCGGGAAGATCCTATGTGATGCGGGGCAACTAAGCCCCTGCACCACAGCTACTGAGCCTGCGCTCTAGGGCCCACATGCTGCAACTACTGAAGCCCTCGTGCCTAAAGCCCGTGCTCTGCAACAAAGAGAAGCCACCACATTGAGAAGCCCGCGCACTGCAGCGAAGAGGAGCCCCAGCTCGCCGCTACTAGAGAAAGCCTGCATGCAGCAAAGACCCAACGCAGCCAAAAATAAATAAGTAAATTTATTTAAAAAAAAAAAGATAACAGGTTTAATTTTTAAAGTGTTTATGAGGTCTGGACATATAATGAAAAACATTCAAGTTCTAGTGTGTGATTATGAGAAGAAAGTGATTTTTTTAATTAAAAAATTTGAAAAATGGACATTATAGTTTTTAACCTAATAAACTTGAACAGCCTTACTAAATAATAGTTTAGATTGGGAGCTTTGAGACTCTGAATACAGTTAAATAGTTTATGCTAATGAAGTACTTGCCTGTATTTCTATCAGTTTGTACTTAGTTAACTCCCTTAAGTAAATTGTCTCGCTATTGAGGGCAGAATCAATAAACTTAATCTCTATAGAGACGGAAAGTAGATTAGTGATTGCTTATGATTGTTAGTGATTATTGGAGGAAGGGGAGGGTAATAGCTCAAGGATAACAGGGTGTCTTTTTGAGGTGATTAAAATGTTATAAAATTGACTATGGTAATGTTGTAAATATCTGAATATGCTAAAAACATTAAATTGTATGCTTTAAGTGATTAATTGTATGTTATGTGAATTATACCTCAATAAAGTTTTTTTTTTAAAACCTTTTCTTAGGTCAAAATGATGAATTGTTACTTAAATTTGCATTATTACTGGTAAAGGTGAAGTTGTTTGTTTGTTTTTTTTTTTTGCAAATTGTAATCTCCTATTTCTAAAATGGTTTTCTTGGGCTTGATTATATGAGTTCTCTTCTTTTTGAACTATTCTTCTCAATCTCCTAAATTCATGCTCCTATCAACTTCTTAAATGTTTATGTTTCCCAGAGTTCTGTCATTGATCATCTCCTATTTCCCTGTGTTCTTTTTAGTTAGTTACCTACTTTTGCAAAAAATTGAGGTGTAATTCACATATCATAAAATTCACCCTTTTTAGGCAACAAAACAAAAGTAAACAAGTGGGACTACATCAAACTAAAAACCTTCTGCACAGCAAAAGAAACCATCAACAAAATGAAATGACAACCTACGGAATGGGAGAAAATATTTACAAACCATATATCTGATAAGGATTTAATATCCAAAATATTTAAAGAATTTAATAGCAAAAAAGAAATCTGTTTAAAAAATGAGCCAAGGATTTGAACAGACGTTTTCCTAAAGAAGACATCTATATAGATGGCCAACAGGTACATGAAAAGATGTTCAGTATCACTAATTATTAGGGAGATGCAAATCAAAACTACAGTGAGATATCACCTCACCTGTTAGCATGACAGTTATCAAAAAGTCAAGAAATAAGTGTTGGTGAGGATGTAGAGAAAAGGAAACCCTCGTGTACTGTTGGTGGGAATGTAAATTGGTGTGGCCACTATGAAAACAGTATGGAGGTTCCTTAAAAAATTAAAAATAAAACTACCATATGATCTAGCAATTCTACTTCTGTGTATTTGTCTGAAGGAAACAAAATTCTATCTCGAAAAAAATATCTGTATCCCTATGTTCATTGCAACATTTTACAATAGCCAAGGCATGGAATCAACTAAAGTGTCCATCAGTGGTTGGATGGATAAAGAAGATACAAGGTGTGTGTGTGTATATATACATAATGCACAATGGAATATTACTCCACCATAAAAAAAGAATGAAGTCTTGCCTTTTGCAACAACATGGATGGACCTTGAGGGCGCTATGCAAAGTGAAATAAGACAGTGAAAGACAAATACCATATGACTCACTTATATGTGAAATCTAAAAACAAAACAAAGCAAAAAACCAAACTCGGGTGCCTAAAACAGATTGTTAGTTGCTAGAAGTGGGAGGTGGTGGAGTATGAGGGGGTAGGTGAAATGGGAGAAGGGGATCAAAAGGTACAAACTTACAGTTATTCAATAAATGTCATAGGATATAATGTACAGCATGGTGACTATAGTTAATAATACTGTATTGTATATTTGAAAGTTGCTAAGACTGTAGATTTAAAAGTTCTCATCACAAGAAAAAAAATTTGTAGCTGTGTGTGGTGGTGGATGTCAACTTATTGTGGTGATCATATCACAATACGTACAGATCATTATGTTGTACACCTGAAACTAATATAGTGTTATATATCAATTATATCTCTGTAAAGAAAAAGAAAAAAATAAAATTCCAGATGAGGGGAAAAAATTCGCCTTTTTAAAGGGTACAATTCAGTGATTTTAAGTATATTCCCAAAGTTGTGTGACTATTATCACTGATCTCAGAACACTTGCATCGCTCCAAAAAGAAACCCATACCCATTAGCAGTCACTCTGCATTCCTCCTTCACTCCAGCCCCTAACATCTACTAATCAACTTTGCCTGTTCTGGACATTACATATAGGTGGAACCATACGATACGTTACCTTTAATGTCTAACTTCTTTCACTTAGCATAGTCTGTGCTCAGAGTTTATCCATGTTGTAGCATGTTTCAGTATTTTATTCTTTTCTGTGCCTGAATAACAATCCATTTTACTTATTCATTCATCAGTTGATATTTGAGTCGTTTACAGTTTTTTTGCTATTGTGAGTAGCATTCACCTACAAATTTTTGTGTGGACATATGTTTTTTAGTTTCCTTGGGTGTATATATATATACCTAGGAGTGGAATTGCTGGGTCATGTAACTCTATGTTTAACATTTTGAGGAACTGTCATACTGTTTTCCATGGCTACACCATTTTACGCTCTAACCAATAATATGTGAGGGTTCCAGTTTCTCCACATCCTTGTCAAAACCTGTTACTGTCTTTTATTATAGCTATTCCCATGGGTGTGAATGTGCTTACTAGCCATTTGTATATCTTCTTTAGAGAAATGTCTCTTCAAATTCTTTGCCCATTTAAAAAATTAGGTTATTTATCTTTTTATTGTTGAGCTGTAAAAATTCTTTAAATATTCTGGAAACTGTTTTATATGCATTGCAGATATTTTCACCCATTGCATGGGTTGTCTTTTCTCTTTCTTGATTAGTATCCTTTGAAGCACAACAGTTTTTAATTTTGATGAAGTCCAATTTATCTTTCTTTTCGTTTGTTGCTCTGCTTTTGTTATATCTAAGAAACCATTGCCTAATTCAAAATGTGATCTACTTTTATGTCCTTTTACTTCTTTAGTCCTTTCCATGACCTATATCACCTAAAATATTTACATATGTTCTTCCTTGATCCTAACACCCATTCTTGACCTTTGAACATAGAGAGCAGATTATTTTAGCATTGTTAGCAAGTATACTGCAGTTTTTTGATAACAGGATTAATAAGGCTTTGGGATGTATTGGAATCCTAGTTGTGAAGTCATCTGTCTTTGTTACAAGAGTTGAAGGATTCCTATTATATGTGTAGGTGTGCATATGTAGTATATGTCTGGGATTTAGAGGAACCATAGTAAGACAGCACAAAATCAAGCATAGAGAGCTACGTGGGAAGTAGAGTTTTAACTTGAATTATGGTAAAGATGATTTATTTTGGTTTGGTTTCTTTCATGATCATATCCTCAATATTATTTTAAAACAGATCAATGGCATGTAGTTCAGTTTATTAAGAACCCTTCCAGCTATACTAAATTGTCTGGGAAAAGAGGAAAATAAATTCATAAGAAGGTATTTCTTCTTAAAAAGAGAATGTAAAAACCCCGTAAAATTACATCTGCATACATACTGAAAAACATGGATGAATTGATATGATATCTGGGATTTGCTTCAAAGTAATACAGTCGTGGTGGGAGGAATGGCAATAAGATTGGCCATGTGTTAAAATTAATGAAACTAAATGAAGAGTATTTGGTATTTATAGTATGTTTGTAATTTTCGTAATAGATTTTAAATTTTTAAATAAAAACTTTTTTAAATGCCCCCTCAAACCTAATCTTTCTCTTTAGTTTCAGATCCACCTTCTAGATATTACCACATGGATTTCCTGCTGGTATTTATAATTAAACTCATCAAAATGGAATCCATTGCCTTTATCTCCAGATTTCTATATTTTCTGTGTTCCTTATATTGGTTAATGGAAGCCCCATATACCTGGTTTCCCAAGATAGAAACTTCAGACATTGCCAACTTCCCTAATTCCTTGAAGATTTTTGCTCCTGACTCACTGTTATTCTCTCCTACCCTATTCCTATCATATTTTTTGGTAATTGCATCATTCATATATAGATGATTTTCTAGTACCCTCTCCTCTCAGTTCTTTGAACTGCTTTCCTCCCTCCCTCCTTCACTCCCTCTCTCCTTCACTCCCTCTCTCCTTCACTCCCTCCCCCTTCCCCCCCCTTCCTTCCTTCCAGTGATCTTACCCTTGGCCTTAATTAGCTCACTATATTCCTGACATCTTCATAATCTCAGTTTCAAGCATCCCAGTTTTCAGTCACCATTCTGTCTTTCCAGCAAATTCCCTCTAGTATCCTGACTCCACTAATCTTTTAACTCCACCAGGATTTATAATCCTACTACTTTTTATTGTTCCTGTCTTTCCCTCATGAACTCACTTTCTAATAAACCCTCCCTTTATATGTGTAACTTGAACTCCCTTGCCACCTCTCTTGATCGGCAAAACCTCAGATCACTCCCTTCTACATGTTTTAAAACTCATTTCCCTTTCTAGGTTGTCTGAAAATGACTGGAGGGAAAAAATCATAATTATGCTTACTGGTCACAATTTAAATTCATGGCTACTTTCCTTGAATGAGCAATCGTATCTCTAGCCCATTCATTCTTTCCTAGCTGACTTTTGTCATAAAATCCTTAGTGTTTATTTACTCACCCACACTCTCAGCAGATGACCTTGCTTCCCTTTTCCCCACTGAGAAATATAAGCAATCAGAAAAGAACTTTTACAAATTTTCTGTATCTAACCAAGTACCAGTATCTGCACCTGTAAATCTGCCTGCCTTACTTTGCCATGGAGAAACTTTTTCTGTTCCCATTTTAGGCCAATTTCCTTTACTTGTTCACTAGATCCTATGCCTTTTCACCTGTCCAAAATTACTACTTCATCAGTTCTCTCTTTGTGCTGTATCAATATTTTCTTTTTTACTGAATTATTTCCATCGGCATATTGGAATGTTATTTCTCTCATCTGAAAAAGTGATAACTCTTAATCGCACTTTCACTTTTAGACATTGCTTTTATTATACTTGATCTGTTAACAGCATTTGACACAGTTGATTCATTCTCTCTTCCTTGAAATACCTTCTTCATTTGACTTTTAGGACTTTACTCTTTGGATTTTTCTTATTTTTCTCTGGCAAGTTCTTGATCTTCTTTGCTGGTATCTCATTAACTCCCTGACTCTATACATTGAAGACCAGGATGTCTACCCTCATTCTCTTGGTGATCACATCCACTCTCCTTGCCTTAAGTACTGTCTATATCAGTGTTTTTTCAAACCTTTTTTCATTATTGCCCTTCTCCAAAGAGCTGTTTTAAATTTTTTCCCCTAATCACACTGTCCCATGAAACTTTGATACTACATATACTCTGTATTTGTTTATGTGTTATGTGCTTCTATGACTCTACTTTTCTTTGTATACCTTTTGCTCTAGCCACACTGAATTTGCTATTTCACATTTTACCTTAGTGGTAAAAGGGTTTAAAGGAGTGATTATCTGTTCTCTTAATCCACACTGGCCAGGCATTAAAAGTAGAAATTTCTCTGGGTTAGAGCCACTACCATCATAGGTTTCCATAGTAGAGTGGAGATTGGTTGTGATGACAGATTCCTGGGAGAAGTAGTGACATTGCAATCATGGACTGAGATTTTGGCACAGGACGGGGAATGTGCCCTGTTTATCTTTGTATTCTTACTTCCTGATTATGTCCTCTACTATTTGAAAGAGGACATATTAGTCTGCATAGGCTGCTATAACAAATAATGTTATAATGCTTTATAATGTTATAATGTTAAATAATGTTATAATGTTTTTGGCAGCTTTCTGAGTTATGTTTAAATTTTGTTAATAAATATATGCACAGATCTACATTACCTGGGTTACTGCTGTTGGAAACGGTTGAAAAACATTCCAAAATACCCCTAGCTCTTGTTAGGATGTATTTAAGCATAACAGAAGATGATATGTACATGTAGATATAAAAAGTTCACAGAAAAATGCAGCTATATTGGTATGGAATTCCCTTTTGAGTAAATAGGAATTTAAGCCAGAGAGCAATTAGATAGCATTGCTCAATGTATGCAGCAGATATCTGAAAAGTAGTTCTTCAAAACATTGGATTAGTGCTTGCTTCGGGAGCATGTATCCTAAAAGACTTTGGACTGTCAGCAGCATGTTATTTTAACACCACCACTATAAAACTTTGCAAATCTTTTATCGTTAAACAAATGAATAAAGGTGTATTTGGGATATTCTGTCACCTAGGAGAATGATCTTTTAATTAAAATGTATTGAGATTTATTTAATTATTAAACTTTAGTTAATAATGAAGTTTTTTTAAGTGCTGTTTTCTAATGTTGGTTGGTTTGTTTACATTTTCACTAGTTCAGCTAGAACCCTAATCAGATAACTTATGATTTTAGAAATTCAGTTTTTATGTTTTCTTTACTAGTGGTTTTGAACACTTTTTAAATCCTCTCTTCCCCCAACCCCAAATATGCATAATAATATCAGGAAACTACAGTGATTTAATACTTTTTAATGGGATCATGGCCCCTTTGTGACATTTTTTTATTATCCGTGTAGGTAAATAAGGATGGAAGTTTTCTTAAAAGCTGCATGATGGGCCCTTCTAAATGATAATTTTACCCAAATTGTTAGCGTGCAGTGTGGTTCAATCATTGCTGTAAAAACCCAACAAGATCTGAAGTTCCCTGTCGGCCCAGAGAAACTGGGCAGTATTGAATTTTCACATCCTTTTTCAAAACAATGGACATACGAGTTAAGACTTCGAAAATGTGTAGTTTGTTTACAGTATTAATGACGTTTGTCCCATTTTTAAGTTGTATTTTCTTCGTGAAAATTCTTAGCCGTACCATTCCCATTTTTCAGAATTCCAGCTTTGTATTTAAAGTGTAAGAAAGGAAATGCTAAAACTTTTAAATTTAGTTATAAACAGTAACATCTTAAATGTGATAAACCAAAACAAAAAGGTCTCTATGTTTGGCAAAGTCACATTCCCCAGGGATTTACTAAACAGCAACAGCACTGTTAACCACTGTCAGCTGAGGCATTATTTGTGCCCTTCTCTAATGGCTCCTTGTTCCACCAGAGCTGTTGAAGAAGGTGTGACGCTTACATAGTCCTCGTTAAGGATTCTTTTCATCACTGCTTAGATTAGCTAACAAAACCTGGATATCAGAGTTCGGGAGTGTGACTTCTACTGGATCTGCTGTAATGATCTCTGAAAAATCACCAGATTATTGTCTGTCCTCATTTATTGGTCAGTGGCATCTAGGAACATGGACATTTACTGTTGTAGAGAATATAAATTATAAACAGCTTTGAGGTAACTGGCAAGACAAAAAATAATGTATGAATATTACTGTGTATTTAACATTTTTCATTTTCCAAAGAATGCTGGTAGTAACATCCTTTGATTGTCATATTCTACTTTAAAGCAGCATTGTGGAAATCTCCATTTTCCCCAGTTTTTTTCCATTGGAATATCTTCATATTCTTGAATGAGCATCCTTTTAATAAGTTGAAGAAAGGAATTGTATGTTTTAAAAGACAGCTTTAAAACAAACCTCCTTAGACAACAAAAGTTAATTAACGTAACACATTTTGCTATGACTCCACTTGGAAAGATGCACTCAAATTTGCATTCTACACTGGCACTGGTTCTTTTTTTTTTTTTTTTTTTTTGCAGTGTGCGGGCCTCTCACGTTGCGGAGCACAGGCTCCGGACGCGCAGGCTCAGCGGCCATGGCTCACAGGCCCAGCCGCTCCACGGCATGTGGGATCCTCCCGGACCGGGGCACGAACCTGTGTCCCCTAGCATCGCAGGCGGACTCTCAACCACTGTGCCACCGGGGAAGCCCGTGGCACTGGTTCTTATAACTATACAGTTGATTTATTTTACTGGAATCAATATTTTATACAAAATTTAAGAAATAATAAGCCTATTTAAGATGGATTTTAATCACATGAAATGAAGTTTTAAGAGTTTTGAGGTTAGTGTGTTTTAAGAAAATTTATCAGGATTCTCTTCTGGTAGGAACTGACTTGGAAGAAAGTGCTTCTTTCAGATATTTATTTACCAACTACTTTGACTTGAGTAAGCATATGTATTTTACTCACCCTCTGGAAGCAACATCATGCCAAGCACTTCTTCTGAATGTGTGATTTTATAATTCAGAGTAATATTTAATTTTTTGTTCTTCCTAGTATGGATGTTTATACTTTTCCTCTTAGTCCCTGTTTGCAGAGAGGAGAAAACTAGTTTTTATTACCGTTTTTTAAAAAGTCAGTTAAAAAAAAAAAAAAGCCTTTCAAATTATGCAGTGGTATTCTGATTGAAAACTGAGGTTACTAAATGTTTTATCAAGAATAGATATACTAGGACTTCCCTGGTGGCACAGTGGTTAAGAGTCCGCCTGCCGATGCAGGGGACACGGGTTCGTGCCACGGTCCAGGAAGATCCCACATGCCTGGAGCGGCTAGGCCCGTGAGCCATGGCTGCTGAGCCTGCGCGTCCAGAGCCTGTGCTCCGCAACGGGAGAGGCCACAACAATGAGAGGCCCACGTACTGCAAAAAAAAAAAAAAAAAAAAAAAAAGAATAGATATACTAGAGAACTATTTATTTTAATTTATTAGCATATAATCTAGATTTGTTTTCCTTGCATGGCTATATGCACATGAATGACCAGTGACTACTGGTTTATCCAAAGTTTGTGTAAAAAATTTTTAATATTTTTAGCTAATGATATTTATAAAGCATTGATTTTTGTCAGTGTCTTTAAATTTATCAAACTTTAAACAAAAATAGATATTAACTTCTAAGGGTTTGTAAATTGCCATTATAAACAATCAATTCAAGTTTTATTTTCACTAATCATTTTAATTGTGTTATTCTTTCATGTTTCAGTTTTGAAAACTTTATTTGCATCTTACTATTTTAGAAATATGAAAAGAAAATTTTATGGAAACAGCTCAAGAGGGACTGATAAAAATAATGTTTACTTTTTAGGAAGACTTGTTGCACGTATGCTTATGTATACCTCAACTCTAGGGTAATTAGAAATAGAAAAAAAACATGGAGTTTGTAATCCTAGATATGTCACAAACAGCTGCAACCTCTGTAAAAACAGCGTGGGTCTGAAAAGAATTGATTGTCACTTTTTCATATTTTTCCTTACCTTCTACCACTATATCCTTTTAATAATGTACATATATTTGTTAGCATTTTAAATATTCCGACTTTTAAATACTTGTAATGATATTTTATTAGTATTCTTGACTGCTTTATTTTAGCTCTTGCATTCTGCATTTGCAGCCAAATTATACTTTATATGCTAGACAAGGTTTATGCCAGCCTAATTGGTTGCTGGCATTTCTTATCCTCACAGCTGCTGTGAATTCAGCTGTGAACTAGGAAACATATAATAGGATCCTGTTTTCAAAGACCAAAGGCAATTGTCAACATGTAAAAGTGTTTTTGACAGCTAAATAAATAGATGAGATTTTATGGCAAGTTAAATAGCACCAATAGCAATCTTAAGTAGCCGTCTTAATTTTAAAGATTAGAAAGTCCTGAAATATAGAATGCATATATTTGTTATTTTTGTTCCCTGGGGCAAAGGTGGCTTGAATTCAGGTGTTTGTTCTCCTGTTCAATCATTTGTGGGGATTTTTCTTTTTAAAAAATCACTTGTCTTACTATTTACTAACAGATTTTTAAAATTTGAGATATGAACTTTCTCCCTTTGATTTCACCATAACGAAAAGTTGAGGCTTAAATGATGTAAAGATATTTCTTAAAGTGAACTAAACATAAATGGCTTTGAAATAAAGATTATGATTTCAAAATATTTTATATATTTACATTATTTGATTTAGTAGATATTATTTTTATAAATTATCTGACATCTAAATTTGGGGTGAAATTTACATTTCTCTTAGGTTTAACCATATGAAATTGTCATTTTTTTTAGGTTATAAATGGTCAAATATAGACTCTTGATTTTTTTCTTCTTATAGTTACGGTGGTTCTCATATGATTTAATTACATGTAAAAGTCTGTTAGTTCTCAATAGTAGAAACCAAGAGGATCCTGTTTTTAAACAATACATTCATCTCCCACTGAGGTCAGGAATCTGTTCCTAAAAATCAGATGTTTTATGTGGAAAATGCTGCCTGGGAATCTGTTTGCCTTTATTTTAAATAGGAAAAAATTGAAACAGTAGTCATCAACCCAAACTTCCTAACCAATTTCAAAAATGTAACAGACACTATAAATTCACCTACATATAAGTAAAATATTGTAATGTTTAACAAACAAAAAATAAGGGTAACAAATCCATTTCATATACAGTAAAATCTTTTCTTCCATTATAATTGCTTTTTACCCATCCTCAATATTTTCCTTCAACATTTTCTTAAATATTTTGGGACTCATTCAACACTGGGGAAAACAGGATGAAATAAATATAAAAGGCTGTAGAAATACATTTAGGACAAGTACACGGTCTCAGGAAGTGGCTGACACTGAGTATTATGCTTGTGTTTTGTATCACTTTGATACTTGGCATGCTTTTTTAATTGTGATTCTGACCATCTATCAGTTATATTTGGAATGTAACTCAGAACTTTTCTTTGCACACTCTTGTTTAAAATGTGAATTGAGTTTTGGCATGGACAAATATAAATCTTTTCCTATTTAAATATTGGCCAAAATATCTTACATTGAGAAATAATTTTTATGAAGTTTGTGTATTAAAAACCAAGAGGTGTTCTACTGGGGAAATGATTGGGGGGATGTTCTGCAGGATTTCTCTGTATTTCTCAAAACTCTTTGCAACTGTTTTTTTATTTCACTCTCAACAGATGACATTTTCTACACTGTAATTTATCTTTACAAGTAGGTTGAAGTAAAGCTGAAAACTTTTAAATCTGTCTCTAGATTTAAGTTTTAAAAAATAGGGTTTTGAAACTAACAGTTATCATTAATTTATATAATAGTGTTGATTTTATATTATAGTGTGAACTTAACAGTTTTCAAATCTCACTTTCATTTTCTGTGAACATGAAATAGGACTTAAAGATGAATTGGCACTTCTGGTCAAAATAGTATAATAAAGTTCATGTATTGGCATCCATCTGCCCCAGACAGATAAGAGAAAACCTTTAAAAAGGAATAGTGAGCTCAAGAACAAGATATAACCATGGAGCAGAAATGGATCAGAAATACTGAGGGATGAGTGAGGCTGAGCAGGCAAGGTTTGACTCCTGAAAAATTTGACTCCTGAAGGATGATGGGGGACTAAAAAACAAAAAGAACCAGAGTCAGGTTCACTCTTTGAAGACAAAGATTTGTGGCTCCTCTTTAAAGATGCTGATCAAAAATTCCTGCTGGTTTGCTTCCCAGAGGTAAGATTATAGGAAATTTTCCTCCATAGGAGGCAGTCCAGTGTCATTAAGGTAGAAATACAGGGGTGATACTCAGCCACTGTGCACTGGGTAAGTCATACCAATTATCTGTGGCTTTATCTGTTCTGATTGGTGATGTATCTCACCTTTAGAAACCAGTAACAGGATACCGAGAGTCAAAGAATAATAAAGAAAATTAGAAAATAATTTGAACTGCACAGTAACAAAAATACTACCTATGAAAATGTTTAAGATGCTACTAAAGCTGTTCTTGGAGAGAAATGTGTAGCTTTAATTGCTTATAAGGAAAAAGATAAAGATGAATGAGCTAAAGCATTCACCTTAAGAATTTAAGAACCAGCAAAATATGCCGATAGTAAGTTGAAAGAAATAAGAAGGACTAAATGCAGTAATTAAGTATTTAATAACATATAGTAAAGGGGCTCAACAAACCCTTGTTGTTCTTGGAAAAAACAAAATTGACAAATCTCAGGTGAGATTTTATCAAGGAAAAAAAGTTGAAAAATTAGGAATAAGAAGTGATTATCATTACAGATGCCACAGACATTCAACATAATTATGAACAACTTTATGCCCCAAATGTGAAAACTTAATATAAATATCCTAGAAAAATATAATTATCAAAACAGTAAAGAATAGAAAACTACAATAATCCTATATTAAGGAAATTGAATCATCTCACAAATAAAACCCTAAGCCAAGATGGTTTTAGCCAGTGTCTACCAAACACTCAAGTTTCAAATAATTCTTATTTTATACCAACTATTCCAGAATAAGGTTGGTATGAGAAAGAAAAACTGCTGGCTAGTATTACTCTTGATAATGATGTAAAAATCGAAAACAAAATATTCAATGCAATTCTAATCAGAATCCTAACAGGTAAGGTTTTTTTATTTTATTTTTGGAACTTGACAAGCTGATTCTAAAATTTATACAGATCTGCAAAAGACTAAGAAGATCAAAGAAAATCTTAAAGAACAATAAGGCGAGGCAGATAAGCAGAAGGAAGGGCTTTTCAGGAAGTGGTGCTGGACAAATTTGTTTTCCATGGAGAAAAAATGGAAATTGTGTTACCATACACAAAGATCAAAATGACAGTGGGTTACAGTCCTGAATATAAAAGGCTTTGGAAAACTTTATTTTAAAAAAACTTTTTATTAGACTATAGTTGATTTACAATGTTGCATTAGTTTCTGCTGTATAGCAAAGTGTATCATTTATACTTATACATATAGCCACTGTTTTTCAGATTCTTTTCTCATACAGGTCATTACACAGGGTATTGAGAACAGTTCCCTGTGATAAACAGTAAGTCCTGTAAAACTTCAGAAGAAAATATAAGAAACTGTCTTAATGACTTGAGTCTCAGGAAGAATGTTATGACATAAAAAGCCATAATTGAGAAATATATATATGTATTTGACTACATTAAAATTAAAAACTCGGGGCTTCCCTGGTGGCCCAGTGGTTGAGAATCTGCCTGCTAATGCAGGGGACACCGGTTCGAGCCCTGGTCTGGGAGGATTCCACATGCCGCGGAGCAGCTAGGCCCGTGAGCCACAACTACTGAGCCTGTGCGTCTGGAGCCTGTGCTCCGCAACAAGAGAGGCCGCGATAGTGAGAGGCCCGTGCACTGCGATGAAGAGTGGCCCCCGCTTGTCACAACTAGAGAAAGCCCTCGCACAGAAACGAAGACCCAACACAGCAAAAATAAATAAATAAATTACTAAACTTCTACCCCCAACATCTTAAAAAAACAAACAAACAAAAACCATCAAAGTCATCAAAAGACACCATAAAGAAGCTGAAAAGATAAGCCACAACTTTGGAGAAAGTATTTGGTACAACATATAACAGAAGATTATTAGCAAGAATATATAGAGAATTTTTGTAGAGAAGTAGTAAAAAAATTAAAAAACACATGAAAGGCCCAAATGGCCAAAGGAACTCAAAATAGGCATAACCTCATTTAGTCAGATAAATTAGAACCACAATATGATATATTAAATCTGACAGATACTAAGTATTATTGTGAATGTGAAGTAATTGCTAGTTGGATTGCAAATCTTTGCAGTTACAATAGGAGACATCATAACACTAACTAGAAAAGTTATAGATGTTCCTACTCTGTATTTCTTCTCATTGTATATTCCAGAAATACTTGTGTATTTGTATCAGTACACATGTATAGGAATGCCTACAGCACCATTTTCCTAACAGCAAAAACATAAAAACAGATGTCCATCAACAGTAGTAGAATAGATAAATTTTGGCATATTCATATATAGTGAAAATGAGTGAACATAAACGAGTAAACATAAATGAGTGAACAGCAACATAAGTGAATCTCGGAAAAATAGTGTTGTCCGAAAGAAAGAGGTCTTACAAGTAGTGTCTATTTATGTACAGTTTAAAAGTAGGCAAACTTTAAATTTTTGTGTGTGTTAACATTTATAAATGAAAAAACTATAGAGAAAAGCCACAGTATGATTATCTCAACTATCAGGGTATTGGTTACTTCTGGTGGAGGGGAAAAGGAGAGGGAGTGGGAGGTTCACTTAGGGAGAGGGACATACGGGGTTTCAAAGGTATTGTTTCTTAATCTGGCTCATGGTGGGTACACAGGTGTTTGCTCTGTTGTTTTTTAAAGTGTAGATGTGTGTATGATATAACTTACAATAAAGTCGATGGAGAATCAGAGTCAAAGGACAACAAATTAGGATGGAGTATAAGAATTTTCTCAAATCAGAGAAATAGGATAGTATTTGGAGGGCCACATGGAAAGATTGTCACAGGTTCTAGGGAAAGGTATTTCTAACACTGATTAGAAATATTTCTAACTCTGAGCTTGTAATTCTGTATCTGTAGTTGTCTTAATAACACCAGTGCATGATTGTAATTAACAGCATAGACTCAGGAGAAAGTATATCATTGTTCCACCACTAGTAGCATCCTTTTCCCAGTCATCCAGGCTCAAAATTTTCCTATAATACCTGTATGTTATTTATCACTAAATCATAATGATTTTTTTCCTTTGAAAAATCTCATATCTGTCCCTTTTTTTATTTTATTAACACCTTTGTTAACAGGTGATTACCATTTGACTTTTGAAAAAATCAAATTGTAAATTTTTACTACAATTAAAAATGAGATATTTGAGTATCTCAACTGAGCCATATATAAAACAAACAAACAAAAACCTTTAAAAGCATATTGGGAAAATTCAGTCTTAGAAATTTTTTTTCAGAGACATCATTTGGTAAAAATAATAAAGCCTTCCATGCTGCATAGGTTCTCCGGATATTTCTAGTTACCTGATCCCCTGGCAAAAAGCAAACACTTAACACTTCATTTGTTCATTCAGATCCAGGCTTTTTATTCATTTCTTATTGCTGGAATTTCACACTCATTTCTTTTTTTAACATCTTTATTGGAGTATAATTGCTTTACAGTGGTGTGTTAGTTTCTGCTTTATAACAAAGTGAATCAGTTATACATATACATATGTTCCCATATCTTTTCCCTCTTGTGTCTCCCTCTCTCCCACCCTCCCTATCCCACCCCTCTAGGTGGTCACAAACCACCTAGCTGATCTCCCTGTGCTATGCGGCTGCTTCCCACTAGCTATCTATTTTACGTTTGGTAGTGTATATATGTCCATGCCACTCTCTCACTTTGTCACAGCTTACCCTTCCCCCTCCCCATATCCTCAAGTCCATGCTCTAGTAGGTCTGTGTCTTTATAATTCCCGTCTTACCCCTAGGTACTTAATGACCTTTTTTTTTTTTTTAGATTCCATATATATATGTGTTAGCATACAGTATTTGTTTTTCTCTTTCTGACTTACTTCACTCTGTATGACAGACTCTAGGTCCATCCACCTCAATTTCACAATCTGTATGGAAACACAAAAGACCCCGAATAGCCAAAGCAATCTTGAGAACGAAAAATGGAGCTGGAGGAATCAGGCTCCCTGACTTCAGACTATACTACAAAGCTACAGTAATCAAGACAGTATGGTACTGGCACAAAAACAGAAATATAGACCAATGGAACAGGATAGAAAGTCCAGAGATAAACCCACGCACATATGGTCACCTTATCTTTGATAAAGGAGGCAAGAATACAGTGGAGAAAAGACAGCCTCTTCAATAAGTGGTGCTGAGAAAACTGGACAGCTACATGTAAAAGAATGAAATTAGAACACTCCCTAACACCATACACAAAAATAAACTCAAAATGGATTAGAGACCTAAATGTAAGGCCCGACACTATCAAACTCTTAGAGGAAAACATAGGGAGAACTCTCTATGACATAAATCACAGCAAGATCCTTTTTGACCCACCTCCTAGAGAAATGGAAATAAAAACAAAAATAAACAAATGGGACCTAATGAAACTTAAAATCTTTTGCACAGCAAAGGAAACCATAGACAACACACTCATTTCTTGTTGGTTGAGTAAACTGGACTATGGTAGAGATAAGCCAACATTTTCTCAGTCCTGCCCTACTAGATGTCTAGAGCTTCATCTTAACTGGTGGATCAGCTGCTTTTGACTCTCCTGACTTGTGGCTTAAGGCTTTCTGGGTGTTTGCATTAGTAATGGAAGTTGTGGAGATACCATTGTTGAGAAGACTGCTGATACTGGGTATTATCTCCGTGATTTTCTTTATCCTTTTCCTTACTGATCTCTCTAAGGCTGTCTTTCGAGATTAAAGTCCCTGTGAAATTGTAATCTGTGATCCTAATACAGACATTGTCCCACTGGTCTGCCTCTCCTCACACACTTAGTATCAGTACACTAAGTCACTTCTCCCTCCTTAGGAATGTTGGAATATTGTGTTAGATGCTTAACGATAAGAATGGTGGTGTTGGTCTTGCCTTTTGAAACATGCATGTGCTTTTCTCTATTCTCATTATTGTGGTAGTTCTGTTGGGAATTGCATGGAGACCTCTACCTGTACTCTTCAACAACCTCAACCACAGCCTCTCCATTTCCTATTGGAAGTTATTCTTTATGGTAGTCCATTGTTCAAATGCATCTTCTTTGGAGTCATTTCCTATTGATGAAATCGTGTCAATGTGTTATATTAAACCACTTCACTTTTCCCAAAACCTTTGTAGCAATAATCTTCTTGTCCCTACTAGTGGGTGTTACTGTTGTGAGGCTGCCAAGGGTGGTGGGGTGGGGGAGGAGTGGCTGTTGGGTCTCAGCCTCACTACTCGTGTTATGGAGATGGTAGCTCCTCTTAGATTGTGATGCTGGATAGCAGGGCAGCTCATGGCTCTCTGGGGTCTACTCTCTGCTTCCATTACCAGTTAAACTCAATCTTTCTCTTGTTCACATCCTGTGGCAATCATAGATACACTGCTTGGATCTCCCTTTGAAAAAAACTTCTTCAGTTTCAGGGAGTACATTTAGCTGACAGCCTCAGCTGTTAATATCGTCAAGGTTCCATAGTTTTTGAGCTGAGGCCTTGTGTTTCCTGGGAAACCTCCAGCTAGTGACTGAGCATGGTGTGAGTACTAGGCCCAGTGTGGCACTCCTCTAATGGTCAGTCTTTGCTCTGGAGCTCCCTGATGGGTTGGCCAAGACTGTCAGATCCGCATCAAGGTCTGAGGCTTTCTTTGCTCAATCCTGCTTTATGTCCCCTTTCTTTCAGAGGTTTCAGATAGGCATCATGGTCTGAAAGTTTTCCATGACCAGTCCTGTTTCCTTCTCCTTTTATCTTTCACAATAAACCTCTTGTCCTCATAGCTGTCTCAACATCTGCTTCCCAGAGGACCCAACTGACATATACTATTTGTACTGGTTATTTACCTGATTTCTGTCCAAATCAAATTTCAGTGAGCATTATCTGATTTCCCTTTTTTTAATCCTCTTCCTTGAATCTTCTCAGTCTTTTCCAGCTCATCGTTTCCCCACCCCCGACACTTGCTTCTCTTCTAAGGTACACTTAATCTGAGTAAATGGCACCGCGAGTTTCTCAGTTGCTTTTACATTTGTCTTTCACATTTTAGTCCTTGACCCACTTAGAACTATTTTGGAGGGAGGGAGAATACTGTGTGAGATAGGGATCAGTCAGTAAAACTGGAGAATTACCATAGTCAGGGATGAACGAGGTCACAGAGGTAATGAGGGGTCAGATCATGTAGGTCTTTGTTATATGACATTAAAAGGCCTTTGGCTTTTACTCTGTGTGAGATGGGGAGCCACTGGAAAGTTTTGAGCAAAGGAATAATCTGACTTAGTTTTTACCAGGAATGTTTAGGCTATTCTATGGAGAATAGGCAGTAGGGCAAATCTGGTAGAAGAGAGAGAGTAGTTGGGAGAGAATTGCAGTAATCCAAGATCAAGGCCTTGGTGGCTTACAACAAGGTGATTTCCGTGGAACTGGTGAGAAATGACAGTATCTGGGGGTAAAACTCGGGCATCATCATTTTATTTTGTAAAAAGTCTCCCTAGGAGTTTCTGGTGCACAGTGAGGGTTGAGAGTCTATGCTACAGTTAATGAATTTTTACAGGGGTATTTGGAATTTTAGCCACACAGGCTTCTTCCTCATCAGCTTGATTTAGGAGAGAAGAGAAGCATAGTAATAATAGCAAGTGCTTTTGCATCTGACTGAGGTTCAAATCCGTGTTAGTTATTAGCTGTATAACCATGAGCTTCAGTTTCTTCATTTTAAAAAGAGAGGTAGCCACTTCATAGGTATGTTTGTTATGTTGAATGAACCAATGTAGATTAAATGAGCCAGTCTCTGACATATATGTGCTCACAAAGTAGTAGCTTAAAGAAAGATCTAGTCTATCATGTTGGTAAAAGTATTTTAAATTGATGATGCTCAGTGTTGATAGGGTATGGAGGAATAGGTCCCATTGTTGATGGGCATATAAATGGAGAGCAATTTTCAAATATCTATCAAAATTTCAATCTCCTTAACCCAGTCTGCTTCTAGAAATTTTATTTATGAAAACAGTCACACCTATGTACATATACTCAGTGCAGCATCTTGTAATGGCAAACAGTTGGAAACAATTTAAATTACTTCTAGTAAAGGAATAAATTATGATGCATTCCTTTTATGGAATGCTATGAAGTTGTTAAAATTAATGTTGATCTGTCATGGAAAGATTGCCAGTACATATTTTAGCTTTTAAAAAAGCATCAGGGCTTCCCTGGTGGCACTGTGGTTAAGAATCTGCCTGCCAATGCAGGGGACATGGGTTCGATCCCTGGTCCGGGAAGATCCCACATGCTGCAGAGCAACTAAGCCCGTGCACCACACCTACTGAGCCTGTGCTCTAGAGCCCACGAGCCACAACTACTGAGCCCATGCACCACAACTACTGAAGTCCACATGCCTAGAGCCCATGTTCCACAACAAGAGAAGCCACTGCAGTGAGAAGCCCGTGCACCACAATGAAGAGTAGTCCCCGCTCACTGCAACTAGAGAAAGCCCACATGCAGCCACGAAGATCCAACTCAGCCAAAACTAACTAAATAAATTAAATTTATAACAAAACAAACAAAAAACATAAAAAAGCACCAGTATTAAAGCTGAGAGTATGTACTTAAATCTTCAAAGTTTGAATTTTTAACAAGATTATATTTATTTCTTCTTCAAATTTTTATATGAGCCCATATAGAAAAAATATTGATTGACAGTAACTTCATACATAGACAGTAATACTTATAAAATTATTAGTATTCATATTTTCTTTAAAGATACCGTATGCCTTGTTATTACAATAACATTGTTTTATATACTATATATCTGGATTTTAAAAAGATTTTAGAGCTGTAAATTATTCTAAGATAAATTATAGATGCCTCAATGATTTCATTTAGGAAATACATATGAAAATTCCATATGTTCAGCATTTTATTATATAATATTGAAGATGCAGATATATAACAAATAGTTCCCATCCTTACTTGACTAATAATCAAATGGGTGGGTAAGATGAAAACAGATGAAATAAGTGAAAAAATACACATATACACGCAGTACTCATACTCCTGTGTGTATATGTTTATATATCTGTTGATCTGTGCGATGACAAGTGCATGACAGCATGTGCAATAGTATTTTTTGCAATGTTTATAATAGTAAAAAAAGTTGCACAAACCTAACTGACCATCAATAGGTATTAAATAAGTTGTGATAAACATAATGGAATATTATGTAAAAATGTAAAATATTTAAATCTATAGTTATTAACAGGTAAGATCCACAGTCTATTAGGAGAGGGAAAACAAGTTTAATACATAATATATAATGTCTTCTCTGTATAGATGGTAAATACTGTAGTCGTCAAAGAAAGTAAGGAGTGGAATGGATTTAGAGAACATTTTTAATTAGTATTTCCCAAACTTTTTGGACTCAGATTCCTTTTCTTAATAATTTTAAAACAATTTGATCAATTGTACAGTATTTGATAGTGAAATTTAAAACTATTTATATCTACATAGTATTAAAAAATTGCTTCATTAATTTTTGTTCTGTGTTCTTCAGAATCACTGTTGGCTCCTAGTGAGTTCCTGGTCTTGACAATTGGCAAATTGATTTATGGTCCCATAGATAAAATCCATTCCCTAATCCTGAGAATCTGTGGAAATCCCTTGTAAGGAAAGTAGTATCATAGTTTTGTAAGTTTGTAAATTATAAAATTGTTTTTGACAGTGTTTAGGAGTACCATAATTTGTGGCATTTTAAAAGTGTATTTTTTATTCTCACTTAGGCCGAATACATCAAGCAATGGTAACATCTTTAAATGAAGATAATGAAAGTGTAACTGTTGAATGGATAGAAAATGGAGATACAAAAGGCAAAGAGGTATGATCACTGGGTTGAATTTTATTTCTAGTCTTATAATCAAGATTCTGAATATGAAACAAAATAGAAAACTGTATAGTTTAATATAGTGCATGTATCCTTTATCATTCTTGAAAAACTTTCAAGTGATTAAAAAATTTCACTGATAAAAAGGTAGATTCCTCCTGCATATCTTATGTGATTGGACATATGATCAAGACAACAAAGTACTAACTTAAGAGAGATTCTTTTAAATATATGTGGGTTATAATTCTAGATAATTTAATTTTCAAGGTAATAATGTTCCTTAGGCTGAAATTGTTTAACATTTATTCTCTGTGTATAAATTTATTTGAAAATGAAAGGTTAATTGTCCAAATTCACTCTCAAAATATATGCATTTTATCAAACAGATTGACCTGGAGAGCATCTTTTCACTTAACCCTGACCTTGTACCAGATGAAGAAATTGAGCCCAGTCCAGAGACACCTCCACCTCCAGCATCCTCAGCCAAAGTAAACAAAATTGTAAAGGTTAGTGATGCAAATTCAGAGCAGGGTGTGTGTGTATTTTGGTTTGAAATGGGACTGTGAAGAGTATGTTTAAGTATTTGTTTGCTTTTTTAGTAAAACAATTCTTTCTGCCATCTACATGCGTGTATATACACACATACTTTCAAGGATCGAACAGTTGTCTAATTCACAATTATGACGATCATTAGGTAAGATCCTAGAAATTCCATGCCTGTTTAGGATTTTTCCTAAGACTAATTGTTTCTTAGGAGACATGGGTCGAAACCATTTGCTTGCTAATAATATTTGTTGAGTGAATACATATGACTTTGATTAAAAAAAATGAGTTTCTTATTCATAATAAATTCCCATTCTAGTAGTCTTTTGAAATAGTAATTCTGCTATTTACATTTATTAAAAAAATGGGAAATGACAGATTGTAGTGTAACTATTTCTGTATTATCTGTGAAGAATAATTTATTTATAAATTTTAAAACCATGCTATGCCCCCCAACAGTTTTATCTTCACAAAAATAAAAGGCATGTGATTTTTATTATTTTAAAAGATAATTCCTCTTCCTCTCTATTGAAATGTCTCTGTGTTAAAACTTTGTATCAGAATACAACTCTTTAAATCAGATAGTCCCTTGCAGTTGTTAAATCTGCAATTCTTTGTGTTCAAAATTCTTACTACATGGACTTCCCTGGTGGTACAGTGGTTAAGAATTCGCCTGCCAATGCAGGGGACATGGGTTCGAGCCCTGGTCTGCGAAGATCCCACATGCTGCGGGGCAACTAAGCCCTTGCACCACAACTCCTGAGTTTGCGCTCTAGAGCCCGAGAGCCACAACTACTGAATCCACATGCCACTACTGAAGCCCGCGCAGCTAGAGCTTGTGCTCTGAAACAAGAGAAGCCACCGCAATGAGAAGCCCACGCACCACAACGAAGAGTAACCCCCACTTGCTGCAACTAGAGAAAGCCCGGGTGCAGCAACGAAGACTCAATGCAGCCAAAAATAAATAAAATAAATTAATCAAAAGTTCTTACTACATTGTTGATTTTATCTTCTACAAAGATTAATATGACATGACTTTAGCCCTATAGGAACTCACTATCTTGCAGGGAAGGCATACATATAAGCATCCACATATAATATGATATAAACTCAACAATATCAACAAAACATTGTGCTTTTTAAACCATGCATATGACCATAAGACAGATTTTCAATGTATATAAATTCAACATATTGAGAGTCACTACTTACAGGTCATTAGTTAGTTACCCCTTGTTAGTGGACTGTTTTTCATACTTGGCTTCACAACCTTGAATGATCATCATAGTTTATCCTTCTTGGAATAAGCAACTTTTGGTGTGCATTAGAATCACCTGGAAATTTTTTAGAATATATTGATTCCTAGACCCACTCGCAGAGATTCAGTTTTATTTTATCTAAAGGGTGGCCCTGGGATTTCCCTGGTGGCTCAGTGGTTAAGAATCCACCTGCCAATGCAGGGGACACGGGTTCGAGCCCTGATCCGGGAAGATCCCACATGCTGTGGAGCAGCTAAGCCCATGCACCACAACTACTGAGCCTACGCTCTAGAGCCCATGAGCCACAACTACTGAAGCCCGTGTTGCTAGAGCCTATGCTGTACAACAAGAGAAGCCACCACAATGAGAAGCCCTGCAGCGAAGAGTAGCCCCCACTCTCTGCAGCTAGAGAAAGCCCACCCGTGCACAGCAATGAAGGCCCAATGCAGCCATAAAATAAATAGATAGATAGATAGATAGATAGTTTAAAAAAAAAAAGGGTGGCCCTAGCATCAATATCCTTTTAGCAGTACCCATCTGATTTGAACGTGCAGTTAGCATTGAGACCCACTGCATTATTTGATATCTTTTTTTTAGGTGAATAAAATAAAGTCTTGGTAAATAAATAATAGAACCAAAAACTTGCTGCCCTATCTATGCAATGTTGAAGTCTTTGAAAGTCTAATGAAACCTTTTAGTAAAAACCGACAGTGTGCATTTCATAGTATTTTGATGTTTCAGTTTAACAATGGGCTGTAAGTTGTCTAAAACTAGTATTTTGTTATTTACCCCTGACATCCAGAGATGAAGTGTATTACATGATTTTGGCAGGATAGCATGATGATTAAAAAACACACACTTTAATGAAATTACTTAATCCTTCTTTGCTTCACTTTCCTCATCTGTGAAACCAGAATAGCAATAATAATGATGTCACAGGGTTGTTGTCAAGATTAAATGGATTAATACATATAAGGTCCTTAGAACAGTGCCTGGCTCGTTTTCATTCCTGAATATTTTGGGGCAGTGGCGGGATACTCATATAAAAAAAACTTGAATATTGATGACATTAGTGATAGTTTATCAGAAGATAATTTTAGTTTTTCATCATTTATTTTTTCCCTTTTTTTCATTTAGTTTTATATTATTGTATGTCTACCCACTTATGTTTAATTAAAGGAAGCTGAGGCCATGTTAGGATGAAGGGGAAGGAGGAGAAGTGCTTAAACATCCCCCCACCCCCCAACCCCGCCTCAGTGGATCTTGCCCAGGATGGCAGCGGTTTCAGGGGGGTGGGGGGGGAGTGACTGGGCGTTGCCACCTCAGGAGACATGCCAGTTCCAGTTACAACACAGGGATCACCGCAAACACAGCCGCCACAGAAGCACTGTGGCATTACCTCTCCCATCAGCTTAGCAGCCCCCAAGGAGACTGACTCCCTACTTACACAGAAACTGTTTGAGACTCTGAAGCCCTCTAGCGTTTTTGAAGAGGAAGAGGAGCTTTCTTTTTGAAGAGGAAGAGGACTTTAATTTTGGGAAAATTAAATAACCTGGTAAAAGAGTGGATATGAGAAATCAGTGAAAGCAAGACTCTTCCACGATCTGTAGTTGAAAAGGTTGGTGGAAAAATTTTTACATTTGGATCTTATAGATTAGGAGTACATACAGAAGGTGCCGATATTGATGCATTGTGTGTTGCACCAAGACATGTTGATCGAAGTGACTTTTTCACCTCATTCTATAAGTTGAAATTACAGGAAGAAGTACAAGATTTAAGAGCTGTTGAAGAGGCACTTGTACCAGTTATCAAACTGTGTTTTGATGGGATAGAGATTGATATTTTGTTTGCAAGATTATCACTGCAGACTATTCTAGAAGACTTGGACTTAAGAGATGACAGTCTGCTTAAAAATTTAGATATAAGATACACAGGAAGTCTTAACGGTTGCAGGGTAACCGATGAAATTTTGCATCTAGTACCAAACATTGACAACTTCAGGTTAACCCTGAGAGCTATCAAACTGTGGGCCAAATGCTACAACATCTATTCCAATATATTAGGTTTCCTCGGTGGTGTTTCCTGGGCTATGCTAGTAGCAAGAACTTGCCAGCTTTATCCAAATGCAATAGCATCAACTCTTGTACATAAATTTTTCTTGATATTTTCTAAATGGGAATGGCCAAATCCAGTCCTATTGAAACAGCCTGAAGAATGCAGTCTTAATTTGCCTATATGGGACACAAGGGTAAATCCCAGTGATAAGTACCATCTTCTGCCTATAATTACACCACCATACCCACAACAGAACTCCACGTACAATGTATGCGTTTCAACACGGATGGTCATGGTTGAGGAATTTAAACAAGGTCTTGCTATCACAGATTAAATATTGCTGAGTAAGGCAGAGTGGTCTAAACTTTTTGAAGCTCCAACTTCTTTCAAAAGAACAAGCATTATATTGTACTTTAGCAAGTGCACCAACTGAAAAACAATGCCTAAAATGGGTGGGCTTGGTGGAATCAAAAATCCAAATCCTGGGCTTCCCTGGTGGCTCAGTGGTTGAGAGTCCACCTGCCGATGCAGGGGACACGGGTTCGTGCCCCGGTCCAGGAAGATCCCACATGCCACGGAGCTGCTAGGCCCGTGAGCCATGGCCGCTGAGCCTGCACGTCCGGATCCTGTGCTCCGCAATGGGAGAGGCCACAACAGTGAGAGGGCCGCGTACCGCAAAAAAAAAAAAATATATATATATATATGAATCCTGGTTGGAAGTTTGGAGAAGAATGAATTTATTACACTGGCTCATGTGAATCCCCAGTTACTTCCAGCACCCAAAGAAAATCCTGACAAGGAAGAATTTCGCACAACGTGGGTGATTGGGTTAGTGTTTTAAAAAAACAGAAAACTCTGAAAATCTCAGTGTTGGTCTCACCTACGATATTCAGTCTTTATAGGCAAGCAATAAACAGCAAGATGTTTGAGGTGGACATGAAAATTGCTGCAATGCATGTAAGAAGAAAGCAACTCCATCAACTACTGCCTAATCATGTGCTTCAGAAAAAGAAAAAGTGTTCAACAAAAGGTGTCAGGTTGACACCTCTGAATGACAGCAGCCTTGACTTGTCTATGGACAGTGATAACAGCATGTCTGTGTCTTCACCTACCAGTGCTATGAAGACCAGTCCATTGAACAGTTATGGCGGTTCTCAGGGCAGAAACAGTCCTGCTCCAGCTGTAACAGCAGCATCTATGACCAACATACAGGCTACTGAAGTTTCTGTGCCACAGGTAAATTCCCGTGAAAGCTCAGGGGGTACATCAAGTGAAAGCATTCCTCAGGCTGCCACACAACCAGCCATTTCTTCACCACCAAAGCCTACGGTCTCCAGAGTTGTTTCTTCAACACATCTGATAAACCCACCACCAAGACCTTCAGAAAATGCAGCAACAAAGACACCTAATCCTATAGTAGGAGTCAAAAGGACATTCTCACCTCATAAAGAAGAGAGTCCCAAGAAAACCAAAACAGAAGAGGATGAGACAAGTGAAGATGCTGTCTTGCTTTGAGTGGGCATGATAAAACAGAAACAAAGGAGAAACTTGATACAGAGACAAGTACAACTCAATCAGAAACCATTCAGATTGGGCTTCCCTGGTGGCACAGTGGTTAAGAATCTGCCTGCCAATGCAGGGGACACCGATTCGAGCCCTGGTCTGGGAAGATCCCACATGCGCAGAGCAGCTAAGCCCGTGCGCCACAACTACTGAGCCTGCGCTGTAGAGCCCACGAGCCACAACTACTAAAGCCTGTGCACCTAGAGCCCGTGCTCCGCAACAAGAGAAGCCACCGCAATGAGAAGCCCATGCACTGCAATGAAGAGTAGCCCCCGCTCACTGCAACTAGAGAGAGCCTGTGCACAGCAACAAAGACCCAACGCAGCCAAAAATAAAAAATAAATTTATTAAAAAAAAAAAAAGGAAACCATTCAGACAGCGGCTTCTCTGTTGGCCTCTCAGAAAGCATCCAGTACAGACCTTTCTGATAGCCCTGCTCTCCCTGCAAATCCTATTCCTGTTATCAGGAATTCAATAAAACTGAGATTGAATTGGTAAAAACAACCTCAGGGGTCCATAAACAATATCTGCCAACTCAACCTGTTGTCTTCAAATGCTAAGAAAGGAGAATGGAGGGTACAAGACTAGACACGACTGAAAATGGATTTAGGTTTTTTTTGTGACCTCCCTTACTGGACTAATCAGCACTTGATCAGAAGTCCAGGTTAGTATGTGAAGCCAGGAGTACTGTGATTATTGTGTTAGCAACAGTTGCATTAACTATTTCAAAAAATTACTGCCTTTAAAAAAAAACCTCAAGCTGTATTTGTATTCATAATTGACATGTGGACTGGGTTTATGTTTGCTGCATTGTTTGGAAAATTTGCAATACAAGCTGGCATAAGAATTCCTTATTCCGATGATGCACTTTTATGTATTTTTTTTTATTAGAAAGTAGAACTAATTTTAGATTTTCAGCTTGACAGATTTTCATTTTTTCCTGAAGAATTTCCTTTACCATTAGTTTTCAAATTGGATGCCATTGTGCAGTGGTGTACTGTTGTACTTCAGAGAAAGGATAAGAGTACATCTAGTTCAGTCCCTATGAGGTAGCTGTAACTTTTAAAAATGAAATGTCAACTCTAGGGTATATATTTGACATTGAAAGAATAATTAGGAGATACTTCGTTTTGATGGGGTCATGATTAAGAGATGCTATATTGGTTTTGTTTATAGAATTGTTTAGAGTGCATCCAAATCAGGCATCAGCCAGCGAATATTTTTCTTTGAGCTTGTTAAAGCTCCACATTCTTTTGCCTTCAGTATCTTGTCTTTGAAACAAAGGTTTTGCTCCCTCCCCGTTCTTTTTCTTTTCCCCTTTTTGCTTGTATGCATAAGGTAGGACTTCTTTCATAAAAAACGAAATGCCAGTATTTTCTTAAGCCATGATGTGAAAGCAGTGACCCTGTGGCCACATGGCACAGAACACTAACTTTTGGTCCCATGGCTGAAATTTTAGGGTGACTAAAAATAATGCCTGTGAAACATGATATCTATCTTGGATGGCCATTTGATCTCTAAATATGAGGAATTTTGTACGCTCCACAAAACTCCTGTCTATAGTAGATTTTCAATTTTAAACATGTGGGCAAAAAGGCATTTTCTCCAAGAATTTTAAACAAATTTTGATTTTTAAATGGTTGACTAAAATTTGTCAGTAAATTTTACATGTAGAAACGTTTAAGAATCATTTCTAGCAAGCACTTGACATCTAGTCAGCTCTCTACTCCTTTTTTCATTTTGTTTTATCCTATCAATAAATAATTCCACATAAGTAAGCAGCAGTGCATTCATCTTTACAGAATATGAGGGATGCCAGATGTTGATAAGCTTAGTTATTCTTTCTTAATCTGGACAAAGCAAACCCAACAGATTTTTCTGATGAGCATGTTTTATGAATCTTCTATTGTGTTCCATTCTATCACCCGTACATTTTTCATGTTAAACTGTAATTACTTAAACTCTTCCCCTATCCTTCTAAATTAACTTTCCAAAGTTGGAGTGTAGTCTTTTCCCCCTTAGACTATGCATTAATTGAGGCTTTCTTTTCACCATACTTTATAATGTCTAGTATACAGTACTTCTACGTCCCACATCTTTGCTCTGCAGTCACCTTGCCCTTCCTCCTACCATCTAAGAAGAAAAGATGGTCAGACTAACAGGTGAAGTCTACAAGGTGTCTGTGTGTTCTGTGTAGCTTCAGAGTTAGATTGAAATTGCCAGGTACAGATTTAGTCTTGTCATTTTGTTCACACATTGGGGAAAAAGAATTCAGTTTATTAAACATTTCATGTAACCGCACCCAAGTTTTGCCAAGCTGGGAACTTGGACCTTTTCTGTGTAGTGACTTTTTAATTCTAGTTTTCATAACCTGGAGATCAGACTGTTGGTTTCGCATGATGTACGTAGTGTCTCATGACTAGAGTTTGCTTTGTTTTATAGTATCTGTACTCCTTGTATTTTTCAAGAGCTATTTTGTGAGCAGATGATGTATTTCTCCATTGAAACCACAATAAAAAAAAACAGCAAAAAATAAATAAAGGAAGCTGATTATGATAGACATATATATGAGGAGTAAAGAGAGAAAGTAAAATGAACATTTTCTTTTCTATAGAATCGACGGACTGTGGCTTCTATTAAGAATGATCCTCCTTCAAGAGATAATAGAGGTAAAAATTTACCTATTAATTTTGCCTATTGCCCTGACAAGGTAAATCAAAAGTGAATATTACCCTTGACGTTATTATTCATTTAAACTTTACATAGCTAATTTTAAGATTGATATCGTCTTGATTTCCCAACACAATAGTGTCAGTGATATAAAAAAAATGATTTATAAAGGTATGTGATGAATGTGAAACTCCATGATATATGCCATTTTGAGGCATCTTATTTACCCAATAATTTTTCAGATTTGAGGAGAGTATTATGAGAAAGAAAGGAATGGGGTAGTAGTTAATTGATTTCACAAGGGTAAGTTTAGTCATTGTGATATTTTTACGTTATTTTCTGGCTAACAAACTTTCAAAAAATGTCATGGGTAACTTAGAAGACAAGTCGAACAGGTATCAATTGCAGTTAATTTCAGGTCTCTCATATGTTTTCAACTAGGTGATATAAAGCACAGTTCATTTCTTTTCTACTATTCAGCAGTTCAGAATGGTCCTTTCTCATAGTGATGTTTCCTCTGTATGTATGGATGCTGAGGCAGGACAGGTGTAGGTATTAGAGGAAAGATTGGAGGTAGAGGGAAAGTCCTGCACTTTCAGCACTATTCTTTGAGTCTTGTGAAAATTTATATTTCTTTGTAAAATGTGATATTTATATTTAACTTAATATTGCTTTTTCCACTTTTGTAACATCCACAGTGGGAAATTCTCTGTTGAGGATTTGCATATTTGACAAGCAAAGAGTGGGATTTAGAACAAAAGGAGGGTTGCAGGACTTTTATGTTTTTACTTGCTGTATTTCTGAATTGTGTAAGTTTTTCAAAATGAGAATATGTATAAAATCTGTATTTTGCACACTTACTTTTTAAAAATTATTATTTAAAATCAAGCTTGGCTTGGTTTTTTACAAATTATTCAGATTGAGTTTTATTTATTGAACATAATTGATTATTACATATATTTTGAAATTTTGTTTCACTTTCAGTGGTTGGTTCTGCACGCGCGCGGCCTAGTCAACTTCCTGAACAGTCTTCCTCTGCACAACAGAATGGTAGTGTTTCAGATATATCTCCAGTTCAAGCTGCAAAAAAGGAATTTGGACCCCCTTGTATGTAAATCATGTATCGAGGATTCAGTCATTTTAGGCATACATGTATTTTCTCTTGGTCAACTTTATAAGTCCCCAAATTACAAACTTAATTGCATATTTTATTTTTACCATTGTGGAAAATTTTTTTTGTTGTTAGTTTAGTCTGTTAATTGGGTTTTTAAATGTATATTTTGGAGGAAACAATTTATAAATATAAAACTATAACAATGTTTCAGTTGCTTTGAATTTAAAATTATGGCCAGATAATTTTGACAGATGTTATAAAAGAAATTCTTATGCTTCTTGATCATTTCCAATTCAAAGATCTTTGATTCTAAACCAAGAGATGACATGTATCAATATGTTAGAGTCATTTTTCATGACTCTTATTTGTATATTGTCCTGTTCCTAGCTTTGTTAAAGCAGCTCATAAGTAAAGTTCACATATTTGTCATAGGCATGTTTTGTCACTGTGTACCTTTTTTTGGTGT
Source organism: Phocoena phocoena (assembly GCF_963924675.1). Lineage (NCBI taxonomy): Eukaryota > Metazoa > Chordata > Mammalia > Artiodactyla > Phocoenidae > Phocoena > Phocoena phocoena. The sequence continues at coordinate 49,473,485 of NC_089221.1, forward strand.
GTGTGGTAAAATTTCATACATAAAATTTTTGTGTATAAGTATGGTACTCTAAAAAGAAAACTAGGCTTCTACAGCTCATCTATTTCTTCCAGCACGTAGAAAATCTAATTGTGTGAAAGAAGTAGAGAAATTGCAAGAAAAACGGGAAAAAAGGAGACTACAACAGCAAGAACTTAGAGAAAAAAGAGCCCAGGTTTGTAACAGAAACATATTTTGTTTATGCACCAACCAAAGATTAGACTGTGTCAGTGAAAGTGATTGGCTTATGAAAAAATAATTGAGGCATTCATTTAAAGATTCCAATACAGTTCCTTAAATTGATATTGAGGAATAATATAAACTCTTGGGGAAATAAGTTATCGTAACAGATTTTTTACTACATAAACTTTTCAAGTTTTAGTGGGTATGTGTTAGTCCTAAAGCTTGTTCCATTTTGAATAGTAAGCCATTGTGTTACAGAATTCTAATAGATGTATAACATTGAGAATAATAGGATTTGGGCTTTTTAAAAGGACTAAAAGTACATTCAGAAAAACATCAAGTTAAGGTATATGGTTATACTATCCATTTTATTGTTTTTCCATGGTTAATAAGTTCAGCATATCACAATGAAAGGGTGGAAATTCGTTGTGTGTTGATTTATACTAGATGTTGAGAGTATCTCTTATGTGCCCCTCTTCTCACGTTTCCTTTAGATAGTAGCAAAACTTTACTAGCAACAGAAAAGTTGCTTAGAAGACTGGTCTTTTATCTCTCTACAGGTCTTCACATATTAGAAATTATGCTATTGTACAAATAATTCCTCCATTGTGCTTGCATTGTATCTATTATATTCTCAGAACTTGTTTCCTGTAATAAAATACCAGGATTGTTTCCTTATTTAGGAGTATGTTCAAATGCCCTTAATCATAAAGATGTTGTGTTGTGGAATCAGTATAATATTCAACCTGAATAAATCAACTTATATCTGAAAGTAACCTGAGAATGACCAGTTGGGTTTTGAAATGAATAATACTTGTATCTACTGATACTTAGTACAGATGCCACCTGGTGTTTCCTGTGGGTACTTCATAATATTTTTACATCTCTTTGTGACCTCTTCTTTACATTCTGCTTCTCGGTTGACATAGTTGGTGTTATTTCCCAAAAGGTTAATTGACAGTATGTTACATTAACAGTTTTGAAATTTAGTTGTACTCAAAGCAAGTCTGCATATAGTATATGGGAAAAAGAACCTGACCTAAAATGTTTAACAATTTATACTCATAGCTAGGAGAGGCTGTTAACTGTTGCTATTTGTATCTTAATCTGAATTTTCTCAGTTGTGAAGCAAAATAGTAAATTGCAGTTAGCATGCAGTAGTTTGAATTTTAAAGATTTAAAAAATTATCTTGGCTTTTGATTCCTTTAAATTCTATGTCCTATTGATTTGGGGCTGTATTATACCATGCCTTAGTTATTTTTTAGAGAGTCATTAATAATAGGAAATGAACATAAATGAATCCATAGTTCTACTTTGCTGAAACACTGAATTAGGAATTGGGAAGAAGAATCTGATTAAATGCATTTTTCTAAGAATTTCGGCTTTTCTAGAGTTCTTTATTGATGTTTAGGATGAACACTGTTTTTGTTTTGCTCAGTTTTCTAGGAGAATTAAGGTATACGTATAACATATTTGAAATAGGTCAAAGGTGGTTTTAATAAGGAGTATTTTGTTTGTTGTTAACAGAAGGCATGTAGACTAACAGAATTGTGTTTTTGAATATGAAAGTGATTCCTAGGCATACTATTAATCTTGAACTCTGAAACTATATCACATCTCAGGTTTGAGTTTGGGCTTGGCTGTTATAAATGACACAACCTATTTAATTTTCAAACCATATATAACATAAATGCAACAAATACTACATTATTGTAATTATAATAAATGATGAATTCTCTGTCTTCTTACAGGATGTTGATGCTACAAACCCAAATTATGAAATTATGTGTATGATCAGAGACTTTAGAGGAAGTTTGGATTATAGACCATTAACAACAGCAGATCCTGTAAGATTCTTTATTAACAGTTGCTCTGGAACTTTTTATGCTGTAAATAAAAACATGTTTGATACCCCCTAAGTTAATACTGTATTTAGTTCTGTAATTTTTTCTCTCTTTATGGGTGCTCCTTCTCCTTCTCTATTTTAAGAAGATCAAGAAACCGTTGGGAATTCCCTGGCGGTCCAGTGGTTAGGACTCTGAACTCTTACTGCTAAAGGCCCGGGTTCAGTCGCTGGTCTGGGAACTAAGATCTCACAAGCCACGTGATGCATCCAAAAAAAAAGAAAGAAAGAAACCACTCACACTTACCCTTATTTTCTCATTATTTCCCATAATTTGATACGTTAGACATGCATCTCACAAAGATAATCCACTTCAAAGCAAGCCTCTGTGTCCTTGGTAGGACAGAGCAACAGTCAAGGATGATGTCAGAAGACCCACTTTCCTTTCTGACCATCACTTATACTTTTATCTCAATTCCAAGTTTGTTTCCTCTTGGGTTGGGCTGTAGATCCCACCATCATTCCAACTTACTACTAATTTATTTTAAAATAAATGTTACTCTGGCTTTTAACAATAAGTGATGGCTGTTGAGGACTGCTGTAAACCAGAAATCTAGTGCTTGAAGAATGTTCTGTCTTATGCACCTCCTTTCCTATTGAAGAATGGGAATTTATTGAACAGGGAATACTTTTGTAATTTGTTATTTATGAAAAATAATCCATCTGACCTAGTGTACACAGAATGAATTGGGTACACAAAATACATCTGACCTAGTGTATACGGAATGTATTGGGTACACAAAATACATATAATACACCTGTGTTAAGGCAGGTGTATTATATATGATTTAATAGAGTAGTTCATAACATTTGCATCTCATATATTTTACTCCTTGCTACCCTTTCATTTGTTTAACCTACATCTGAGCTCATACTTTATGATAGTGACTGGAAAACTTTTTCTGAAAAGGGCCTGATATTTTTGGCTTTGAACTATATGGTCTTTGTTACAACTACTCAATTCTGCCTTTGTAGTATGAAAAGCAGCCATAGACAATACATAAATGAATAGGTATGGCTGTTTCAGTAAAACTTTACAAAAGTGGGTAGTGGCTTGGATTAGGCTTTCAGGCCGTACTTTGCCAATTCCTGCTTTATACTAAATATCATTAGAAGGCAAGTATTGGGAACATTAATTTTATGAAAAAATTTAATGTCTAAGAATTGGCATATTCTAAAATTGTTCAAATTATTTTGGCCAATAATCTTCTGAGAACTGTTTCTTGTCTACAGCTAGTTATCTTTGCCTATAATTTTCCCTATAATCAATCTGAAAATATGCCACTTGGTAGGAAATTTTACTTTTGTCGTATACAGCACATCTTGAAGTGAATAAGGTAGTTTCTTAACGTGAACCTATTGCTACTAAGAGTGGTGGTGTCCTCTACAAAGTTATTTCCTAGTGGTTTACCAAATGACAAAATAAGCGAGTTTCCATTATACTTAGAATTTTTGAAATAATTGTGTCTGATGGCTATTAAAATTTCTTCAAGCTAATTTGTTTTTTAAGCTTACTTATCCTATTTATGCTATGCATAAATTGCTAAAACCTCGGGAGGAAATATTACTTTTTAATTAACTTTTCAGTGTTTTATATACCACTGATAATCACTGGAAAAAAATATTTTATTTCTAGATTGATGAACATAGGATATGTGTTTGTGTAAGAAAACGACCACTCAATAAAAAAGGTATGCTTATTGAGTTCTAATCAAGGGTTCATTTTTGTCCTGTTTGCAATTTATTTTGATAATAGCAGAAATCAGATTGGTTTGGAAGAGTTAAATGTAAATCATTTCATTTGTACATAACCATTATACAGATTTCTATGGTTAGGTCTGTTGATGTGATACTGTTCTAAGAATCTTTGCCATTCCTGGCTTTACAGAAATCTTGATTTTTTTTTTTTTTTTTACTTTGTTGTTGAAATATTCTGTTTACTTGAATGGCATATTTATGGATATTTATATTTACAGGACTTACTACTTTTATCGAAATTCTTACTACTTAAAATAATTTTTGTGCATTAATTCAAATACTGTGAAAATTACTGGGCACTGATTTTCATTTATTCTTTTAGAAACTCAAATGAAAGATCTTGATGTAATCACAATCCCTAGTAAAGATGTTGTGATGGTACATGAACCAAAACAAAAAGTTGATTTAACAAGGTACCTAGAAAACCAAACATTTCGTTTTGATTATGCCTTTGATGACTCCGCTCCTAATGAAATGGTTTACAGGTAGGTAAATTTGTTTTAAATCAGAATTTTGTTCTTATACTGTGTGTTTACCACCACCACTGAAACTTATGTTGATCTTGGCATATCTCTCCAGAGGTGTAATATCCTTTTCTTTCCCCCTGAGTTTAAACAAATAAGAATATTTAATAAACATGATAATGAATTTTAACACTTGTTTTCTTTAATGCTCCCCAAATCAGTTTTCATTAATGATTAACTTTATACACTATATAACATACCATATGTATGGATAAGAAATTTCTAGAAAACATTTTCTGTACCTCTAGAGATGGGATGTGGCTATTTTTTACTTTTTGATCTCTGCAGTAGTGAAGAAATTTGAAATAACTATTATACATCCATCACTTATTTGTCTGAATCTTTATTTAGCACATATGGCCACTTAAGGAAAAAAAAGTTCTGTAAATCTACTTGCATTTCCCTAGTTTTATCATTTCTAAGCTTTGGAATAGTTTTAGTACATGAAATTCTTGCATGTTCACATGTTCAACTTACAAACAACTCAAACTTACATGTATTGTGCATTGATATCCCACATCTTTATCCAAATTTAGATTTTTATACATAGTTTGTAAACATTTACTTCTTATTATTTAATAGGTCAGTTTTAGCAGCATTGTTATTTCAGTCTATATTAAATTGTCTTGAGTTACTTGATGCTATGTTTCATTGCCCTTTTATTTTATAAATTTGACTGGAAAACAGAAAGTTAAAGGGTTAATAAGAATCCTAAGAATTGAAGATGTTATAAATGAGATAAGACCAACTCCACTGGTCTTAAGCCAGTAAACTGGGAGTTCAGCTGTAAAGAAAGAGGACAAAACTAAAGAACATGTGAATGCTAGATAGAGGTATTGTGAAAAATTTGTTTTGAAAGGGAATTATAAATTGTATATTTTTTACTTTTTTGAGAACTGAGTCCTGTCCTCCCCCCTCACTCCCTTCTCTGCTTCCATTCCTGTCTCATAAAATGTCTGTCTGACTTTGTAATCATTTTCAAGAAATCACTATAAATAAAAGTATGTTTCTGTGTATGTGCTAGATTTAGTAAACATTTTGTATTTCACCCTGTATTTATGCTTCTTAATTTTGCCAATATTGATTCTCTCCCCTTTCTCTTATCCTTAACTTTTATGGATTGAGAAGTTAGCTTTTTTTTTTTTTTTTTTTTGGTCTGATCACTCTTCGGACTCATTTCCAGTTCTTTTTGATTAGAACATTTTTCTGTTTCTTTTGTTCTGTACTTTCTCCAGTTGTGCCTTTAAAAAAAAAAATCAATAGAGCTGTATAAAGTGTTCTACATATATTCTTTTGAAGACTGTGTAAAAAGTAGATTTGTTTTCTATCATGCTTTTAGGACTCTGCTCAATGAAGTATTTTTTTGTCCCTCCCTACCTTTTTATTTTAACTCCAGCAGTGATTATACCAGTACATAATATTTGGGCATCCTTTTCCTGAATCAAGACTATCAGTTCAGAATTCATTGTCTTATAAGCATAATTTATATTTACTTACATTCAAGGAAATTTTACCACTTTTATACTTGTTTAGATAATGTTTTTGTACTTTTTTCCCCTCTAGCTTTTCTGTATTGAGATTACCACTCTTGATTCTGTTTCTGTTGAAACCATTGATACTTTTTTTGGGTTGGGTTGGGGTTTTTAGTTTTGGTTTTGGTTTTCATATCTGTCCTACTTGTCTGGCTGATATTACCATATTTTGTTGTTATTTTTTAAAACTTTCCTACTGTCTTCTATATATTATGTCTTTAGCTCAGTTACTATCAGGTTTTTTTCCCTGTCCATTATTATTGTGGCCCTTGTTTATTTCGGAATTATTGCTCGAAAATATGCTTTAAAGAGCTTTAAGCAATTCTAGGACATGGGTATTTAAAATTTTAAATCAGTGGTCAATTGTGGCCTCGCAGTTGATCCCACTGGTTTGTTAAAAATCTTGGTAGATTTGCTTATAATAACACTTGATATTAGTTTTATTGTTTATTTGTTTAATTTAAATATTAACTGTATGTTCTGACTGGTACATTTTATTT